>NW_028225587.1:0-278248 GCF_052327205.1 Somniosus microcephalus
GGTGACATCAGGAAGAAGTGAGAAGAAGTAGAAGGAGAGAGGTGAAGTCTGGAGGGTGAATCAGAAGAAGTAGAAGAAGGAGAAGGAGAAGGGAGAAGTCTGAGGGTGCAGCAGAAGATAGAGAGGAGAAGGAGAAGGTGAAGTCTGGAGGGTGAATCAGAAGAAGCTGAGAAGGAGAAGGAGAAGGTGAAGTCTGACGGTGAATCAGAAGAGCTAGAAGACGGAGAAGGAGAAGGTGAAGTCTGGAGGGTGAATCAGAAGAAGCAGAAGAAGAGAGGAGAAGGTGAAGTCTGGAGGGTGAAGCAGAAGAAGCAGAAGAAGGAGAAGGAGAAGGTGAAGACTGGAGGGTGAATCAGAGAAGAAGCGAGAAGGAGAAGGTGAAGTCTGAAGGGGTGAATCAGAAGAAGCAGGAAGAAGGAGAAGGAAGGAAGTCTGGAGGGTGAATCAGAAGAAGCAGAAGAAGGAGAAGGAGAAGTGAAGTCTGGAGGGTGAATCAGAAGAAGTAGAAGAAGGAGAAAGTAGAAGGTGAAGTCTGGAGGGTGAATCAGAAGAAGTAGAAGAGGAGAAGGAGAAGGTGAAGTCTGGAGGGTGAATCAGAAGAAGCAGAAGAAGGAGAAGGAGAAGGAGTCGGAGGGTGAATCAGAAAAGCAGAAGAAGGAAAAGGAGAAGGTGAAGACTGGAGGGTGAATCAGAAGAAGTAAGAAGGAGAAGGAGAAGGTGAAGTCTGGAGGGTGAATCAGAAGAAGTAGAAGAAGGAGAAGGAGAAGGCGAAGTCTGGAGGTGAATCAGAAGATGTAGAAGAAGGAGAGGAGAAGGTGAGGTCTGGAGGTGAATCAGAAGAAGCAGAAGAAGAGAAGGAGAAGGTGAAGTCTGAACGGTGAATCAGAAGAAGCAGAAGAAGGAGAAGGGGAAGGTGAAGTCTGGAGGGTGAATCAGAAGAAGCAGAAGAGAAGGAGAAGGTGAAGTCTGGAGGGTGAAGCAGAAGAAGCAGAAGAAGGAGAAGGAGAAGGTGAAGACTGGAGGGTGAATCAGAAGAAGCAGAAGAAGGAGAAGGTGAAGTCTGAAGGGTGAATCAGAAGAAGCAGAAGAAGGAGAAGGGAAAGGTGAAGTCTGGAGGGTGAATCAGAAGAAGCAGAAGAAGGAGAAGGAGAAGATGAAGTCTGAGGGTGAATCAGAAGAAGTAGAAGAAGGAGAAGTAGAAGGTGAAGTCTGGAGGGTGAATCAGAAGAAGTAGAAGAAGGAGAAGGAGATGGTGAAGTCTGGAGGGTGAATCAGAAGAAGTAGAAGAAGGAGAAGGAGAAGGTGAAGTCTGGAGGGTGAATCAGAAGAAGCAGAAGAAGGAGAAGGAGAAGGTGAAGTCTGGAGGGTTAATCAGAAGAAGCAGAAGAAGGAGAAGGAGACGATGAAGTCTAGAGGGTGAAACAGAAGAAGTAGAAGAAGGAGAAGTAGAAGGTGAGGTCTGGAGGGTGAATCAGAAGAAGCAGAAGAAGGAGAAGGAGAAGGTGAAGTCTGGAGGGTGAATCATAAGAAGCAGAAGAAGGAGAAGGAGAAGGTGAAGTCTGGAGGGTGAATCAGAAGAAGCAGAAGAAGGAGAAGGAGAAGTTGAAGTCAGGAGGGTGAATCAGAAGAAGCAGAAGAAGGAGAAGGAGAAGGTGAAGTTAGGAGGGTGAATCAGACGAAGCAGAAGAAGGAGAAGGAGAAGTTGAAGTCAGGAGGGTGAAGCAGAAGAAGTAGAAGAAGGAGAAGGAGAAGGTGAAGTCAGGAGGGTGAAGCAGAAGAAGCAGATGAAGGAGAAGGAGAAGGTGGAGTCTGGAGGGCGCAGCAGAAGAAGCAGAAGAAGGAGAAGGAGAAGCTGAAGTCTGGAGGGAGAAGCAGAAGAAGCAGAAGAAGGAGAAGGATAAGGTGAAGTCTGGAGGGTGAATCAGAAGAAGTTGAAGAAGGAGAAGGAGAAGGTGAAGTCTGGAGGGTGCATCAGAAGAAGCAGAAGAAGGAGAAGGAGAAGGTGAAGTCAGGAGGGTGAATCAGAAGAAGCAGAAGAAGGAGAAGGCGAAGGTGAAGTCTGGAGGGTGAATCAGAAGAAGTAGAAGAAGGAGAAGGAGAAGGTGTAGTCTGGAGGGTGAATCAGAAGAAGTAGACGAAGGAGAAGGAGAAGGTGAAGTCTGGAGGGTGAATCAGAAGAAGCAGAAGAAGGAGAAGGAGAAGGTGAAGTCTGGAGGGTGAATCAGAAGAAGCAGAAGAAGGAGAAGGAGAAGGTGAAGTCTGGAGGGTGAAGCAGAAGAAGCAGAAGAAGGAGAAGGAGAAGGTGAAGTCTGGAGGGTGAATCAGAAGAAGCAGAAGAAGGAGAAGGAGAAGGTGAAGTCTGGAGGGTGAATCAGAAGAAGCAGAAGAAGGAGAAGGAGAAGGTGAGGTCTGGAGGGTGAATCAGAAGAAGCAGAAGAAGTAGAAGGAGAAGGTGAAGTCTGGAGGGTGAATCAGAAGAAGTAGAAGAAGGAGAAGGAGAAGGTGAATTCTGGAGGGTGAATCAGAAGAAGCAGAAGAAGGAGAAGGAGAAGGTGAAGTCAGGAGGGTGAATCAGAAGAAGCAGAAGAAGGAGAAGGAGAAGGTGAAGTCCGGAGGGTGAATCAGAAAAGCAGAAGAAGGAAAAGGAGAAGGTGAAGACTGGAGGGTGAATCAGAACAAGTAGAAGAAGGAGAAGGAGAAGGTGAAGTCTGGAGGGTGAATCAGAAGAAGTAGAAGAAGGAGAAGGAGAAGGCGAAGTCTGGAGGGTGAATCAGAAGAAGCAGAAGAAGGAGAAGGAGAAGGTGAAGTCTGGAGGGTGAATCAGAAGAAGCAGAAGAAGGAGAAGGAGAAGATGAAGTCTGGAGGGTGAATCAGAAGTTGTAGAAGAAGGAGAAGGAGAAGGTGAGGTCTGGAGGGTGAATCAGAAGAAGCAGAAGAAGGAGAAGGAGAAGGTGAAGTCTGAACGGTGAATCAGAAGAAGCAGAAGAAGGAGAAGGAGAAGGTGAAGTCTGGAGGGTGAAGCAGAAGAAGCAGAAGAAGGAGAAGGAGAAGGTGAAGACTGGAGGGTGAATCCGAAGAAGCAGAAGAAGGAGAAGGAGAAGGTGAAGTCTGAAGGGTGAATCAGAAGAAGCAGAAGAAGGAGAAGGGGAAGGTGAAGTCTGGAGGGTGAATCAGAAGAAGCAGAAGAAGGAGAAGGAGAAGATGAAGTCTGGAGGGTGAATCAGAAGAAGTAGAAGAAGGAGAAGTAGAAGGTGAGGTCTGGAGGGTGAATCAGAAGAAGCAGATGAAGGAGAAGGAGAAGGTGAAGTCTGGAGGGTGAATCAGAAGAAGCAGAAGAAGGAGAAGGAGAAGGTGAAGTCTGGAGGTTGAATCAGAAGAAGCAGAAGAAGGAGAAGGAGAAGGTGAAGTCAGGAGGGTGAATCAGAAGAAGCAGAAGAAGGAGAAGGAGAAGGTGATGTTAGGAGGGAGAATCAGAAGAAGCAGAAGAATGAGAAGGAGAAGGTGAAGTCAGGGGGTTGAAGCAGAAGAAGCAGAAGAAGGAGAAGGAGAAGGTGAAGTCAGGAGGGTGAAGCAGAAGAAGAAGAAGAAGAAGGAGAAGGTGATGTCTGGAGGGCGCAGCAGAAGAAGCAAAAGAAGGAGAAGGAGAAGGTGAAGTCTGGAGGGTGAAGCAGAAGAAGCAGAAGAAGGAGAAGGAGAAGGTGAAGTCTGGAGGGTGAATCAGAAGAATAAGAAGGAGAAGGAGAAGGTGAAGTCAGGAGGGTGAAGCAGAAGAAGCAGAAGAAGGAGAAGGAGAAGGTGAAGTCTGGAGGGTGAATCAGAAGAAGCAGAAGAAGGAGAAGGAGAAGGTGAAGTCAGGAGGGTGAATCAGAAGAAGTAGAAAAAGGAGAAGGAGAAGGTGAAGTCTGGAGGGTGAATCAGAAGAAGTAGAAGAAGGAGATGGAGAAGGTGAAGTCTGGAGGGTGAATCAGAAGAAGTAGAAGAAGGAGAAGGAGAAGGTGAGTTCTGGAGGGTGAATCAGAAGAAGCAGAAGAAGGAGAAGGAGAAGGTGAAGTCGAGAGGGAGAAGCAGAAGAAGTAGAAGAAGGAGAAGGAGAAGGTGAAGTCTGGAGGGTGAATCAGGAGAAGTAGAAGAAGGAGAAGGAGAAGGTGAAGTCTGGAGGGTGAATCAGGAGAAGTAGAAGAAGGAGAAGGAGAACGTGAAGGCTGGAGGGTGAATCAGAAGAAGTAGAAGAAGGAGAAGGAGAAGGTGAAGTCTGGAGGGTGAATCAGAAGAAGTAGAAGAAGGAGAAGGAGAAGGTAAAGTCTGGAGGGTGAATCAGAAGAAGCAGAAGAAGGAGAAGGTGAAGTCTGGAGGGTGAATCAGAAGAAGCAGAAGAAGGAGAAGGAGAAGATGAAGTCTGGAGGGTGAATCAGAAGTTGTAGAAGAAGGAGAAGGAGAAGGTGAGGTCTGGAGGGTGAATCAGAAGAAGCAGAAGAAGGAGAAGGAGAAGGTGAAGTCTGAACGGTGAATCAGAAGAAGCAGAAGAAGGAGAAGGGGAAGGTGAAGTCAGGAGGGTGAAGCAGAAGAAGCAGCAGAAGGAGAAGGAGAAGGTGAAGTCTGGAGGGTGAATCAGAAGAAGCAGAAGAAGGAGAAGGAGAAGGTGAAGTCTGGAGGGTGTATCAGAAGAAGCAGAAGAAGGAGAAGGAGAAGGTGAAGTCTGGAGGGTGAATCAGAAGAAGCAGTAGAAGGAGAAGGAGAAGGTGAAGTCTGGAATGTGAATCAGAAGAAGCAGAAGAAGGAGAAGGAGATGGTGAAGTCTGGAGGGTGAATCAGAAGAAGTAGAAGAAGGAGAAGGAGAAGGTGAAGTCTGGAGGTTGAATCAGAAGAAGCAGAAGAAGGAAAAGGAGAAGGTGAAGTCTGGAGGGTGAATCAGAAGAAGCAGAAGAAGTAGAAGGAGAAGGTGAAGTCTGGAGGGTGAATCAGAAGAAGTAGAAGAAGGAGAAGGAGAAGGTGAAGTCTGGAGGGTGAATCAGAAGAAGCAGAAGAAGGAGAAGGAGAAGGTGAAGTCAGGAGGGTGAATCAGAAGAAGCAGAAGAAGGAGAAGGAGAAGGTGAAGTCTGGAGGGTGAATCAGAAGAAGCAGATGAAGGAGAAGGAGAAGGTGAAGACTGGAGGGTGAATCAGAAGAAGTAGAAGAAGGAGAAGGAGAAGGTGAAGTCTGGAGGGTGAATCAGAAGAAGTAGAAGAAGGAGAAGGAGAAGGCGAAGTCTGGAGGGTGAATCAGCAGAAGCAGAAGAAGGAGAAGGAGAAGGTGAAGTCTGGAGGGTGAATCAGAACAAGCAGAAGAAGGAGAAGGAGAAGATGAAGTCTGGAGGGTGAATCAGAAGAAGTAGAAGAAGGAGAAGGAGAAGGTGAGGTCTGGAGGGTGAATCAGAAGAAGCAGAAGAAGGAGAAGGAGAAGGTGAAGTCAGAAGGGTGACTCAAAAGAAGCAGAAGAAGGAGAAGGAGAAGATGAAGTCTGGAGGGTGAATCAGAAGAAGTAGAAGAAGGAGAAGGAGATGGTGAAGTCTGGAGGGTGAATCAGAAGAAGTAGAAGAAGGAGAAGGAGAAGGTGAAGTCTGGAGGGTGAATCAGAAAAAGCAGAAGAAGGAGAAGGAGAAGGTGAAGTCTGGAGGGTGAATCAGAAGAAGCTGAAGAAGGAGAAGGAGAAGATGAAGTCTGGAGGGTGAATCAGAAGAAGTAGAAGAAGGAGAAGGAGAAGGTGAAGTCTGGAGGGTGAATCAGAAGAAGCAGAAGAAGGAGAAGGAGAAGGTGAAGTCTGGAGGGTGAATCAGAAGAAGCAGAAGAAGGAGAAGGAGAAGGTGAAGTCTGGAGGGTGAATCAGAAGAAGTAGAATACGGAGAAGGAGAAGGTGAAGTCTGGAGGGTGAATCAGAAGAAGCAGAAGAAGGAGAAGGAGAAGGTGAAGTCTGGAGGGTGAATCAGAAGAAGTAGAAAAAGGAGAAGGAGAAGGTGAAGTCTGGAGGGTGAATCAGAAGAAGTAGAAGAAGGAGAAGGAGAAGGTGAAGTCTGGAGGGTGAAGCAGAAGAAGTAGAAGAAGCAAAATTAGAAGGTGAAGTCTGGAGGGTGAATCAGAAGAAGCAGAAGAAGGAGAAGGAGAAGGTGAAATCTGGAGGGAGAAGCAGAAGAAGTAGAAGAAGGAGAAGGAGAAGGTGAAGTCTGGAGGGTGAATCAGAAGTATTAGAAGAAGGAGAAGGAGAAGGTGAAGTCTGGAGGGTGAAGCAGAAGAAGCAGAAGAAGGAGAAGGAGAAGGTGAAGTCTGGAGGGTGAAGCAGAAGCAGCAGAAGAAGGAGAAGGAGAAGGTGAAGTCAGGAGGGTGAATCAGAAGAAGTAGAAGAAGGAGAAGGAGAAGGTGAAGTCTGGAGGGTGAATCAGAAGAAGTAGAAGAAGGAGAAGGAGAAGGTGAAGTCTGGAGGGCGCAGCAGAAGAAGCAGAAGAAGGAGAAGGAGAAGGTGAAGTCTGGAGGGTGAAGCAGAAGAAGCAGAAGAAGGAGAAGGAGAAGGTGAAGTCTGGAGGGTGAATCAGAAGAAGTAGAAGAAGCAGAAAGAGAAGGTGAAGTCTGGAGGGTGAATCAGAAGAAGCAGAAGAAGTAGAAGGAGAAGGTGAAGTCTGGAGGGTGAATCAGAAGAAGTAGAAGAAGGAGAAGGAGAAGGTGAAGTCTGGAGGGTGAATCAGAAGAAGTAGAAGAAGGAGAATTAGAAGGTGAAGGCTGGAGGGTGAATCAGAAGAAGCAGAAGAAGGAGAAGGAGAAGGTGAAGTCTGGAGGGAGAAGCAGAAGAAGTAGAAGAAGGAGAAGGAGAAGGTGAAGTCTGGAGGGTGAATCAGAAGAAGTAGAAGAAGGAGAAGGAGAAGATGAAGTCTGGAGGGTGAATCAGAAGTAGCCGAAGAAGGAGAAGGAGAAGGTGAAGTCTGGAGGGTGAATCAGAAGAAGTAGAAGAAGGAGAAGGAGAAGGTGAAGTCTGGAGGGTGAATCAGAAGAAGAAGAAGAAGGAGAAGGAGAAGGTGAAGTCAGGAGGGTGAATCAGAAGAAGCAGAAGAAGGAGAAGGAGAAGGTGAAGTCTGGAGGGCGAATCAGAAGAAGCAGAAGAAGGAGAAGGAGAAGGTGAAGTCTGGAGGTTGAATCACAAGAAGCAGAAGAAGGAAAAGGAGAAGGTGAAGTCTGGAGGGTGAATCAGAAGAAGCAGAAGAAGTAGAAGGAGAAGGAGAAGTCTGGAGGGTGAATCAGAAGAAGTAGAAGAAGGAGAAGGAGAAGGTGAAGTCTGGAGGGTGAATCAGAAGAAGCAGAAGAAGGAGAAGGTGAAGTCAGGAGGGTGAATCAGAAGAAGCAGAAGAAGGAGAAGGAGAAGGTGAAGTCTGGAGGGTGAATCAGAAGAAGCAGATGAAGGAGAAGGAGAAGGTGAAGACTGGAGGGTGAATCAGAAGAAGTAGAAGAAGGAGAAGGAGAAGGTGAAGTCTGGAGGGTGAATCAGAAGAAGTAGAAGAAGGAGAAGGAGAAGGCGAAGTCTGGAGGGTGAATCAGCAGAAGCAGAAGAAGGAGAAGGAGAAGGTGAAGTCTGGAGGGTGAATCAGAAGAAGCAGAAGAAGGAGAAGGAGAAGATGAAGTCTGGAGGGTGAATCAGAAGAAGTAGAAGAAGGAGAAGGAGAAGGTGAGGTCTGGAGGGTGAATCAGAAGAAGCAGAAGAAGGAGAAGGAGAAGGTGAAGTCAGAAGGGTGACTCAAAAGAAGCAGAAGAAGGAGAAGGAGAAGATGAAGTCTGGAGGGTGAATCAGAAGAAGTAGAAGAAGGAGAAGGAGAAGGTGAAGTCTGGAGGGTGAATCAGAAGAAGTAGAAGAAGGAGAAGGAGAAGGTGAAGTCTGGAGGGTGAATCAGAAGAAGCAGAAGAAGGAGAAGGAGAAGGTGAAGTCTGGAGGGTGAATCAGAAGAAGCTGAAGAAGGAGAAGGAGAAGATGAAGTCTGGAGGGTGAATCAGAAGAAGTAGAAGAAGGAGAAGGAGAAGGTGAAGTCTGGAGGGTGAATCAGAAGAAGCAGAAGAAGGAGAAGGAGAAGGTGAAGTCTGGAGGGTGAATCAGAAGAAGCAGAAGAAGGAGAAGGAGAAGGTGAAGTCTGGAGGGTGAATCAGAAGAAGTAGAATACGGAGAAGGAGAAGGTGAAGTCTGGAGGGTGAATCAGAAGAAGCAGAAGAAGGAGAAGGAGAAGGTGAAGTCTGGAGGGTGAATCAGAAGAAGTAGAAAAAGGAGAAGGAGAAGGTGAAGTCTGGAGGGTGAATCAGAAGAAGTAGAAGAAGGAGAAGGAGAAGGTGAAGTCTGGAGGGTGAAGCAGAAGAAGTAGAAGAAGGAGAAGGAGAAGGTGAAGTGAGGAGGGTGAATCAGAAGAAGTAGAAGAAGGAGAAGGCGAAGGTGAAGTCAGGAGGGTGAATCAGAAGAAGCAGAAGAAGGAGAAGGAGAAGGTGAAGTCTGGAGGGTGAATCAGAAGAATCAGAAGAAGGAGAAGGAGAAGGTGAAGTCTGGAGGGTGAATCAGAAGAAGCAGAAGAAAGAGAAGGAGAAGGTGAAGTCTGGAGGGTAAAGCAGAAGAAGCAGAAGAAGGAAAAGGAGAAGGTGAAGACTGGAGGGTGAATCAGAAGAAGTAGAAGAAGGAGACGGAGAAGTTGAAGTCTGGAGGGTGAATCAGAAGAAGCAGAAGAAGGAGAAGGAGAAAGTGAAGTCTGGAGGGTGAATCAGAAGAAGCAGAATAAGGAGAAGGAGAAGGTGAAGTCTGGAGGGTGAATCAGAAGAAGCAGAAGAAGTAGAAGGAGAAGGTGAAGTCTGGAGGGTGAAGCAGAAGAAGCAGAAGAAGGAGAAGGAGAAGGTGAAGTCTGGAGGGTGAATCAGAAGAAGTAGAAGAAGGAGAAGGAGAAGGTGAAGTCAGGAGGGTGAATCAGAAGAAGCAGAAGAAGGAGAAGGAGAAGGTGAAGTCTGGAGGGCGAATCAGAAGAAGCAGAAGAAGGAGAAGGAGAAGGTGAAGTCTGGAGGTTGAATCAGAAGAAGCAGATGAAGGAAAAGGAGAAGGTGAAGTCTGGAGGGCGAATCAGAAGAAGCAGAAGAAGTAGAAGGAGAAGGTGAAGTCTGGAGGGTGAATCAGAAGAAGTAGAAGAAGGAGAAGGAGAAGGTGAGGTCTGGAGGGTGAATCAGAAGGAGCAGAATAAGGAGAAGGAGAAGGTGAAGTCTGGAGGGTGAATCAGAAGAAGTAGAAGAAGGAGAAGGAGAAGGCGAAGTCTGGAGTGTGAATCAGCAGAAGCAGAAGAAGGAGAAGGAGAAGGTGAAGTCTGGAGGGTGAATCAGAAGAAGCAGAAGAAGGAGAAGGGGAAGTCAGGAGGGTGAATCAGAAGAAGCAGAAGAAGGAGAAGGAGAAGGTGAAGTCTGGAGGGTGAATCAGAAGAAGCAGATGAAGGAGAAGGAGAAGGTGAAGACTGGAGGGTGAATCAGAAGAAGTAGAAGAAGGAGAAGGAGAAGGTGAAGTCTGGAGGGTGAATCAGAAGAAGTAGAAGAAGGAGAAGGAGAAGGCGAAGTCTGGAGTGTGAATCAGCAGAAGCAGAAGAAGGAGAAGGAGAAGGTGAAGTCTGGAGGGTGAATCAGAAGAAGCAGAAGAAAGAGAAGGAGAAGATGAAGTCTGGAGGGTGAATCAGAAGAAGTAGAAGAAGGAGAAGGAGAAGGTGAGGTCTGGAGGGTGAATCAGAAGAAGCAGAAGAAGGAGAAGGAGAAGGTGAAGTCAGAAGGGTGACTCAAAAGAAGCAGAAGAAGGAGAAGGAGAAGGTGAAGTCTGGAGGGTGAATCAGAAGAAGCAGAAGAAGGAGAAGGAGAAGGTGAAGTCTGGAGGGTGAAACAGAAGAAGCAGAAGAAGGAGAAGGAGAAGGTGAAATCTGGAGTGTGAATCAGAAGAAGTAGAAGAAGGAGAAGGAGAAGGTGAAGTCTGGAGGGTGAATCAGAAGAAGTAGAAGAAGGAGAAGGAGAAGGTGAAGTCTGGAGGGTGAATCAGAAGAAGCAGAAGAAGGAGAAGGAGAAGGTGAAGTCTGGAGGGTGAATCAGAAGAAGTAGAATACGGAGAAGGAGAAGGTGAAGTCTGGAGAGTGAATCAGAAGAAGCAGAAGAAGGAGAAGGAGAAGGTGAAGTCTGGAGGGTGAATCAGAAGAAGTAGAAGAAGGAGAAGGAGAAGGTGAAGTCTGGAGGGTGAAGCAGAAGAAGTAGAAGAAGGAGAAGGAGAAGGTGAAGTCAGGAGGGTGAATCAGAAGAAGTAGAAGAAGGAGAAGGCGAAGGTGAAGTCAGGAGGGTGAAACAGAAGAAGCAGAAGAAGGAGAAGGAGAAGGTGAAGTCTGGAGGGTGAATCAGAAGAATCAGAAGAAGGAGAAGGAGAAGGTGAAGTCTGGAGGGTGAATCAGAAGAAGCAGAAGAAAGAGAAGGAGAAGGTGAAGTCTGGAGGGTGAAGCAGAAGAAGCAGAAGAAGGAAAAGGAGAAGGTGAAGACTGGAGGGTGAATCAGAAGAAGTAGAAGAAGGAGACGGAGAAGTTGAAGTCTGGAGGGTGAATCAGAAGAAGCAGAAGAAGGAGAAGGAGAAAGTGAAGTCTGGAGGGTAAATCAGAAGAAGCAGAATAAGGAGAAGGAGAAGGTGAAGTCTGGAGGGTGAATCAGAAGAAGTAGAAGAAGGAGAAGGAGAAGGTGAAGTCTGGAGTGTGAAGCAGAAGAAGTAGAAGAAGGAGAAGGAGAAGGTGAAGTCAGGAGGGTGAATCAGAAGAAGCAGAAGAAGGAGAAGGAGAAGGTGAAGTCTGGAGGGTGAATCAAAAGAATCAGAAGAAGGAGAAGGAGAAGGTGAAGTCTGGAGGGTGAATCAGAAGAAGCAGAAGAAGGAGAAGGAGAAGATGAAGTCTGGAGGGTGAATCAGAAGAAGTAGAAGAAGGAGAAGGAGAAGGTGAGGTCTGGAGGGTGAATCAGAAGAAGCAGAAGAAGGAGAAGGAGAAGGTGAAGTCTGGAGGGTGAATCAGAAGAAGCAGAAGAAGGAGAAGGAGAAGGTAAAGTCTGGAGGGTGAATCAGAAGAAGCAGAAGAAGGAGAAGGAGAAGGTGAAGTCAGGAGGGTGAATCAGAAGAAGCAGAAGAAGGGGAAGGAGAAGGTGAAGCTAGGAGGGTGAATCAGAAGAAGCAGACGAAGGAGAAGGAGAAGGTGAAGTCAGGAGGGTGAAGCAGAAGAAGTAGAAGAAGGAGAAGGAGAAGCTGAAGTCAGGAGGGTGAAGCAGGAGAAGCAGAAGAAGGAGAAGGAGAAGGTGAAGTCTGGAGGGCGCAGCAGAAGAAGCAGAAGAAGGAGAACGAGAAGGTGAAGTCTGGAGGGTGAAGCAGAAGAAGCAGAAGAAGGAGAAGGAGAAGGTGAAGTCTGGAGGGTGAATCAGAAGAAGTAGAAGAAGGAGAAGGAGAAGGTGAAGTCAGGAGGGTGAAGCAGAAGAAGCAGAAGAAGGAGAAGGAGAAGGTGAAGTCTGGAGGGTGAAGCAGAAGAAGCAGAAGAAGGAGAAGGAGAAGGTGAAGTCTGGAGGGCGAAGCAGAAGAAGCAGAAGAAGGAGAAGCAGAAGGTGAAGTCTGGAGGGTGAAGCAGAAGAAGCAGAAGAAGGAGAAGGAGAAGGTGAAGTCTGGAGGGTGAATCAGAAGAAGTAGAAGAAGGAGAAGGAGAAGGTGAAGTCAGGAGGGTGAAGCAGAAGAAGCAGAAGAAGGAGAAGGAGAAGGTGAAGTCTGGAGGGTGAAGCAGAAGAAGCAGAAGAAGGAGAAGGAGAAGGTGAAGTCTGGAGGGTGAAGCAGAAGAAGCAGAAGAAGGAGAAGGAGAAGGTGAAGTCAGGAGGGTGAATCATAAGAAGTAGAAGAAGGAGAAGGAGAAGGTGAAGTCTGGAGGGTGAATCAGAAGAAGTAGAAGAAGGAGAAGGAGAAGGTGAAGTCTGGAGGGTGAATCAGAAGAAGTAGAAGAAGTAGAAGGAGAAGGTGAAGTCTGGAGGGTGAATCAGAAGGAGCAGAATAAGGAGAAGGAGAAGGTGAAGTCTGGAGGGAGAAGCAGAAGAAATAGAAGAAGGAGAAGGAGAAGGTGAAGTCTGGAGGGTGAATCAGAAGAAGTAGAAGAAGGAGAAGGAGAAGGTGAAGTATGGAGGGTGAATCAGAAGAAGTAGAAGAAGGAGAAGGAGAAGGTGAAGTCTGGAGGGTGAATCAGAAGAAGCAGAAGAAGGAGAAGGAGAAGGTGAAGTCTGGAGGGTGAATCAGAAGAAGTAGAAGAAGGAGAAGGAGAAGGTGTAGTCTGGAGGGTGAATCAGAAGAAGTAGACGAAGGAGAAGGAGAAGGTGAAGTCTGGAGGGTGAATCAGAAGAAGCAGAAGAAGGAGAAGGAGAAGGTGAAGTCTGGAGGGTGAATCAGAAGAAGCAGAAGAAGGAGAAGGAGAAGGTGAAGTCTGGAGGGTGAATCAGAAGAAGCAGAAGAAGCAAAAGGAGAAGGTGAAGTCTGGAGGGTGAATCAGAAGAAGCAGAAGAAGGAGAAGGAGAAGGTGAAGTCTGGAGGGTGAATCAGAAGAAGTAGAAGAAGGAGAAGGAGAAGGTGAAGTCTGGAGGGTGAATCAGAAGAAGCAGAAGAAGGAGAAGGAGAAGGTGAAGCCAGGAGGGTGAATCAGAAGAAGCAGAAGAAGGAGAAGGAGAAGGTGAAGTCTGGAGGGTGAATCAGAAGAAGCAGAAGAAGGAGAAGGAGAAGGTGAAGACTGGAGGGTGAATCAGAAGAAGTAGAAGAAGGAGAAGGAGAAGATGAAGTCTGGAGGGTGAATCAGAAGAAGTAGAAGAAGGAGAAGGAGAAGGCGAAGTCTGGAGGGTGAATCAGAAGAAGCAGAAGAAGGAGAAGGAGAAGGTGAAGTCTGGAGGGTGAATCAGAAGAAGCAGAAGAAGGAGAAGGAGAAGATGAAGCCTGGAGGGTGAATCAGAAGAAGTAGAAGAAGGAGAAGGAGAAGGTGAGGTCTGGAGGGTGAATCAGAAGAAGCAGAAGAAGGAGAAGGAGAAGGTGAAGTCTGAAGGATGAATCAAAAGAAGCAGAAGAAGGAGAAGGAGAAGGTGAAGTCTGGAGGGTGAATCAGAAGAAGCAGAAGAAGTAGAAGGAGAAGGTGAAGTCAGGAGGGTGAATCAGAAGAAGCAGAAGAAGGAGAAGGAGAAGGTGAAGTCTGGAGGGTGAATCAGAAGAAGTAGAAGAAGGAGAAGGAGAAGGTGAAGTCTGGAGGGTGAATCAGAAGAAGTAGAAGAAGGAGAAGGGGAAGGTGAAGTCTGGAGGGTGAATCAGAAGAAGCAGAAGAAGGAGAAGGAGAAGGTGAAGTCTGGAGGGTGAATCAGAAGAAGCTGAAGAAGGAGAAGGAGAAGATGAAGTCTGGAGGGTGAATCAGAAGAAGTAGAAGAAGGAGAAGGAGAAGGTGAAGTCTGGAGGGTGAATCAGAAGAAGCAGAAGAAGGAGAAGGAGAAGGTGAAGTCTGGAGGGTGAATCAGAAGAAGCAGAAGAAGGAGAAGGAGAAGGTGAAGTCTGAAGGGTGAATCAGAAGAAGCAGAATAAGGAGAAGGAGAAGGTGAAGTCTGGAGGGTGAATCAGAAGAAGCAGAAGAAGGAGAAGGAGAAGGTGAAGTCTGGAGGGTGAATCAGAAGAAGTAGAAGAAGGAGAAGGAGAAGGTGAAGTCTGGAGGGTGAAGCAGAAGAAGTAGAAGAAGGAGAAGGAGAAGGTGAAGTCAGGAGTGTGAATCAGAAGAAGTAGAAGAAGGAGAAGGAGAAGGTGAAGTCAGGAGGGTGAATCAGAAGAAGCAGAAGAAGGAGAAGGAGAAGGTGAAGTCTGGAGGGTGAATCAGAAGAATCAGAAGAAGGAGAAGGAGAAGGTGAAGTCTGGAGGGTGAATCAGAAGAAGCAGAAGAAAGAGAAGGAGAAGGTGATGTCTGGAGGGTGAAGCAGAAGAAGCAGAAGAAGGAAAAGGAGAAGGTGAAGACTGGAGGGTCAATCAGAAGAAGTAGAAGAAGGAGAAGGAGAAGGTGAAGTCTGGAGGGTGAATCAGAAGAAGCAGGAGAAGGAGAAGGAGAAGGTGAAGTCTGGAGGGTGAATCAGAAGAAGCAGAAGAAGGAGAAGAAGAAGATGAAGTCTGGAGGGTGAATCAGAAGAAGTAGAAGAAGGAGAAGGAGAAGGTGAAGTCTGGAGGGTGAATCAGAAGAAGCAGAAGAAGGAGAAGGAGAAGGTGATGTCTGGAGGGTGAACCAGAAGAAGCAGAAGAAGGAGAAGGAGAAAGTGAAGTCTGGAGGGTGAATCAGAAGAAGCAGAATAAGGAGAAGGAGAAGGTGAAGTCTGGAGGGTGAATCAGAAGAAGCAGAAGAAGGAGAAGGAGAAGGTGAAGTCTGGAGGGTGAATCAGAAGAAGTAGAAGAAAGAGAAGGAGAAGGTGAAGTCTGGAGTGTGAAGCAGAAGAAGTAGAAGAAGGAGAAGGGGAAGGTGAAGTCAGGAGGGTGAAGCAGAAGAAGCAGAAGAAGGAGAAGGAGAAGGTGAAGTCTGGAGGGTGAATCAGAAGAAGCAGGAGAAGGAGAAGGAGAAGATGAAGTCTGGAGGGTGAATCAGAAGAATCAGAAGAAGGAGAAGGATAAGGTGAAGTCTGGAGGGTGAATCAGAAGAAGCAGAAGAAAGAGAAGGAGAAGGTGAAGTCTGGAGGGTGAAGCAGAAAATGCAGAAGAAGGAGAAGGAGAAGGTGAAGACTGGAGGGTGAATCAGAAGAAGTAGAAGAAGGAGAAGGAGAAGGTGAAGTCTGGAGGGCAAATCAGAAGAAGTAGAAGAAGGAGGAGGAGAAGGTGAAGTCTGGAGGGTGAATCAGAAGAAGCAGAAGAAGGAGAAGGAGAAGGTGAAGTCTGGAGGGTGAATCAGAAGAAGCAGAAGAAGGAGAAGGAGAAGATGAAGTCTGGAGGGTGAATCAGAAGAAGTAGAAGAAGGAGAAGCAGAAGGTGAGGTCTGGAGGGTGAATCAGAAGAAGCAGAAGAAAGAGAAGGAGAAGGTGAAGTCTGGAGGGTGAAGCAGGAGAAGCAGAAGAAGGAGAGCGAGAAGGTGAAGACTGGAGGGTGAATCAGAAGAAGTAGAAGAAGGAGAAGGAGAAGGTGAAGTCTGGAGGGTGAATCAGAAGAAGTAGAAGAAGGAGAAGGAGAAGGTGAAGTCTGGAGGGTGAATCAGAAGAAGCAGAAGAAGGAGAAGGAGAAGGTGAAGTCTGGAGGGTGAATCAGAAGAATCAGAAGAAGGAGAAGGATAAGGTGAAGTCTGGAGGGTGAATCAGAAGAAGCAGAAGAAAGAGAAGGAGAAGGTGAAGTCTGGAGGGTGAAGCAGAAAATGCAGAAGAAGGAGAAGGAGAAGGTGAAGACTGGAGGGTGAATCAGAAGAAGTAGAAGAAGGAGAAGGAGAAGGTGAAGTCTGGAGGGTGAATCAGAAGAAGTAGAAGAAGGAGGAGGAGAAGGTGAAGTCTGGAGGGTGAATCAGAAGGAGCAGAAGAAGGAGAAGGAGAAGGTGAAGTCTGGAGGGTGAATCAGAAGAAGCAGAAGAAGGAGAAGGAGAAGATGAAGTCTGGAGGGTGGATCAGAAGAAGTAGAAGAAGGAGAAGCAGAAGGTGAGGTCTGGAGGGTGAATCAGAAGAAGCAGATGAAAGAGAAGGAGAAGGTGAAGTCTGGAGGGTGAAGCAGAAGAAGCAGAAGAAGGAGAGCGAGAAGGTGAAGACTGGAGGGTGAATCAGAAGAAGTAGAAGAAGGAGAAGGAGAAGGTGAAGTCTGGAGGGTGAATCAGAAGAAGTAGAAGAAGGAGAAGGAGAAGGTGAAGTCTGGAGGGTGAATCAGAAGAAGCAGAAGACGGAGAAGGAGAAGGTGAAGTCTGGAGGGTGAATCAGAAGAAGCAGAAGAAGGAGAAGGAGAAGATGAAGTCTGGAGGGTGAATCAGAAGAAGTAGAAGCAGGAGAAGGAGAAGGTGAGGTCTGGAGGGTGAATCAGAAGAAGCAGAAGAAGGAGAAGGAGAAGGTGAAGTCTGGAGGGTGAATCGGAAGAAGCAGAAGAAGGAGAAGGAGAAGGTGAAGTCTGGAGGGTGAATCAGAAGAAGCAGAAGAAGGAGAAGAAGAAGGTGAAGTCAGGAGGGTGAATCAGAAGAAGCAGAAGAAGGAGAAGGAGAAGGTGAAGTTAGGAGGGTGAATCAGAAGAAGCAGGAGAAGGAGAAGGAGAAGGTGAAGTCAGGGGGGTGAAGCAGAAGAAGTAGAAGAAGGAGAAGGAGAAGGTGAAGTCAGGAGGGTGAAGCAGAAGAAGCAGAAGAAGGAGAATGAGAAGGTGAAGTCCGGAGGGCGCAGCAGAAGAAGCAGAAGAAGGAGAAGGAGAAGGTGAAGTCTGGAGGGTGAAGCAGAAGAAGCAGAAGAAGGGGAAGGAGAAGGTGAAGCCTGGAGCGTGAATCAGAAGAAGTAGAAGAAGGAGACGGAGAAGGTGAAGTCTGGAGGGTGAATCAGAAGAAGTAGAAGAAGGAGAATTAGAAGGTGAAGTCTGGAGGGTGAATCAGAAGAAGCAGAAGAAGGAGAAGGAGAAGGTGAAGTCTGGAGGGAGAAGCAGAAGAAGTGGAAGAAGGAGAAGGAGAAGGTGAAGTCAGGAGGGTGAAGCAGAAGAAGCAGAAGAAGGAGAAGGAGAAGGTGAAGTCTGGAGGGTGAAGCAGAAGAAGCAGAAGAAGGAGAAGGAGAAGGTGAAGTCTGGAGGGTAAAGCAGAAGAAGCAGAAGAAGGAGAAGGAGAAGGTGAAGTCAGGAGGGTGAATCAGAAGAAGTAGAAGAAGGAGAAGGAGAAGGTGAAGCCTGGAGCGTGAATCAGAAGAAGTAGAAGAAGGAGACGGAGAAGGTGAAGTCTGGAGGGTGAATCAGAAGAAGTAGAAGAAGGAGAATTAGAAGGTGAAGTCTGGAGGGTGAATCAGAAGAAGCAGAAGAAGGAGAAGGAGAAGGTGAAGTCTGGAGGGAGAAGCAGAAGAAGTGGAAGAAGGAGAAGGAGAAGGTGAAGTCTGGAGGGTGAATCAGAAGAAGTAGAAGAAGGAGAAGGAGAAGGTGAGTCTGGAGGGTGAATCAGAAGAAGTAGAAGAAGGAGAAGGAGAAGGTGAAGTCTGGAGGGTGGATCAGAAGAAGCAGAAGAAGGTGAAGGAGAAGGTGAAGTCTGGAGGGTGAATCAGAAGAAGTAGAAGAAGGAGAAGGAGAAGGTGTAGTCTGGAGGGTGAATCAGAAGAAGTAGACGAAGGAGAAGGAGAAGGTGAAGTCTGGAGGGTGAATCAGAAGAAGCAGAATAAGGAGAAGGAGAAGGTGAAGTCTGGAGGGTGAATCAGAAGAAGCAGAAGAAGGAGAAGGGGAAGGTGAAGTCTGGAGGGTGAAACAGAAGAAGCAGAAGAAGGAGAAGGAGAAGGTGAAGTCTGGAGGGTGAATCAGAAGAAGCAGAAGAAGGAGAAGGAGAAGGTGAAGTCTGGAGGGTGAATCAGAAGAAGCAGAAGAAGGAGAAGGAGAAGGTGAAGTCTGGAGGGTGAATCAGAAGAAGCAGAAGAAGTAGAAGGAGAAGGTGAAGTCTCGAGGGTGAATCAGAAGAAGTAGAAGAAGGAGAAGTAGAAGGTGAAGTCTGGAGGGTGAATCAGAAGAAGCAGAAGAAGGAGAAGGAGAAGGTGAAGTCAGGAGGGTGAATCAGAAGAAGCAGAAGAAGGAGAAGGAGAAGGTGAAGTCTGGAGGGTGAATCAGAAGAAGCAGAAGAAGGAGAAGGAGAAGGTGAATACTGGAGGGTGAATCAGAAGAAGTAGAAGAAGGAGAAGGAGAAGTTGAAGTCTGGAGGGTGAATCAGAAGAAGTAGAAGAAGGAGAAGGAGAAGGCGAAGTCTGGAGGGTGAATCAGAAGAAGCAGAAGAAGGAGAAGGAGAAGGTGAAGTCTGGAGGGTGAATCAGAAGAAGCAGAAGAAGGAGAAGGAGAAGATGAAGTCTGGAGCGTGAATCAGAAGAAGTAGAAGAAGGAGAAGGAGAAGGTGAGGTCTGGAGGGTGAATCAGAAGAAGCAGAAGAAGGAGAAGGAGAAGGTGAAGTCTGAAGGGTGAATCAGAAGAAGCAGAAGAAGGAGAAGGAGAAGGTGAAATCTGGAGGGTGAATCAGAAGAAGCAGAAGAAGGAGAAGGAGAAGGTGAAGTCTGGAGGGTAAATCAGAAGAAGCAGGAGAAGGAGAAGGAGAAGGTGAAGTCTGGAGGGTGAATCAGAAGAAGTAGAAGAAGGAGACGGAGAAGGTGAAGTCTGGAGGGTGAATCAGAAGTAGCAGAAGAAGGAGAAGGAGAAGGTGAAGTCTGGAGGGTGAAGCAGAAGAAGCAGAAGAAGGAGAAGGGGAAGGTGAAGTCAGGAGGGTGAAGCAGAAGAAGCAGAAGAAGGAGAAGGAGAAGGTGAAGTCTGGAGGGTGAATCAGAAGAAGCAGGAGAAGGAGAAGGAGAAGATGAAGTCTGGAGGGTGAATCAGAAGAATCAGAAGAAGGAGAAGGATAAGGTGAAGTCTGGAGGGTGAATCAGAAGAAGCAGAAGAAAGAGAAGGAGAAGGTGAAGTCTGGAGGGTGAAGCAGAAAATGCAGAAGAAGGAGAAGGAGAAGGTGAAGACTGGAGGGTGAATCAGAAGAAGTAGAAGAAGGAGAAGGAGAAGGTGAAGTCTGGAGGGCAAATCAGAAGAAGTAGAAGAAGGAGGAGGAGAAGGTGAAGTCTGGAGGGTGAATCAGAAGAAGCAGAAGAAGGAGAAGGAGAAGGTGAAGTCTGGAGGGTGAATCAGAAGAAGCAGAAGAAGGAGAAGGAGAAGATGAAGTCTGGAGGGTGAATCAGAAGGAGTAGAAGAAGGAGAAGCAGAAGGTGAGGTCTGGAGGGTGAATCAGAAGAAGCAGAAGAAAGAGAAGGAGAAGGTGAAGTCTGGAGGGTGAAGCAGGAGAAGCTAAAGAAGGAGAGCGAGAAGGTGAAGACTGGAGGGTGAATCAGAAGAAGTAGAAGAAGGAGAAGGAGAAGGTGAAGTCTGGAGGGTGAATCAGAAGAATCAGAAGAAGGAGAAGGATAAGGTGAAGTCTGGAGGGTGAATCAGAAGAAGCAGAAGAAAGAGAAGGAGAAGGTGAAGTCTGGAGGGTGAAGCAGAAAATTCAGAAGAAGGAGAAGGAGAAGGTGAAGACTGGAGGGTGAATCAGAAGAAGTAGAAGAAGGAGAAGGAGAAGGTGAAGTCTGGAGGGTGAATCAGAAGAAGTAGAAGAAGGAGGAGGAGAAGGTGAAGTCTGGAGGGTGAATCAGAAGGAGCAGAAGAAGGAGAAGGAGAAGGTGAAGTCTGGAGGGTGAATCAGAAGAAGCAGAAGAAGGAGAAGGAGAAGATGAAGTCTGGAGGGTGGATCAGAAGAAGTAGAAGAAGGAGAAGCAGAAGGTGAGGTCTGGAGGGTGAATCAGAAGAAGCAGATGAAAGAGAAGGAGAAGGTGAAGTCTGGAGGTTGAAGCAGAAGAAGCAGAAGAAGGAGAGCGAGAAGGTGAAGACTGGAGGGTGAATCAGAAGAAGTAGAAGAAGGAGAAGGAGAAGGTGAAGTCTGGAGGGTGAATCAGAAGAAGTAGAAGAAGGAGAAGGAGAAGGTGAAGTCTGGAGGGTGAATCAGAAGAAGCAGAAGACGGAGAAGGAGAAGGTGAAGTCTGGAGGGTGAATCAGAAGAAGCAGAAGAAGGAGAAGGAGAAGATGAAGTCTGGAGGGTGAATCAGAAGAAGTAGAAGCAGGAGAAGGAGAAGGTGAGGTCTGGAGGGTGAATCAGAAGAAGCAGAAGAAGGAGAAGGAGAAGGTGAAGTCTGGAGGGTGAATCGGAAGAAGCAGAAGAAGGAGAAGGAGAAGGTGAAGTCTGGAGGGTGTATCAGAAGAAGCAGAAGAAGGAGAAGAAGAAGGTGAAGTCAGGAGGGTGAATCAGAAGAAGCAGAAGAAGGAGAAGGAGAAGGTGAAGTTAGGAGGGTGAATCAGAAGAAGCAGGAGAAGGAGAAGGAGAAGGTGAAGTCAGGGGGGTGAAGCAGAAGAAGTAGAAGAAGGAGAAGGAGAAGGTGAAGTCAGGAGGGTGAAGCAGAAGAAGCAGAAGAAGGAGAATGAGAAGGTGAAGTCTGGAGGGCGCAGCAGAAGAAGCAGAAGAAGGAGAAGGAGAAGGTGAAGTCTGGAGGGTGAAGCAGAAGAAGCAGAAGAAGGGGAAGGAGAAGGTGATGTCTGGAGGGTGAATCAGAAGAAGTAGAAGAAGGAGAAGGAGAAGGTGAAGTCAGGAGGGTGAAGCAGAAGAAGCAGAAGAAGGAGAAGGAGAAGGTGAAGTCTGGAGGGTGAAGCAGAAGAAGCAGAAGAAGGAGAAGGAGAAGGTGAAGTCTGGAGGGTAAAGCAGAAGAAGCAGAAGAAGGAGAAGGAGAAGGTGAAGTCAGGAGGGTGAATCAGAAGAAGTAGAAGAAGGAGAAGGAGAAGGTGAAGCCTGGAGCGTGAATCAGAAGAAGTAGAAGAAGGAGACGGAGAAGGTGAAGTCTGGAGGGTGAATCAGAAGAAGTAGAAGAAGGAGAATTAGAAGGTGAAGTCTGGAGGGTGAATCAGAAGAAGCAGAAGAAGGAGAAGGAGAAGGTGAAGTCTGGAGGGAGAAGCAGAAGAAGTGGAAGAAGGAGAAGGAGAAGGTGAAGTCTGGAGGGTGAATCAGAAGAAGTAGAAGAAGGAGAAGGAGAAGGTGAGTCTGGAGGGTGAATCAGAAGAAGTAGAAGAAGGAGAAGGAGAAGGTGAAGTCTGGAGGGTGGATCAGAAGAAGCAGAAGAAGGTGAAGGAGAAGGTGAAGTCTGGAGGGTGAATCAGAAGAAGTAGAAGAAGGAGAAGGAGAAGGTGTAGTCTGGAGGGTGAATCAGAAGAAGTAGACGAAGGAGAAGGAGAAGGTGAAGTCTGGAGGGTGAATCAGAAGAAGCAGAAGAAGGAGAAGGAGAAGGTGAAGTCTGGAGGGTGAATCAGAAGAAGCAGAAGAAGGAGAAGGGGAAGGTGAAGTCTGGAGGGTGAAACAGAAGAAGCAGAAGAAGGAGAAGGAGAAGGTGAAGTCTGGAGGGTGAATCAGAAGAAGCAGAAGAAGGAGAAGGAGAAGGTGAAGTCTGGAGGGTGAATCAGAAGAAGCAGAAGAAGGAGAAGGAGAAGGTGAAGTCTGGAGGGTGAATCAGAAGAAGCAGAAGAAGTAGAAGGAGAAGGTGAAGTCTCGAGGGTGAATCAGAAGAAGTAGAAGAAGGAGAAGTAGAAGGTGAAGTCTGGAGGGTGAATCAGAAGAAGCAGAAGAAGGAGAAGGAGAAGGTGAAGTCAGGAGGGTGAATCAGAAGAAGCAGAAGAAGGAGAAGGAGAAGGTGAAGTCTGGAGGGTGAATCAGAAGAAGCAGAAGAAGGAGAAGGAGAAGGTGAATACTGGAGGGTGAATCAGAAGAAGTAGAAGAAGGAGAAGGAGAAGTTGAAGTCTGGAGGGTGAATCAGAAGAAGTAGAAGAAGGAGAAGGAGAAGGCGAAGTCTGGAGGGTGAATCAGAAGAAGCAGAAGAAGGGGAAGGAGAAGGTGAAGTCTGGAGGGTGAATCAGAAGAAGCAGAAGAAGGAGAAGGAGAAGATGAAGTCTGGAGCGTGAATCAGAAGAAGTAGAAGAAGGAGAAGGAGAAGGTGAGGTCTGGAGGGTGAATCAGAAGAAGCAGAAGAAGGAGAAGGAGAAGGTGAAGTCTGAAGGGTGAATCAGAAGAAGCAGAAGAAGGAGAAGGAGAAGGTGAAGTCTGGAGGGTGAATCAGAAGAAGCAGAAGAAGGAGAAGGAGAAGGTGAAGTCTGGAGGGTAAATCAGAAGAAGCAGGAGAAGGAGAAGGAGAAGGTGAAGTCTGGAGGGTGAATCAGAAGAAGTAGAAGAAGGAGACGGAGAAGGTGAAGTCTGGAGGGTGAATCAGAAGTAGCAGAAGAAGGAGAAGGAGAAGGTGAAGTATGGAGGGTGAAGCAGAAGAAGCAGAAGAAGGAGAAGGAGAAGGTGAAGTCTGGAGGATAAATGAGAAGAAGCAGAAGAAGGAGAAGGAGAAGGTGAAGTCTGGAGGGTGAATCAGAAGAAGGAGAAGGAGTAGAAGGAGAAGGTGAAGTCTGGAGGGTGAATCAGAAGAAGGAGAAGGAGTAGAAGGAGAAGGTGAAGTCTGGAGGGTGAATCAGAAGAAGCAGAAAAGGAGAAGGAGAAGGTGAAGTCTGGAGGGTGAATCAGAAGAAGCAGAAGAAGGAGAAGGAGAAGGTGAAGTCTGGAGGGTGAATCAGAAGAAGCAGAAGAAGGAGAAGGAGAAGGTGAAGTCTGGAGGGTGAAGCAGAAGAAGCAGAAGAAGGAGAAGGAGAAGGTGAAGTCTGGAGGGCGCAGCAGAAGAAGCAGAAGAAGGAGAAGGAGAAGGTGAAGTCTGGAGGGTGAAGCAGAAGAAGCAGAAGAAGGGGAAGGAGAAGGTGAAGTCTGGAGGGTGAATCAGAAGAAGCAGTAGAAGGAGAAGGAGAAGGTGAAGTCAGGAGGGTGAATCAGAAGAAGCAGAAGAAGGAGAAGGAGAAGGTGAAGTCTGGAGGGTGAATCAGAAGAAGCAGAAGAAGGAGAAGGAGAAGGTGAAGACTGGAGGGTGAATCAGAAGAAGTAGAAGAAGGAGAAGGAGAAGGTGAAGTCTGGAGGGTGAATCAGAAGAAGCAGAAGAAGGAGAAGGAGAAGGTGAAGTCTGGAGGGTGAATCAGAAGAAGCAGTAGAAGGAGAAGGAGAAGGTGAAGACTGGAGGGTGAATCAGAAGAAGTAGAAGAAGGAGAAGTAGAAGGTGAAGTCTGGAGGGTGAATCAGAAGAAGTAGAAGAAGGAGAAGGAGAAGGTGAAGTCTGGAGGGTGAAGCAGAAGAAGCAGAAGAAGGAAAAGGAGAAGGTGAAGACTGGAGGGTGAATCAGAAGAAGTAGAAGAAGGAGAAGGAGAAGGTGAAGTCTGGAGGGTGAATCAGAAGAAGCAGAAGAAGGAGAAGGAGAAGGTGAAGTCTGGAGGGTGAATCAGAAGAAGCAGAAGAAGGAGAAGAAGAAGATGAAGTCTGGAGGGTGAATCAGAAGAAGTAGAAGAAGGAGAAGGAGAAGGTGAAGTCTGGAGGGTGTATCAGAAGAAGCAGAAGAAGAAGAAGGAGAAGGTGAAGTCTGGAGGGTGAATCAGAAGAAGCAGAAGAAGGAGAAGGAGAAAGTGAAGTCTGGCGGGTGAATCAGAAGAAGCAGAATAAGGAGAAGGAGAAGGTGAAGTCTGGAGGGTGATTCAGAAGAAGCAGAAGAAGGAGAAGGAGAAAGTGAAGTCTGGAGGGTGAATCAGATGAAGTAGAAGAAAGAGAAGGAGAAGGTGAAGTCTGGAGTGTGAAGCAGAAGAAGTAGAAGAAGGAAAAGGAGAAGGTGAGTCAGGAGGGTGAATCAGAAGAAGCAGAAGAAGGAGAAGGAGAAGGTGAAGTCTGGAGGGTGAATCAGAAGAATCAGAAGAAGGAGAAGGAGAAGGTGAAGTCTGGAGGGTGAATCAGAAGAAGCAGAAGAAAGAGAAGGAGAAGGTGAAGTCTGGAGGGTGAAGCAGAAGATGCAGAAGAAGGAGAAGGAGAAGGTGAAGACTGGAGGGTGAATCAGAAGAAGTAGAAGAAGGAGAAGGAGAAGGTGAAGTCTGGAGGGTGAATCAGAAGAAGTAGAAGAAGGAGGAGGAGAAGGTGAAGTCTGGAGGGTGAATCAGAAGAAGCAGAAGAAGGAGAAGGAGAAGGTGAAGTCTGGAGGGTGAATCAGAAGAAGCAGAAGAAGGAGAAGGAGAAGATGAAGTCTGGAGGGTGAATCAGAAGAAGTAGAAGAAGGAGATGGAGAAGGTGAGGTCTGGAGGGTGAATCAGAAGAAGCAGAAGAAAGAGAAGGAGAAGGTGAAGTCTGGAGGGTGAAGCAGAAGAAGCAGAAGAAGGAGAGCGAGAAGGTGAAGACTGGAGGGTGAATCAGAAGAAGTAGAAGAAGGAGAAGGAGAAGGTGAAGTCTGGAGGGTGAATCAGAAGAAGTAGAAGAAGGAGAAGGAGAAGGTGAAGTCTGGAGGTTGAATCAGAAGAAGCAGAAGAAGGAGAAGGAGAAGGTGAAGTCTGGAGGGTGAATCAGAAGAAGCAGAAGAAGGAGAAGGAGAAGATGAAGTCTGGAGGGTGAATCAGAAGAAGTAGAAGCGGGAGAAGGAGAAGGTGAGGTCTGGAGGGTGAATCAGAAGAAGCAGAAGAAGGAGAAGGAGAAGGTGAAGTCTGGAGGGTGAATCGGAAGAAGCAGAAGAAGGAGAAGGAGAAGGTGAAGTCTGGAGGGTGAATCAGAAGAAGCAGAAGAAGGAGAAGAAGAAGGTGAAGTCAGGAGGGTGAATCAGAAGAAGCAGAAGAAGGAGAAGGAGAAGGTGATGTTAGGAGGGTGAATCAGAAGAAGCAGAAGAAGGAGAAGGAGAAGGTGAAGTCAGGGGGGTGAAGCAGAAGAAGTAGAAGAAGGAGAAGAAGAAGGTGAAGTCAGGAGGGTGAAGCAGAAGAAGCAGAAGAAGGAGAATGAGAAGGTGAAGTCTGGAGGGCGCAGCAGAAGAAGCAGAAGAAGGAGAAGGCGAAGGTGAAGTCTGGAGGGTGAAGCAGAAGAAGCAGAAGAAGGGGAAGGAGAAGGTGAAGTCTGGAGGGTGAATCAGAAGAAGGAGAAGAAGGAGAAGGAGAAGGTGAAGTCAGGAGGGTGAAGCAGAAGAAGCAGAAGAAGGAGAAGGAGAAGGTGAAGTCTGGAGGGTGAAGCAGTAGAAGCAGAAGAAGGAAAAGGAGAAGGTGAAGTCTGGAGGGCGAAGCAGAAGAAGCAGAAGAAGGAGAAGGAGAAGGTGAAGTCTGGAGGGTGAAGCGGAGGAAGCAGAAGAAGGAGAAGGAGAAGGTGAAGTGTGGAGGGTGAATCAGAAGAAGTAGAAGAAGGAGAAGGAGAAGGTGAAGTCAGGAGGGTGAAGCAGAAGAAGCAGAAGAAGGAGAAGGAGAAGGTGAAGTCTGGAGGGTGAAGCAGAAGCGCAGAAGAAGGAGAAGGAGAAGGTGAAGTCTGGAGGGTGAAGCAGAAGAAGCAGAAGAAGGAGAAGGAGAAGGTGAAGTCAGGAGGGTGAATCAGAAGAAGTAGAAGAAGGAGAAGGAGAAGGTGAAGTCTGGAGGGTGAATCAGAAGATGTAGAAGAAGGAGAAGGAGAAGTTGAAGTCTGGAGGGTGAATCAGAAGAAGTAGAAGAAGGAGAATTAGAAGGTGAAGTCTGGAGGTTGAATCAGAAAAAGCAGAAGAAGGAGAAGGAGAAGGTGAAGTCTGGAGGGAGAAGCAGAAGAAGTAGAAGAAGGAGAAGGAGAAGGTGAAGTCTGGAGGGTGAATCAGAAGAAGTAGAAGAAGGAGAAGGAGAAGGTGAAGTCTGGAGGGTGAATCAGAAGAAGTAGAAGAAGGAGAAGGAGAAGGTGAAGTCTGGAGGGTGAATCAGAAGAAGCAGAAGAAGGAGAAGGAGAAGGTGAAGTCTGGAGGGTGAATCAGAAGAAGTAGAAGAAGGAGAAGGAGAAGGTGTAGTCTGGAGGGTGAATCAGAAGAAGTAGACAAAGGAGAAGGAGAAGGTGAAGTCTGGAGGGTGAATCAGAAGAAACAGAAGAAGGAGAAGGAGAAGGTGAAGTCTGGAGGGTGAATCAGAAGAAGCAGAAGAAGGAGAAGGAGAAGGTGAAGTCTGGAGGGTGAAACAGAAGAAGCAGAAGAAGGAGAAGGAGAAGGTGAAGTCTGGAGGGTGAATCAGAAGAAGCAGAAGAAGGAGAAGGAGAAGGTGAAGTCTGGAGGGTGAATCAGAAGAAGAAGAAGGAGAAGGTGAAGTCTGGAGGGTGAATCAGAAGAAGCAGAAGAAGTAGAAGGAGAAGGTGAAGTCTGGAGGGTGAATCAGAAGAAGTAGAAGAAGGAGAAGTAGAAGGTGAAGTCTGGAGGGTGAATCAGAAGAAGCAGAAGAAGGAGAAGGAGAAGGTGAAGTCAGGAGGGTGAATCAGAAGAAGCAGAAGAAGGAGAAGGAGAAGGTGAAGTCTGGAGGGTGAATCAGAAGAAGCAGAAGAAGGAGAAGGAGAAGGTGAAGACTGGAGGGTGAATCAGAAGAAGTAGAAGAATGAGAAGGAGAAGTTGAAGTCTGGAGGGAGAATCAGAAGAAGTAGAAGAAGGAGAAGGAGAAGGCGAAGTCTGGAGGGTGAATCAGAAGAAGCAGAAGAAGGAGAAGGAGAAGGTGAAGTCTGGAGGGTGAATCAGAAGAAGCAGAAGAAGGAGAAGGAGAAGATGAAGTCTGGAGGGTGAATCAGAAGAAGTCGAAAAAGGAGAAGGAGAAGGTGAGGTCTGGAGGGTGAATCAGAAGAAGCAGAAGACGGAGAAGGAGAAGGTGAAGTCTGAAGGGTGAATCAGAAGAAGCAGAAGAAGGAGAATGAGAAGGTGAAGTCTGGAGGGTGAATCAGAAGAAGCAGAAGAAGGAGAAGGAGAAGGTGAAGTCTGGAGGGTAAATCAGAAGAAGCAGGAGAAGGAGAAGGAGAAGGTGAAGTCTGGAGGGTGAATCAGAAGAAGTAGAAAAAGGAGAAGGAGAAGGTGAAGTCTGGAGGGTGAATCAGAAGAAGCAGAAGAAGGAGAAGGAGAAGGTGAAGTCTGGAGGGTGAATCAGAAGAAGCAGAAGAAGGAGAAGGAGAAGGTGAAGTCTGGAGGGTAAATGAGAAGAAGCAGAAGAAGGAGAAGGAGAAGGTGAAGTCTGGAGGGTGAATCAGAAGAAGGAGAAGGAGTAGAAGGAGAAGGTGAAGTCTGGAGGGTGAATCAGAAGAAGGAGAAGGAGTAGAAGGAGAAGGTGAAGTCTGGAGCGTGAATCAGAAGAAGCAGAAAAGGAGAAGGAGAAGGTGAAGTCTGGAGGGTGAATCAGAAGAAGCAGAAGAAGGAGAAGGAGAAGGTGAAGTCTGGAGGGTGAATCAGAAGAAGCAGAAGAAGGAGAAGGAGAAGGTGAAGTCTGGAGGGTGAAGCAGAAGAAGCAGAAGAAGGAGAAGGAGAAGGTGAAGTCTGGAGGGCGCAGCAGAAGAAGCAGAAGAAGGAGAAGGAGAAGGTGAAGTCTGGAGGGTGAAGCAGAAGAAGCAGAAGAAGCGGAAGGAGAAGGTGAAGTCTGGAGGGTGAATCAGAAGAAGTAGAAGAAGGAGAAGGAGAAGGTGAAGTCAGGAGGGTGAAGCAGAAGAAGCAGAAGAAGGAGAAGGTGAAGGTGAAGTCTGGAGGGTGAAGCAGAAGAAGCAGAAGAAGGAGAAGGAGAAGGTGAAGTCTGGAGGGTGAAGCAGAAGAAGCAGAAGAAGGAGAAGAAGAAGGTGAAGTCTGGAGGGTGAATCAGAAGAAGTAGAAGAAGGAGAAGGAGAAGGTGAATTCAGGAGGGTGAAGCAGAAGAAGCAGAAGAAGGGGAAGGAGAAGGTGAAGTCTGGAGGGTGAAGCAGAAGAAGCAGAAGAAGGAGAAGGATAAGGTGAAGTCTGGAGGGTGAAGAAGAAGAAGCAGAAGAAGGAGAAGGAGAAGGTGAAGTCTGGAGGGTGAATCAGAAGAAGTAGAAGAAGGAAAATTAGAAGGTGAAGTCTGGAGGGTGAATCAGAAGAAGCAGAAGAAGGAGAAGGAGAAGGTGAAGTCTGGAGGGAGAAGCAGAAGAAGTAGAAGAAGGAGAAGGAGAAGGTGAAGTCTGGAGGGTGAATCAGAAGAAGTAGAAGAAGGAGAAGGAGAAGGTGAAGTTTGGAGGGTGAAGCAGAAGAAGCAGAAGATGGAGAAGGAGAAGGTGAAGTCTGGAGGGTGAAGCAGAAGAAGCAGAAGAAGAAGGAGAAGGTGAAGTCAGGAGGGTGAATCAGAAGAAGTAGAAGAAGGAGAAGGAGAAGGTGAAGTCTGGAGGGTGAATCAGAAGAAGTAGAAGAAGGAGAAGGAGAAGGTGAAGTCTGGAGGGTGAATCAGAAGAAGTAGAAGAAGGAGAATTAGAAGGTGAAGTCTGGAGGGTGAATCAGAAGAAGCAGAAGAAGGAGAAGGAGAAGGTGAAGTCTGGAGGGAAAAGCAGAAGAAGTAGAAGAAGGAGAAGGAGAAGGTGAAGTCTGGAGGGTGAATCAGAAGAAGTAGAAGAAGGAGAAGGAGAAGGTGAAGTCTGGAGGGTGAATCAGAAGAAGTAGAAGAAGGAGAAGGAGAAGGTGAAGTCTGGAGGGTGAATCAGAAGAAGCAGAAGAAGGAGAAGGAGAAGGTGAAGTCTGGAGGGTGAATCAGAAGAAGTAGAAGAAGGAGAAGGAGAAGGTGTAGTCTGGAGGGTGAATCAGAAGAAGTAGACGAAGGAGAAGGAGAAGGTGAAGTCTGGAGGGTGAATCGGAAGAAGCAGAAGAAGGAGAAGGAGAAGGTGAAGTCTGGAGAGTGAATCAGGAGAAGCAGAAGAAGGAGAAGGAGAAGGTGAAGTCTGGAGGGTGAATCAGAAGAAGCAGAAGAAGGAGAAGGAGAAGGTGAAGTCTGGAGGGTGAATCAGAAGAAGCAGAAGAAGGAGAAGGAAAAGGTGAAGACTGGAGGGTGAATCAGAAGAAGCAGAAGAAGGAGAAGGAGAAGGTGAAGTCTGGAGGGTGAATCAGAAGAAGCAGAAGAAGTAGAAGGAGAAGGTGAAGTCTGGAGGGTGAATCAGAAGAAGTAGAAGAAGGAGAAGGAGAAGGTGAAGTCTGGAGGGTGAATCAAAAGAAGCAGAAGAAGGAGAAGGAGAAGGTGAAGTCAGGAGGGTGAATCAGAAGAAGCAGAAGAAGGAGAAGGAGAAGGTGAAGTCTGGAGGGTGAATCAGAAGAAGCAGAAGAAGGAGAAGGAGAAGGTGAAGACTGGAAGGTGAATCAGAAGAAGTAGAAGAAGGAGAAGGAGAAGTTGAAGTCTGGAGGGTGAATCAGAAGAAGTAGAAGAAGGAGAAGGAGAAGGCGAAGTGTGGAGGGTGAATCAGAAGAAGCAGAAGAAGGAGAAGAAGAAGGTGAAGTCTGGAGGGTGAATCAGAAGAAGCAGAAGAAGGAGAAGGAGAAGATGAAGTCTGGAGGGTGAATCAGAAGAAGTAGAAGAAGGAGAAGGAGAAGGTGAGGTCTGGAGGGTGAATCAGAAGAAGCAGAAGAAGGAGAAGGAGAAGGTGAAGTCTGAAGGGTGAATCAGAAGAAGCAGAAGAAGGAGAAGGAGAAGGTGAAGTCAGGAGGGTGAAGCAGAAGAAGCAGAAGAAGGAGAAGGAGAAGGTGAAGTCTGGAGGGTGAAGCAGAAGAAGCAGAAGAAGGAGAAGGAGAAGGTGAAGTCTGGAGGGTGAAGAAGAAGAAGCAGAAGAAGGAGAAGGAGAAGGTGAAGTCTGGAGGGTGAATCAGAAGAAGTAGAAGAAGGAAAATTAGAAGGTGAAGTCTGGAGGGTGAATCAGAAGAAGCAGAAGAAGGAGAAGGAGAAGGTGAAGTCTGGAGGGTGAATCAGAAGAAGTAGAAGAAGGAGAATTAGAAGGTGAAGTCTGGAGGGTGAATCAGAAGAAGCAGAAGAAGGAGAAGGAGAAGGTGAAGTCTGGAGGGAGAAGCAGAAGAAGTAGAAGAAGGAGAAGGAGAAGGTGAAGTCTGGAGGGTGAATCAGAAGAAGTAGAAGAAGGAGAAGGAGAAGGTGAAGACTGGAGGGTGAATCAGAAGAAGTAGAAGAAGCAGAAGGAGAAGGTGAAGTCTGGAGGGTGAATCAGAAGAAGCAGAAGAAGGAGAAGGAGAAGGTGAAGTCTGGAGGGTGAATCAGAGGAAGTAGAAGAAGGAGAAGGAGAATGTGTAGTCTGGAGGGTGAATCAGAAGAAGTAGACGAAGGAGAAGGAGAAGGTGAAGTCTGGAGGGTGAATCGGAAGAAGCAAAAGAAGGAGAAGGAGAAGGTGAAGTCTGGAGAGTGAATCAGGAGAAGCAGAAGAAGGAGAAGGAGAAGGTGAAGTCTGGAGGGTGAATCAGAAGAAGCAGAAGAAGGAGAAGGAGAAGGTGAAGTCTGGAGGGTGAATCAGAAGAAGCAGAAGAAGCAGAAGGAAAAGGTGAAGTCTGGAGGGTGAATCAGAAGAAGCAGAAGAAGGAGAAGGAGAAGGTGAAGTCTGGAGGGTGAATCAGAAGAAGCAGAAGAAGTAGAAGGAGAAGGTGAAGTCTGGAGGGTGAATCAGAAGAAGTAGAAGAAGGAGAAGGAGAAGTTTAAGTCTGGAGGGTGAATCAAAAGAAGCAGAAGAAGGAGAAGGAGAAGGTGAAGTCAGGAGGGTGAATCAGAAGAAGCAGAAGAAGGAGAAGGAGAAGGTGAAGTCTGGAGGGTGAATCAGAAGAAGCAGAAGAAGTTAAAGGAGAAGGTGAAGACTGGAAGGTGAATCAGAAGAAGTAGAAGAAGGAGAAGGAGAAGTTGAAGTCTGGAGGGTGAATCAGAAGAAGTAGAAGAAGCAGAAGGAGAAGGCGAAGTCTGGAGGGTGAATCAGAAGAAGCAGAAGAAGGAGAAGGAGAAGGTGAAGTCTGGAGGGTGAATCAGCAGAAGCAGAAGAAGGAGAAGGAGAAGATGAAGTTTGGAGGGTGAATCAGAAGAAGTAGAAGAAGGAGAAGGAGAAGGTGAGGTCTGGAGGGTGAATCAGAAGAAGCAGAAGAAGGAGAAGGAGAAGGTGAAGTCTGAAGGGTGAATCAGAAGAAGCAGAAGAAGGAGAAGGAGAAGGTGAAGTCAGGAGGGTGAAGCAGAAGAAGCAGAAGAAGGAGAAGGAGAAGGTGAAGTCTGGAGGGTGAAGCAGAAGAAGCAGAAGAAGGAGAAGGAGAAGGTGAAGTCTGGAGGGTGAAGAAGAAGAAGCAGAAGAAGGAGAAGGAGAAGGTGAAGTCGAGGGTGAATCAGAAGAAGTAGAAGAAGGAAAATTAGAAGGTGAAGTCTGGAGGGTGAATCAGAAGAAGCAGAAGAAGGAGAAGGAGAAGGTGAAGTCTGGAGGGAGAAGCAGAAGAAGTAGAAGAAGGGGAAGGAGAAGGTGAAGTCTGGAGGGTGAATCAGAAGAAGTAGAAGAAGGAGAAGGAGAAGGTGAAGTCTGGAGGGTGAATCAGAAGAAGTAGAAGAAGGAGAATTAGAAGGTGAAGTCTGGAGGGTGAATCAGAAGAAGCAGAAGAAGGAGAAGGAGAAGGTGTAGTCTGGAGGGAGAAGCAGAAGAAGTAGAAGAAGGAGAAGGAGAAGGTGAAGTCTGGAGGGTGAATCAGAAGAAGTAGAAGAAGGAGAAGGAGAAGGTGAAGTCTGGAGGGTGAATCAGAAGAAGTAGAAGAAGGAGAAGGAGAAGGTGAAGTCTGGAGGGTGAATCAGAAGAAGCAGAAGAAGGAGAAGGAGAAGGTGAAGTCTGGAGGGTGAATCAGAAGAAGTAGAAGAAGGAGAAGGAGAAGGTATAGTCTGGAGGGTGAATCAGAAGAAGTAGACGAAGGAGAAGGAGAAGGTGAAGTCTGGAGGGTGAATCGGAAGAAGCAGAAGAAGGAGAAGGAGAAGGTGAAGTCTGGAGAGTGAATCAGGAGAAGCAGAAGAAGGAGAAGGAGAAGGTGAAGTCTGGAGGGTGAATCAGAAGAAGCAGAAGAAGGAGAAGGAGAAGGTGAAGTCTGGAGGGTGAATCAGAAGAAGCAGAAGAAGGAGAAGGAAAAGGTGAAGTCTGGAGGGTGAATCAGAAGAAGCAGAAGAAGGAGAAGGAGAAGGTGAAGTCTGGAGGGTGAATCAGAAGAAGCAGAAGAAGTAGAAGGAGAAGGTGAAGTCTGGAGGGTGCATCAGAAGAAGTAGAAGAAGGAGAAGGAGAAGGTGAAGTCTGGAGGGTGAATCAAAAGAAGCAGAAGAAGGAGAAGGAGAAGGTGAAGTCAGGAGGGTGAATCAGAAGAAGCAGAAGAAGGAGAAGGTGAAGTCTGGAGGGTGAAGAAGAAGAAGCAGAAGAAGGAGAAGGAGAAGGTGAAGTCTGGAGGGTGAATCAGAAGAAGTAGAAGAAGGAAAATTAGAAGGTGAAGTCTGGAGGGTGAATCAGAAGAAGCAGAAGAAGGAGAAGGAGAAGGTGAAGTCTGGAGGGAGAAGCAGAAGAAGTAGAAGAAGGGGATGGAGAAGGTGAAGTCTGGAGGGTGAATCAGAAGAAGTAGAAGAAGGAGAAGGAGAAGGTGAAGTCTGGAGGGTGAATCAGAAGAAGTAGAAGAAGGAGAATTAGAAGGTGAAGTCTGGAGGGTGAATCAGAAGAAGCAGAAGAAGGAGAAGGAGAAGGTGAAGTCTGGAGGGAGAAGCAGAAGAAGTAGAAGAAGGAGAAGGAGAAGGTGAAGTCTGGAGGGTGAATCAGAAGAAGTAGAAGAAGGAGAAGGAGAAGGTGAAGTCTGGAGGGTGAATCAGAAGAAGTAGAAGAAGGAGAAGGAGAAGGTGAAGTCTGGAGGGTGAATCAGAAGAAGCAGAAGAAGTTAAAGGAGAAGGTGAAGACTGGAAGGTGAATCAGAAGAAGTAGAAGAAGGAGAAGGAGAAGTTGAAGTCTGGAGGGTGAATCAGAAGAAGTAGAAGAAGCAGAAGGAGAAGGCGAAGTCTGGAGGGTGAATCAGAAGAAGCAGAAGAAGGAGAAGGAGAAGGTGAAGTCTGGAGGGTGAATCAGCAGAAGCAGAAGAAGGAGAAGGAGAAGATGAAGTTTGGAGGGTGAATCAGAAGAAGTAGAAGAAGGAGAAGGAGAAGGTGAGGTCTGGAGGGTGAATCGGAAGAAGCAGAAGAAGGAGAAGGAGAAGGTGAAGTCTGAAGGGTGAATCAGAAGAAGTAGAAGAAGGAGAAGGAGAAGGTGAAGTCTGGAGGGTGAATCAGAAGAAGTAGAAGAAGGAGAAGGAGAAGGTGAAGTCTGGAGGGTGAATCAGAAGAAGTAGAAGAAGGAGAAGGAGAAGGTGAAGTCTGGAGGGAGAAGCAGAAGAAGTAGAAGAAGGAGAAGGAGAAGGTGAAGTCTGGAGGGTGAATCAGAAGAAGTAGAAGAAGGAGAAGGAGAAGGTGAAGTCTGGAGGGTGAATCAGAAGAAGTAGAAGAAGGAGAAGGAGAAGGTGAAGTCTGGAGGGTGAATCAGAAGAAGCAGAAGAAGTTAAAGGAGAAGGTGAAGACTGGAAGGTGAATCAGAAGAAGTAGAAGAAGGAGAAGGAGAAGTTGAAGTCTGGAGGGTGAATCAGAAGAAGTAGAAGAAGCAGAAGGAGAAGGCGAAGTCTGGAGGGTGAATCAGAAGAAGCAGAAGAAGGAGAAGGAGAAGGTGAAGTCTGGAGGGTGAATCAGCAGAAGCAGAAGAAGGAGAAGGAGAAGATGAAGTTTGGAGGGTGAATCAGAAGAAGTAGAAGAAGGAGAAGGAGAAGGTGAGGTCTGGAGGGTGAATCAGAAGAAGCAGAAGAAGGAGAAGGAGAAGGTGAAGTCTGAAGGGTGAATCAGAAGAAGCAGAAGAAGGAGAAGGAGAAGGTGAAGTCAGGAGGGTGAAGCAGAAGAAGCAGAAGAAGGAGAAGGAGAAGGTGAAGTCTGGAGGGTGAAGCAGAAGAAGCAGAAGAAGGAGAAGGAGAAGGTGAAGTCTGGAGGGTGAAGAAGAAGAAGCAGAAGAAGGAGAAGGAGAAGGTGAAGTCGAGGGTGAATCAGAAGAAGTAGAAGAAGGAAAATTAGAAGGTGAAGTCTGGAGGGTGAATCAGAAGAAGCAGAAGAAGGAGAAGGAGAAGGTGAAGTCTGGAGGGAGAAGCAGAAGAAGTAGAAGAAGGGGAAGGAGAAGGTGAAGTCTGGAGGGTGAATCAGAAGAAGTAGAAGAAGGAGAAGGAGAAGGTGAAGTCTGGAGGGTGAATCAGAAGAAGTAGAAGAAGGAGAATTAGAAGGTGAAGTCTGGAGGGTGAATCAGAAGAAGCAGAAGAAGGAGAAGGAGAAGGTGAAGTCTGGAGGGTGAATCAGAAGAAGTAGAAGAAGGAGAAGGAGAAGGTATAGTCTGGAGGGTGAATCAGAAGAAGTAGACGAAGGAGAAGGAGAAGGTGAAGTCTGGAGGGTGAATCGGAAGAAGCAGAAGAAGGAGAAGGAGAAGGTGAAGTCTGGAGAGTGAATCAGGAGAAGCAGAAGAAGGAGAAGGAGAAGGTGAAGTCTGGAGGGTGAATCAGAAGAAGCAGAAGAAGGAGAAGGAGAAGGTGAAGTCTGGAGGGTGAATCAGAAGAAGCAGAAGAAGGAGAAGGAAAAGGTGAAGTCTGGAGGGTGAATCAGAAGAAGCAGAAGAAGGAGAAGGAGAAGGTGAAGTCTGGAGGGTGAATCAGAAGAAGCAGAAGAAGTAGAAGGAGAAGGTGAAGTCTGGAGGGTGCATCAGAAGAAGTAGAAGAAGGAGAAGGAGAAGGTGAAGTCTGGAGGGTGAATCAAAAGAAGCAGAAGAAGGAGAAGGAGAAGGTGAAGTCAGGAGGGTGAATCAGAAGAAGCAGAAGAAGGAGAAGGTGAAGTCTGGAGGGTGAAGAAGAAGAAGCAGAAGAAGGAGAAGGAGAAGGTGAAGTCTGGAGGGTGAATCAGAAGAAGTAGAAGAAGGAAAATTAGAAGGTGAAGTCTGGAGGGTGAATCAGAAGAAGCAGAAGAAGGAGAAGGAGAAGGTGAAGTCTGGAGGGAGAAGCAGAAGAAGTAGAAGAAGGGGATGGAGAAGGTGAAGTCTGGAGGGTGAATCAGAAGAAGTAGAAGAAGGAGAAGGAGAAGGTGAAGTCTGGAGGGTGAATCAGAAGAAGTAGAAGAAGGAGAATTAGAAGGTGAAGTCTGGAGGGTGAATCAGAAGAAGCAGAAGAAGGAGAAGGAGAAGGTGAAGTCTGGAGGGAGAAGCAGAAGAAGTAGAAGAAGGAGAAGGAGAAGGTGAAGTCTGGAGGGTGAATCAGAAGAAGTAGAAGAAGGAGAAGGAGAAGGTGAAGTCTGGAGGGTGAATCAGAAGAAGTAGAAGAAGGAGAAGGAGAAGGTGAAGTCTGGAGGGTGAATCAGAAGAAGCAGAAGAAGGAGAAGGAGAAGGTGAAGTCTGGAGGGTGAATCAGAAGAAGTAGAAGAAGGAGAAGGAGAAGGTGTAGTTTGGAGGGTGAATCAGAAGAAGTAGACGAAGGAGAAGGAGAAGGTGAAGTCTGGAGGGTGAATCGGAAGAAGCAGAAGAAGGAGAAGGAGAAGGTGAAGTCTGGAGAGTGAATCAGGAGAAGCAGAAGAAGGAGAAGGAGAAGGTGAAGTCTGGAGGGTGAATCAGAAGAAGCAGAAGAAGGAGAAGGAGAAGGTGAAGTCTGGAGGGTGAATCAGAAGAAGCAGAAGAAGGAGAAGGAAAAGGTGAAGTCTGGAGGGTGAATCAGAAGAAGCAGAAGAAGGAGAAGGAGAAGGTGAAGTCTGGAGGGTGAATCAGAAGAAGCAGAAGAAGTAGAAGGAGAAGGTGAAGTCTGGAGGGTGCATCAGAAGAAGTAGAAGAAGGAGAAGGAGAAGGTGAAGTCTGAAGGGTGAATCAAAAGAAGCAGAAGAAGGAGAAGGAGAAGGTGAAGTCAGGAGGGTGAATCAGAAGAAGCAGAAGAAGGAGAAGGAGAAGGTGAAGTCTGGAGGGTGAATCAGAAGAAGCAGAAGAAGAAGAAGGAGAAGGTGAAGACTGGAAGGTGAATCAGAAGAAGTTGAAGAAGGAGAAGGAGAAGTTGAAGTCTGGAGGGTGAATCAGAAGAAGTAGAAGAAGGAGAAGGAGATGGCGAAGTCTGGAGGGTGAATCAGAAGAAGCAGAAGAAGGAGAAGGAGAAGGTGAAGTCTGGAAAGTGAATCAGAAGAAGCAGAAGAAGGACAAGGAGAAGATGAAGTCTGGAGGGTGAATTAGAAGAAGTAGAAGAAGGAGAAGGAGAAGGTGAGGTCTGGAGGGTGAATCAGAAGAAGCAGAAGAAGGAGAAGGAGAAGGTGAAGTCTGAAGGGTGAATCAGAAGAAGCAGAAGAAGGAGAAGGAGAAGGTGAAGTCAGGAGGGTGAAGCAGAAGAAGCAGAAGAAGGAGAAGGAGAAGGTGAAGTCTGGAGGGTGAAGCAGAAGAAGCAGAAGAAGAGAAGGAGAAGGTGAAGTCTGGAGGGTGAAGAAGAAGAAGCAGAAGAAGGAGAAGGAGAAGGTGAAGTCTGGAGGGTGAATCAGAAGAAGTAGAAGAAGGAAAATTAGAAGGTGAAGTCTGGAGGGTGAATCAGAAGAAGCAGAAGAAGGAGAAGGAGAATGTGAAGTCTGGAGGGAGAAGCAGAAGAAGTAGAAGAAGGAGAAGGAGAAGGTGAAGTCTGGAGGGTGAATCAGAAGTATTCGAAGAAGGAGAAGGAGAAGGTGAAGTCTGGAGGGTGAAGCAGAAGAAGCAGAAGAAGGAGAAGGAGAAGGTGAAGTCTGGAGGGTGAAGCAGAAGCAGCAGAAGAAGGAGAAGGAGAAGGTGAAGTCAGGAGGGTGAATCAGAAGAAGTAGAAGAAGGAGAAGGAGAAGGTGAAGTCTGGAGGGTGAATCAGAAGAAGTAGAAGAAGGAGAAGGAGAAGGTGAAGTCTGGAGGGCGCAGCAGAAGAAGCAGAAGAAGGAGAAGGAGAAGGTGAAGTCTGGAGGGTGAAGCAGAAGAAGCAGAAGAAGGAGAAGGAGAAGGTGAAGTCTGGAGGGTGAATCAGAAGAAGTAGAAGAAGGAGAAAGAGAAGGTGAAGTCTGGAGGGTGAATCAGAAGAAGCAGAAGAAGTAGAAGGAGAAGGTGAAGTCTGGAGGGTGAATCAGAAGAAGTAGAAGAAGGAGAAGGAGAAGGTGAAGTCTGGAGGGTGAATCAGAAGAAGTAGAAGAAGGAGAATTAGAAGGTGAAGGCTGGAGGGTGAATCAGAAGAAGCAGAAGAAGGAGAAGGAGAAGGTGAAGTCTGGAGGGAGAAGCAGAAGAAGCAGAAGAAGGAGAAGGAGAAGGTGAAGTCTGGAGGGTGAAACAGAAGAAGTAGAAGAAGGAGAAGGAGAAGATGAAGTCTGGAGGGTGAATCAGAAGTAGCAGAAGAAGGAGAAGGAGAATGTGAAGTCTGGAGGGTGAATCAGAAGAAGCAGAAGAAGGAGAAGGAGAAGGTGAAGTCTGGAGGGTGAATCAGAAGAAGTAGAAGAAGGAGAAGGAGAAGGTGAAGTCTGGAGGGTGAATCAGAAGAAGTAGAAGAAGGAGAAGGAGAAGGTGAAGTCTGGAGGGTGAATCAGAAGAAGCAGAAGAAGGAGAAGGGGAAGGTGAAGTCTGGAGGGTGAATCAGAAGAAGCAGAAGAAGGAGAAGGAGAAGATGAAGTCTGGAGGGTGAATCAGAAGAAGTAGAAGAAGGAGAAGGAGAAGGTGAAGTCTGGAGGGTGAATCAGAAGAAGCAGAAGAAGGAGAAGGAGAAGGTGAAGTCTGAAGGGTGAATCAGAAGAAGCAGAAGAAGGAGAAGGAGAAGGTGAAGTCTGGAGGATGAATCAGAAGAAGCAGAAAAAGGAGAAGGAGAAGGTGAAGTCTGGAGGGTGAATCAGAATAAGCAGAAGAAGGAGAAGGAGAAGGTGAAGTCTGGAGGGTGAATCAGAAGAAGTAGAAGAAGGAGAAGGAGAAGGTGAAGTCTGGAGGGTGAGGCAGAAGAAGTAGAAGAAGGAGAAGGAGAAGGTGAAGTCAGGAGGGTGAAGCAGAAGAAGGAGAAGAAGGAGAAAGAGAAGGTGAAGTCAGGAGGGTGAATCAGAAGAAGCAGAAGAAGGAGAAGGAGAAGGTGAAGTCTGGAGGGTGAATCAGAAGAAGTAGAAGAAGGAGAAGGAGAAGGTGAAGTCTGGAGGGTGAATCAGAAGAAGTAGAAGAAGGAGAAGGAGAAGGTGAAGTCTGGAGGGTGAATCAGAAGAAGCAGAAGAAGGAGAAGGAGAAGGTGAAGTCTGGAGGGTGAATCAGAAGAAGCAGTAGAAGGAGAAGGAGAAGATGAAGACTGGAGGGTGAATCAGAAGAAGTAGAAGAAGGAGAAGGAGAAGGTGAGGTCTGGAGGGTGAATCAGAAGAAGCAGAAGAAGGAGAAGGAGAAGGTAAAGTCTGGAGGGTGAATCAGAAGAAGCAGAAGAAGGAGAAGGAGAAGGTGAAGTCTGGAGGGTGAATCAGAAGAAGCAGAAGAAGGAGAAGGAGAAGGTGAAGTCAGGAGGGTGAATCAGAAGAAGCAGAAGAAGGAGAAGGAGAAATTGAAGTTAGGATGGTGAATCAGAAGAAGCAGAAGAAGGAGAAGGAGAAGGTGAAGTCAGGGGGGTGAAGCAGAAGAAGTAGAAGAAGGAGAAGGAGAAGGTGAAGTCAGGAGGGTGTAGCAGAAGAAGCAGAAGAAGGAGAAGGAGAAGGTGAAGTCTGGAGGGCGCAGCAGAAGAAGCAGAAGAAGGAGAAGGAGAAGGTGAAGTCTGGAGGGTGAAGCAGAAGAAGCAGAAGAAGGAGAAGGAGAAGGTGAAGTCTGGAGGGTGAATCAGAAGAAGTAGAAGAAGGAGAAAGAGAAGGTGAAGTCAGGAGGGTGAAGCAGAAGAAGCAGAAGAAGGGGAAGGAGAAGGTGAAGTCTGGAGGATGAAGCAGAAGAAGCAGAAGAAGGAGAAGGAGAAGGTGAAGTGTGGAGGGCCAAGCAGAAGAAGCAGAAGAAGGCGAAGGAGATGGTGAAGTCTGGAGGGTGAAGCAGAAGAAGCAGAAGAAGGAGAAGGAGAAGGTGAAGTCTGGAGGGTGAATCAGAAGAAGTAGAAGAAGGAGAAGGAGAAGGTGAAGTCTGGAGGGTGAATCAGAAGAAGTAGAAGAAGGAGAAGGAGAAGGTGAAGTCTGGAGGGTGAATCAGAAGAAGTAGAAGAAGGAGAAGGAGAAGGTGAAGTCTGGAGGGTGAATCAGAAGAAGTAGAAGAAGGAGAAGGAGAAGGTGTAGTTTGGAGGGTGAATCAGAAGAAGTAGACGAAGGAGAAGGAGAAGGTGAAGTCTGGAGGGTGAATCGGAAGAAGCAGAAGAAGGAGAAGGAGAAGGTGAAGTCTGGAGAGTGAATCAGGAGAAGCAGAAGAAGGAGAAGGAGAAGGTGAAGTCTGGAGGGTGAATCAGAAGAAGCAGAAGAAGGAGAAGGAGAAGGTGAAGTCTGGAGGGTGAATCAGAAGAAGCAGAAGAAGGAGAAGGAAAAGGTGAAGTCTGGAGGGTGAATCAGAAGAAGCAGAAGAAGGAGAAGGAGAAGGTGAAGTCTGGAGGGTGAATCAGAAGAAGCAGAAGAAGTAGAAGGAGAAGGTGAAGTCTGGAGGGTGCATCAGAAGAAGTAGAAGAAGGAGAAGGAGAAGGTGAAGTCTGGAGGGTGAATCAAAAGAAGCAGAAGAAGGAGAAGGAGAAGGTGAAGTCAGGAGGGTGAATCAGAAGAAGCAGAAGAAGGAGAAGGAGAAGGTGAAGTCTGGAGGGTGAATCAGAAGAAGCAGAAGAAGAAGAAGGAGAAGGTGAAGACTGGAAGGTGAATCAGAAGAAGTTGAAGAAGGAGAAGGAGAAGTTGAAGTCTGGAGGGTGAATCAGAAGAAGTAGAAGAAGGAGAAGGAGATGGCGAAGTCTGGAGGGTGAATCAGAAGAAGCAGAAGCAGGAGAAGGAGAAGGTGAAGTCTGGAAAGTGAATCAGAAGAAGCAGAAGAAGGACAAGGAGAAGATGAAGTCTGGAGGGTGAATTAGAAGAAGTAGAAGAAGGAGAAGGAGAAGGTGAGGTCTGGAGGGTGAATCAGAAGAAGCAGAAGAAGGAGAAGGAGAAGGTGAAGTCTGAAGGGTGAATCAGAAGAAGCAGAAGAAGGAGAAGGAGAAGGTGAAGTCAGGAGGGTGAAGCAGAAGAAGCAGAAGAAGGAGAAGGAGAAGGTGAAGTCTGGAGGGTGAAGCTGAAGAAGCAGAAGAAGAGAAGGAGAAGGTGAAGTCTGGAGGGTGAAGAAGAAGAAGCAGAAGAAGGAGAAGGAGAAGGTGAAGTCTGGAGGGTGAATCAGAAGAAGTAGAAGAAGGAAAATTAGAAGGTGAAGTCTGGAGGGTGAATCAGAAGAAGCAGAAGAAGGAGAAGGAGAAGGTGAAGTCTGGAGGGAGAAGCAGAAGAAGTAGAAGAAGGAGAAGGAGAAGGTGAAGTCTGGAGGGTGAATCAGAAGTATTAGAAGAAGGAGAAGGAGAAGGTGAAGTCTGGAGGGTGAAGCAGAAGAAGCAGAAGAAGGAGAAGGAGAAGGTGAAGTCTGGAGGGTGAAGCAGAAGCAGCAGAAGAAGGAGAAGGAGAAGGTGAAGTCAGGAGGGTGAATCAGAAGAAGTAGAAGAAGGAGAAGGAGAAGGTGAAGTCTGGAGGGTGAATCAGAAGAAGTAGAAGAAGGAGAAGGAGAAGGTGAAGTCTGGAGGGCGCAGCAGAAGAAGCAGAAGAAGGAGAAGGAGAAGGTGAAGTCTGGAGGGTGAAGCAGAAGAAGCAGAAGAAGGAGAAGGAGAAGGTGAAGTCTGGAGGGTGAATCAGAAGAAGTAGAAGAAGGAGAAAGAGAAGGTGAAGTCTGGAGGGTGAATCAGAAGAAGCAGAAGAAGTAGAAGGAGAAGGTGAAGTCTGGAGGGTGAATCAGAAGAAGTAGAAGAAGGAGAAGGAGAAGGTGAAGTCTGGAGGGTGAATCAGAAGAAGTAGAAGAAGGAGAATTAGAAGGTGAAGGCTGGAGGGTGAATCAGAAGAAGCAGAAGAAGGAGAAGGAGAAGGTGAAGTCTGGAGGGAGAAGCAGAAGAAGCAGAAGAAGGAGAAGGAGAAGGTGAAGTCTGGAGGGTGAATCAGAAGAAGTAGAAGAAGGAGAAGGAGAAGATGAAGTCTGGAGGGTGAATCAGAAGTAGCAGAAGAAGGAGAAGGAGAATGTGAAGTCTGGGGGGTGAATCAGAAGAAGCAGAAGAAGGAGAAGGAGAAGGTGAAGTCTGGAGGGTGAATCAGAAGAAGTAGAAGAAGGAGAAGGAGAAGGTGAAGTCTGGAGGGTGAATCAGAAGAAGTAGAAGAAGGAGCAGGAGAAGGTGAAGTCTGGAGGGTGAATCAGAAGAAGCAGAAGAAGGAGAAGGGGAAGGTGAAGTCTGGAGGGTGAATCAGAAGAAGCAGAAGAAGGAGAAGGAGAAGATGAAGTCTGGAGGGTGAATCAGAAGAAGTAGAAGAAGGAGAAGGAGAAGGTGAAGTCTGGAGGGTGAATCAGAAGAAGCAGAAGAAGGAGAAGGAGAAGGTGAAGTCTGAAGGGTGAATCAGAAGAAGCAGAAGAAGGAGAAGGAGAAGGTGAAGTCTGGAGGATGAATCAGAAGAAGCAGAAAAAGGAGAAGGAGAAGGTGAAGTCTGGAGGGTGAATCAGAATAAGCAGAAGAAGGAGAAGGAGAAGGTGAAGTCTGGAGGGTGAATCAGAAGAAGTAGAAGAAGGAGAAGGAGAAGGTGAAGTCTGGAGGGTGAGGCAGAAGAAGTAGAAGAAGGAGAAGGAGAAGGTGAAGTCAGGAGGGTGAAGCAGAAGAAGGAGAAGAAGGAGAAAGAGAAGGTGAAGTCAGGAGGGTGAATCAGAAGAAGCAGAAGAAGGAGAAGGAGAAGGTGAAGTCTGGAGGGTGAATCAGAAGAAGTAGAAGAAGGAGAAGGAGAAGGTGAAGTCTGGAGGGTGAATCAGAAGAAGTAGAAGAAGGAGAAGGAGAAGGTGAAGTCTGGAGGGTGAATCAGAAGAAGCAGAAGAAGGAGAAGGAGAAGGTGAAGTCTGGAGGGTGAATCAGAAGAAGCAGTAGAAGGAGAAGGAGAAGATGAAGACTGGAGGGTGAATCAGAAGAAGTAGAAGAAGGAGAAGGAGAAGGTGAGGTCTGGAGGGTGAATCAGAAGAAGCAGAAGAAGGAGAAGGAGAAGGTAAAGTCTGGAGGGTGAATCAGAAGAAGCAGAAGAAGGAGAAGGAGAAGGTGAAGTCTGGAGGGTGAATCAGAAGAAGCAGAAGAAGGAGAAGGAGAAGGTGAAGTCAGGAGGGTGAATCAGAAGAAGCAGAAGAAGGAGAAGGAGAAATTGAAGTTAGGATGGTGAATCAGAAGAAGCAGAAGAAGGAGAAGGAGAAGGTGAAGTCAGGGGGGTGAAGCAGAAGAAGTAGAAGAAGGAGAAGGAGAAGGTGAAGTCAGGAGGGTGTAGCAGAAGAAGCAGAAGAAGGAGAAGGAGAAGGTGAAGTCTGGAGGGCGCAGCAGAAGAAGCAGAAGAAGGAGAAGGAGAAGGTGAAGTCTGGAGGGTGAAGCAGAAGAAGCAGAAGAAGGAGAAGGAGAAGGTGAAGTCTGGAGGGTGAATCAGAAGAAGTAGAAGAAGGAGAAAGAGAAGGTGAAGTCAGGAGGGTGAAGCAGAAGAAGCAGAAGAAGGGGAAGGAGAAGGTGAAGTCTGGAGGATGAAGCAGAGGAAGCAGAAGAAGGAGAAGGAGAAGGTGAAGTGTGGAGGGCCAAGCAGAAGAAGCAGAAGAAGGCGAAGGAGATGGTGAAGTCTGGAGGGTGAAGCAGAAGAAGCAGAAGAAGGAGAAGGAGAAGGTGAAGTCTGGAGGGTGAATCAGAAGAAGTAGAAGAAGGAGAAGGAGAAGGTGAAGTCAGGAGGGTGAAGCAGAAGAAGCAGAAGAAGGAGAAGGAGAAGGTGAGGTCTGGAGGGAGAAGCAGAAGAAGCAGAAGAAGGAGAAGGAGAAGGTGAAGTCTGGAGGGTGAAGCAGAAGAAGCAGAAGAAGGAGAAGGAGAAGGCGAAGTCAGGAGGGTGAATCAGAAGAAGTAGAAGAAGGAGAAGGAGAAGGTGAAGTCTGGAGGGTGAATCAGAAGAACTAGAAGAAGGAGATTTAGAAGGTGAAGTCTGGAGGGTGAATCAGAAGAAGCAGAAGAAGGAGAAGGAGAAGGTGAAGTCTGGAGGGAGAAGCAGAAGAAGTAGAAGAAGGAGAAGGAGAAGGTGAAGTCTGGAGGGTGAATCAGAACAAGTAGAAGAAGGAGAAAGGAGAAGGTTAGTCTGGAGGGTGAATCAGAAGAAGTAGAAGAAGGAGAAGGAGAAGGTGAAGTCTGGAGGGTGAATCAGAAGAAGCAGAAGAAGGAGAAGGAGAAGGTGAAGTCTGGAGGGTGAATCAGAAGAAGTAGAAGAAGGAGAAGGAGAAGGTGAAGTCTGGAGGGTGAATCAGAAGAAGCAGAAGAAGGAGAAGGAGAAGGTGAAGTCAGGAGGGTGAATCAGAAGAAGCAGAAGAAGGAGAAAGAGACGGTGAAGTCTGGAGGGTGAATCAGAAGAAGCAGAAGAAGGAGAAGGAGAAGGTGAAGTCTGGAGGGTGAATCAGAAGAAGTAGAAGAAGGAGAAGGAGAAGGTGAAGTCTGGAGGGTGAAGTAGAAGAAGTAGAAGAAGGAGAAGGAGAAGGTGAAGTCAGGAGGGTGAATCTGAAGAATCAGAAGAAGGAGAAGGAGAAGGTGAAGTCTGGAGGGTGAATCAGAAGAAGTAGAAGAAGGAGAAGGTGAAGTCTGGAGGGTGAATCAGAAGAAGTAGAATTAGGAGAAGGAGAAGGTGAAGTCTGGAGGGTGAATCAGAAGAAGCAGAAGAAGGAGAAGGAGAAGGTGAAGTCTGGAGGGTGAATCAGAAGAAGTAGACGAAGGAGAAGGAGAAGGTGAAGTCTGGAGGGTGAATCAGAAGAAGCAGGAGAAGGAGAAGGAGAAGGTGAAGTCTGGACGGTGAATCAGAAGAAGTAGAAGAAGGAGAAGGAGAAGGTGAAGTCTGGAGGGTGAATCAGAAGAAGCAGAAGAAGGAGAAGGAGAAGGTGAAGCCTGGAGGGTGAATCAGAAGAAGCAGAAGAATGAGAAGGAGAAGGTGAAGTCTGGAGGGTGAATCAGAAGAAGCAGAAGAAGGAGGAGAAGAAGGTGAAGTCTGGAGGGTGAATCAGAAGTAGCAGAAGAAGTAGAAGGAGAAGGTGAAGTCTGGAGGGTGAATCAGAAGATGTGGAAGAAGGAGAAGGAGAAGGTGAAGTCTGGAGGGTGAATCAGAAGAAGCAGAAGAAGGAGAAGGCGAAGGTGAAGTCAGGAGGGTGAATCAGAAGAAGCAGAAGAAGGAGAAAGAGAAGGTGAAGTCTGGAGGGTGAATCAGAAGAAGCAGAAGAAGGAGAAGGAGAAGGTGAAGTCTGGATGGTGAATCAGCAGAAGCAGAAGAAGGAGAAGGAGAAGGTGAAGTCTGGAGGGTAAATCAGAAGAAGTAGAAGAAGGAGAAGTTGAAGTCTGGAGGGTGAATCAGAAGAAGTAGAAGAAGGAGAAGGAGAAGGCGAAGTCTGGAGGGTGAATCAGAAGAAGCAGAAGAAGGAGAAGGAGAAGGTGAAGTCTGGAGGGTGAATCACAAGAAGCAGAAGAAGGAGAAGGAGAAGATGAAGTCTGGAGGGTGAATCAGAAGAAGTGGAAGAAGGAGAAGGAGAAGGTGAGGTCTGGAGGGTGAATCAGAAGAAGCATAAGAAGGAGAAGGAGAAGGTGAAGTCTGGAGGGTGAATCAGCAGAAGCAGAAGAAGGAGAAGGAGAAGGTGAAGTCTGGAGGGTGAATCAGAAGAAGTAGAAGAAGGAGAAGGAGAAGGTGAAGTCTGGAGGGTGAATCAGAAGAAGTAGAAGAAGGAGAAGGAGAAGGTGAAGTCTGGAGGGTGAATCAGAAGAAGCAGAAGAAGGAGAAGGAGAAGGTGAAGTCTGGAGGGTGAATCAGAAGAAGCAGAAGAAGGAGAAGGAGAAGATGAAGTCTGGAGGGTGAATCAGAAGAAGTAGAAGAAGGAGAAGGAGAAGTTGAAGTCTGGAGGGTGAATCAGAAGAAGCAGAAGAAGGAGAAGGAGAAGGTGAAGTCTGGAGGGTGAATCAGAAGAAGCAGAAGAAGGAGAAGGAGAAGGTGAAGTCTGGAGGGTGAATCAGAAGAAGCAGAATAAGGAGAAGGAGAAGGTGAAGTCTGGAGGGTGAATCAGAAGGAGCAGAAGAAGGAGAAGGAGAAGGTGAAGTCTGGAGGGTGAATCAGAAGAAGTAGAAGAAGGAGAAGGAGAAGGTGAAGTCTGGAGGGTGAAGCAGAAGAAGGAGAAGAAGGAGAAGCAGAAGGTGAAGTCAGGAGGGTGAATCAGAAGAAGTAGAAGAAGGAGAAGGAGAAGGTGAAGTCAGGAGGGTGAATCAGAAGAAGCAGAAGAAGGAGAAGGAGAAGGTGAAGTCTGGAGGGTGAATCAGAAGAATCAGAAGAAGGAGAAGGAGAAGGTAAAGTCTGGAGGGTGAATCAGAAGAAGCAGAAGAAAGAGAAGGAGAAGGTGAAGTCTGGAGGGTGAAGCAGAAGAAGCAGAAGATGGAGAAGGAGAAGGTGAAGACTGGAGGGTGAATCAGAAGAAGTAGAAGAAGGAGAAGGAGAAGGTGAAGTCTGGAGGGTGAATCAGAAGAAGTAGAAGAAGGAGAAGGAGAAGGTGAAGTCTGGAGGGTGAATCAGAAGAAGCAGAAGAAGGAGAAGGAGAAGGTGAAGTCTGGAGGGTGAATCAGATGAAGCAGAAGAAGGAGAAGGAGAAGATGAAGTCTGGAGGGTGAATCAGAAGAAGAGAAGAAGGAGAAGGAGAAGGTGAGGTCTGGAGGGTGAATCAGAAGAAGCAGAAGAAGGAGAAGGAGAAGGTGAAGCCTGGAGGGTGAATCAGAAGAAGCAGAAGAAGGAGAAGGAGAAGGTGAAGTTAGGAGGATGAATCAGAAGAAGCAGAAGAAGGAGAAGAAGAAGGTGAAGTCAGGGGGGTGAAGCAGAAGAAGTAGAAGAAGGAGAAGGAGAAGGTGAAGTCAGGAGGGTGAAGCAGAAGAAGCAGAAGAAGGAGAAGGAGAAGGTGAAGTCTGGAGGGTGCAGCAGAAGAAGCAGAAGAAGGAGAAGGAGAAGGTGAAGTCTGGAGGGTGAAGCAGAAGAAGCAGAAGAAGGAGAAGGAGAAGGTGAAGTCTGCAGGGTGAAGCAGAAGAAGCAGAAGAAGGAGAAGGAGAAGGTGAAGTCTGGAGGGTGAAGCAGAAGAAGCAGAAGAAGGAGAAGGAGAAGGTGAAGTCTGGAGGGCGAAGCAGAAGAAGCCGAAGAAGGAGAAGGAGAAGGTGAAGTCTGGAGGGTGAAGCAGAAGAAGCAGAAGAAGGAGAAGGAGAAGGTGAAGTCTGGAGGGTGAATCAGATGAAGTAGATAAGGAGAAGGAGAAGGTGAAGTCAGGAGGGTGAAGCAGAAGAAGCAGAAGAAGGAGAAGGAGAAGGTGAAGTCTGGAGGGTGAAGCAGAAGAAGCAGAAGAAGGAGAAGGAGAAGGTGAAGTCAGGACGGTGAATCAGAAGAAGTAGAAGAAGGAGAAGGAGAAGGTGAAGTCTGGAGGGTGAATCAGAAGGAGTAGAAGAAGGAGAAGGAGAAGGTGAAGTCTGGAGGGTGAATCAGAAGAAGTAGAAGAAGGAGAAGGAGAAGGTGAAGTCTGGAGGGTGAATCAGAAGAAGCAGAAGAAGGAGAAGGAGAAGGTGAAGTCAGGAGGGAGAAGCAGAAGAAGTAGAAGAAGGAGAAGGAGAAGGTGAAGTCTGGAGGGTGAATCAGAAGAAGTAGAAGAAGGAGAAGGAGAAGGTGAAGTCTGGAGGTTGAATCAGAAGAAGTAGAAGAAGGAGAAGGAGAAGGTGAAGTCTGGAGGGTGAATCAGAAGAAGCAAAAGAAGGAGAAGGAGAAGGTGAAGTCTGGAGGGTGAATCAGAAGAAGTAGAAGAAGGAGAAGGAGAAGGTCTAGTCTGGAGGGTGAATCAGAAGAAGTAGACGAAGGAGAAGGAGAAGGTGAAGTCTGGAGGTGAATCAGAAGAAGCAGATGAAGGAGAAGGAGAAGTTAAAGTCTGGAGGGTGAATCAGAAGAAGTAGAAGGAGAAGGAGAAGGTGAAGTCTGGAGGGTCAATCAGAAGAAGCAGAAGAAGGAGAAGGAGAAGGTGAAGTCTGGAGGGTGAATCAGAAGAAGCAGAAGAAGGAGAAGGAGAAGGTGAAGTCTGGAGGGTGAACCAGAAGAAGTAGAAGAAGGAGAAGGAGAAGGCGAAGTCTGGAGGGTGAATCAGAAGAAGCAGAAGAAGGAGAAGGAGAAGGTGAAGTCTGGAGGGTGAATCACAAGAAGCAGAAGAAGGAGAAGGAGAAGATGAAGTCTGGAGGGTGAATCAGAAGAAGTAGAAGAAGGAGAAGGAGAAGGTGAGGTCTGGAGGGTGAATCAGAAGAAGCATAAGAAGGAGAAGGAGAAGGTGAAGTCTGAAGGGTGAATCAGAAGAAGCAGAAGAAGGAGAGGGAGAAGGTGAAGTCTGGAGGGTGAATCAGAAGAAGCAGAATAAGGAGAAGGAGAAGGTGAAGTCTGGAGGGTGAATCAGAAGGAGCAGAAGAAGGAGAAGGAGAAGGTGAAGTCTGGAGGGTGAATCAGAAGAAGTAGAAGAAGGAGAAGGAGAAGGTGAAGTCTGGAGGGTGAAGCAGAAGAAGGAGAAGAAGGAGAAGCAGAAGGTGAAGTCAGGAGGGTGAATCAGAAGAAGTAGAAGAAGGAGAAGGAGAAGGTGAAGTCAGGAGGGTGAATCAGAAGAAGCAGAAGAAGGAGAAGGAGAAGGTGAAGTCTGGAGGGTGAATCAGAAGAATCAGAAGAAGGAGAAGGAGAAGGTAAAGTCTGGAGGGTGAATCAGAAGAAGCAGAAGAAAGAGAAGGAGAAGGTGAAGTCTGGAGGGTGAAGCAGAAGAAGCAGAAGATGGAGAAGGAGAAGGTGAAGACTGGAGGGTGAATCAGAAGAAGTAGAAGAAGGAGAAGGAGAAGGTGAAGTCTGGAGGGTGAATCAGAAGAAGCAGAAGAAGGAGAAGGAGAAGGTGAAGTCTGGAGGGTGAATCAGATGAAGCAGAAGAAGGAGAAGGAGAAGATGAAGTCTGGAGGGTGAATCAGAAGAAGAGAAGAAGGAGAAGGAGAAGGTGAGGTCTGGAGGGTGAATCAGAAGAAGCAGAAGAAGGAGAAGGAGAAGGTGAAGCCTGGAGGGTGAATCAGAAGAAGCAGAAGAAGGAGAAGGAGAAGGTGAAGTTAGGAGGATGAATCAGAAGAAGCAGAAGAAGGAGAAGAAGAAGGTGAAGTCAGGGGGGTGAAGCAGAAGAAGTAGAAGAAGGAGAAGGAGAAGGTGAAGTCAGGAGGGTGAAGCAGAAGACGCAGAAGAAGGAGAAGGAGAAGGTGAAGTCTGGAGGGTGCAGCAGAAGAAGCAGAAGAAGGAGAAGGAGAAGGTGAAGTCTGGAGGGTGAAGCAGAAGAAGCAGAAGAAGGAGAAGGAGAAGGTGAAGTCTGCAGGGTGAAGCAGAAGAAGCAGAAGAAGGAGAAGGAGAAGGTGAAGTCTGGAGGGTGAAGCAGAAGAAGCAGAAGAAGGAGAAGGAGAAGGTGAAGTCTGGAGGGCGAAGCAGAAGAAGCCGAAGAAGGAGAAGGAGAAGGTGAAGTCTGGAGGGTGAAGCAGAAGAAGCAGAAGAAGGAGAAGGAGAAGGTGAAGTCTGGAGGGTGAATCAGGTAGATAAGGAGAAGGAGAAGGTGAAGTCAGGAGGGTGAAGCAGAAGAAGCAGAAGAAGGAGAAGGAGAAGGTGAAGTCTGGAGGGTGAAGCAGAAGAAGCAGAAGAAGGAGAAGGAGAAGGTGAAGTCAGGACGGTGAATCAGAAGAAGTAGAAGAAGGAGAAGGAGAAGGTGAAGTCTGGAGGGTGAATCAGAAGGAGTAGAAGAAGGAGAAGGAGAAGGTGAAGTCTGGAGGGTGAATCAGAAGAAGTAGAAGAAGGAGAAGGAGAAGGTGAAGTCTGGAGGGTGAATCAGAAGAAGCAGAAGAAGGAGAAGGAGAAGGTGAAGTCAGGAGGGAGAAGCAGAAGAAGTAGAAGAAGGAGAAGGAGAAGGTGAAGTCTGGAGGGTGAATCAGAAGAAGTAGAAGAAGGAGAAGGAGAAGGTGAAGTCTGGAGGTTGAATCAGAAGAAGTAGAAGAAGGAGAAGGAGAAGGTGAAGTCTGGAGGGTGAATCAGAAGAAGCAAAAGAAGGAGAAGGAGAAGGTGAAGTCAGGAGGGTGAATCAGAAGAAGTAGAAGAAGGAGAAGGAGAAGGTCTAGTCTGGAGGGTGAATCAGAAGAAGTAGACGAAGGAGAAGGAGAAGGTGAAGTCTGGAGGTGAATCAGAAGAAGCAGATGAAGGAGAAGGAGAAGTTAAAGTCTGGAGGGTGAATCAGAAGAAGTAGAAGGAAAAGGAGAAGGTGAAGTCTGGAGGGTCAATCAGAAGAAGCAGAAGAAGGAGAAGGAGAAGGTGAAGTCTGAAGGGTGAATCAGAAGAAGCAGAAGAAGGAGAAGGAGAAGGTGAAGTCTGGAGGGTGAACCAGAAGAAGTAGAAGAAGGAGAAGGAGAAGGCGAAGTCTGGAGGGTGAATCAGAAGAAGCAGAAGAAGGAGAAGGAGAAGGTGAAGTCTGGAGGGTGAATCACAAGAAGCAGAAGAAGGAGAAGGAGAAGATGAAGTCTGGAGCGTGAATCAGAAGAAGTAGAAGAAGGAGAAGGAGAAGGTGAGGTCTGGAGGGTGAATCAGAAGAAGCATAAGAAGGAGAAGGAGAAGGTGAAGTCTGAAGGGTGAATCAGAAGAAGCAGAAGAAGGAGAGGGAGAAGGTGAAGTCTGGAGGGTGAATCAGAAGAAGCAGAATAAGGAGAAGGAGAAGGTGAAGTCTGGAGGGTGAATCAGCAGAAGCAGAAGAAGGAGAAGGAGAAGGTGAAGTCTGGAGGGTGAATCAGAAGAAGTAGAAGAAGGAGAAGGAGAAGGTGAAGTCTGGAGGGTGAATCAGAAGAAGTAGAAGAAGGAGAAGGAGAAGGTGAAGTCTGGAGGGTGAATCAGAAGAAGCAGAAGAAGGAGAAGGAGAAGGTGAAGTCTGGAGGGTGAATCAGAAGAAGCAGAAGAAGGAGAAGGAGAAGATGAAGTCTGGAGGGTGAATCAGAAGAAGTAGAAGAAGGAGAAGGAGAAGTTGATGTCTGGAGGTTGAATCAGAAGAAGCAGAAGAAGGAGAAGGAGAAGGTGAAGTCTGGAGGGTGAATCAGAAGAAGCAGAAGAAGGAGAAGGAGAAGGTGAAGTCTGGAGGGTGAATCAGAAGAAGCAGAATAAGGAGAAGGAGAAGGTGAAGTCTGGCGGTGAATCAGAAGAAGCAGAAGAAGGAGAAGGAGAAGGTGAAGTCTGGAGGGTGAATCAGAAGAAGTAGAAGAAGGAGAAGGAGAAGGTGAAGTCTGGAGGGTGAAGCAGAAGAAGTAGAAGAAGGAGAAGGAGAAGGTGAAGTCAGGAGGGTGAATCAGAAGAAGTAGAAGAAGGAGAAGGAGAAGGTGAAGTCAGGAGGGTGAATCAGAAGAAGCAGAAGAAGGAGAAGGAGAAGGTGAAGTCTGGAGGGTGAATCAGAAGAATCAGAAGAAGGAGAAGGAGAAGGTAAAGTCTGGAGGGTGAATCAGAAGAAGCAGAAGAAAGAGAAGGAGAAGGTGAAGTCTGGAGGGTGAAGCAGAAGAAGCAGAAGAAGGAGAAGGAGAAGGTGAAGACTGGAGGGTGAATCAGAAGAAGTAGAAGAAGGAGAAGGAGAAGGTGAAGTCTGGAGGGTGAATCAGAAGAAGTAGAAGAAGGAGAAGGAGAAGGTGAAGTCTGGAGGGTGAATCAGAAGAAGCAGAAGAAGGAGAAGGAGAAGGTGAAGTCTGGAGGGTGAATCAGATGAAGCAGAAGAAGGAGAAGGAGAAGATGAAGTCTGGAGGGTGAATCAGAAGAAGAGAAGAAGGAGAAGGAGAAGGTGAGGTCTGGAGGGTGAATCAGAAGAAGCAGAAGAAGGAGAAGGAGAAGGTGAAGTCTGGAGGGTGAATCAGAAGAAGCAGAAGAAGGAGAAGTAGAAGGTGAAGTCTGGAGGGTGAATCAGAAGAAGTAGAAGAAGGAGAAGGAGAAGGTGAAGTCTGGAGGGTGAATCAGAAGAAGTAGCAGAATGAGAAGGAGAAGATGAAGTCTGGAGGGTGAATCAGAAGAAGCAGAAGAAGGAGAAGGAGAAGGTGAAGTCTGGAGGGTGAATCAGAAGAAGGAGAAGAAGGAGAAGGAGAAGGTGAAGTCTGGAGGGTGAATCAGAAGAAGTAGAAGAAAGAGAAGGAGAAGATGAAGTCTGGAGGGTGAATCAGAAGAAGCAGAAGAAGGAGAAGGAGAAGGTGAAGTCTGGAGGGTGAATCAGAAGAAGCAGAAGAAGGAGAAGGAGAAGGTGAAGTCTGGAGGGTGAATCAGAAGAAGCAGAAGAAGGAGAAGGAGAAGGTGAAGTCTGGAGGGTGAATCAGAAGAAGCAGGATAAGGAGAAGGAGAAGGTGAAGTCTGGAGGGTGAATCAGAAGAAGCAGAAGAAGGAGAAGGAGAAGGTGAAGTCTGGAGGGTGAATCAGAAGAAGTAGAAGAAGGAGAAGGAGAAGGTGAAGTCTGGAGGGTGAATCAGAAGAAGTAGAAGAAGGAGAAGGAGAAGGTGAAGTCAGGAGGGTGAATCAGAAGAAGTAGAAGAAGGAGAAGGAGAAGGTGAAGTCAGGAGGGTGAATCAGAAGAAGCAGACGAAGGAGAAGGAGAAGGTGAAGTCTGGAGGGTGAATCAGAAGAAGCAGAAGAAGGAGAAAGAGAAGGTGAAGTCTGGAGGGTGAATCAGAAGAAGCAGAAGAAAGAGAAGGAGAAGGTGAAGTCTGGAGGGTGAAGCAGAAGAAGCAGAAGAAGGAGAAGGAGAAGGTGAAGACTGGAGGGTGAATCAGAAGAAGTAGAAGAAGGAGAAGGAGAAGGTGAAGTCTGGAGGGTGAATCAGAAGAAGCAGAAGAAGAAGAAGGAGAAGGTGAAGTCTGGAGGGTTAATCAGAAGAAGTAGAAGAAGGAGAAAGAGAAGGTGAGGTCTGGAGGGTGAATCAGAAGAAGCAGAAGAAGGAGAAGGAGAAGGTGAAGTCTGGCGGGTGAATCAGAAGAAGGAGAAGAAGGAGAAGGAGAAGATGAAGTCTGGAGGGTGAATCAGAAGAAGTAGAAGAAGGAGAAGGAGAAGTTGATGTCTGGAGGTTGAATCAGAAGAAGCAGAAGAAGGAGAAGGAGAAGGTGAAGTCTGGAGGGTGAATCAGAAGAAGCAGAAGAAGGAGAAGGAGAAGGTGAAGTCTGGAGGGTGAATCAGAAGAAGCAGAATAAGGAGAAGGAGAAGGTGAAGTCTGGAGGGTGAATCAGAAGAAGCAGAAGAAGGAGAAGGAGAAGGTGAAGTCTGGAGGGTGAATCAGAAGAAGTAGAAGAAGGAGAAGGAGAAGGTGAAGTCTGGAGGGTGAAGCAGAAGAAGTAGAAGAAGGAGAAGGAGAAGGTGAAGTCAGGAGGGTGAATCAGAAGAAGTAGAAGAAGGAGAAGGAGAAGGTGAAGTCAGGAGGGTGAATCAGAAGAAGCAGAAGAAGGAGAAGGAGAAGGTGAAGTCTGGAGGGTGAATCAGAAGAATCAGAAGAAGGAGAAGGAGAAGGTAAAGTCTGGAGGGTGAATCAGAAGAAGCAGAAGAAAGAGAAGGAGAAGGTGAAGTCTGGAGGGTGAAGCAGAAGAAGCAGAAGAAGGAGAAGGAGAAGGTGAAGACTGGAGGGTGAATCAGAAGAAGTAGAAGAAGGAGAAGGAGAAGGTGAAGTCTGGAGGGTGAATCAGAAGAAGTAGAAGAAGGAGAAGGAGAAGGTGAAGTCTGGATGGTGAATCAGAAGAAGCAGAAGAAGGAGAAGGAGAAGGTAAAGTCTGGAGGGTGAATCAGATGAAGCAGAAGAAGGAGCAGGAGAAGATGAAGTCTGGAGGGTGAATCAGAAGAAGAGAAGAAGGAGAAGGAGAAGGTGAGGTCTGGAGGGTGAATCAGAAGAAGCAGAAGAAGGAGAAGGAGAAGGTGAAGTCTGGAGGGTGAATCAGAAGAAGCAGAAGAAGGAGAAGTAGAAGGTGAAGTCTGGAGGGTGAATCAGAAGAAGTAGAAGAAGGAGAAGGAGAAGGTGAAGTCTGGAGGGTGAATCAGAAGAAGTAGCAGAAGGAGAAGGAGAAGATGAAGTCTGGAGGGTGAATCAGAAGAAGCAGAAGAAGGAGAAGGAGAAGGTGAAGTCTGGAGGGTGAATCAGAAGAAGTAGAAGAAGGAGAAGGAGAAGGTGAAGTCTGGAGGGTGAATCAGAAGAAGTAGAAGAAAGAGAAGGAGAAGATGAAGTCTGGAGGGTGAATCAGAAGAAGCAGAAGAAGGAGAAGGAGAAGGTGAAGTCTGGAGGGTGAATCAGAAGAAGCAGAAGAAGGAGAAGGAGAAGGTGAAGTCTGGAGGGTGAATCAGAAGAAGCAGAAGAAGGAGAAGGAGAAGGTGAAGTCTGGAGGGTGAATCAGAAGAAGCAGGATAAGGAGAAGGAGAAGGTGAAGTCTGGAGGGTGAATCAGAAGAAGCAGAAAAAGGAGAAGGAGAAGGTGAAGTCTGGAGGGTGAATCAGAAGAAGTAGAAGAAGGAGAAGGAGAAGGTGAAGTCTGGAGGGTGAATCAGAAGAAGTAGAAGAAGGAGAAGGAGAAGGTGAAGTCAGGAGGGTGAATCAGAAGAAGTAGAAGAAGGAGAAGGAGAAGGTGAAGTCAGGAGGGTGAATCAGAAGAAGCAGACGAAGGAGAAGGAGAAGGTGAAGTCTGGAGGGTGAATCAGAAGAAGCAGAAGAAGGAGAAAGAGAAGGTGAAGTCTGGAGGGTGAATCAGAAGAAGCAGAAGAAAGAGAAGGAGAAGGTGAAGTCTGGAGGGTGAAGCAGAAGAAGCAGAAGAAGGAGAAGGAGAAGGTGAAGACTGGAGGGTGAATCAGAAGAAGTAGAAGAAGGAGAAGGAGAAGGTGAAGTCTGGAGGGTGAATCAGAAGAAGCAGAAGAAGAAGAAGGAGAAGGTGAAGTCTGGAGGGTTAATCAGAAGAAGTAGGAGAAGGAGAAAGAGAAGGTGAGGTCTGGAGGGTGAATCAGAAGAAGCAGAAGAAGGAGAAGGAGAAGGTGAAGTCTGGCGGGTGAATCAGAAGAAGGAGAAGAAGGAGAAGGAGAAGGTGAAGTCTGGAGGGTGAATCAGAAGAAGCAGAAGAAGGAGAAGGAGAAGGTGAAGTCAGGAGGGTGAATCAGAAGAAGCAGAAGAAGGAGAAGGAGAAGGTGAAGTTAGGAGGGTGAATCAGAAGAAGCAGAAGAAGGAGAAGGAGAAGGTGAAGTCAGGGGTGTGAAGCAGAAGAAGTAGAAGAAGGACAAGGAGAAGGTGAAGTCAGGAGGGTGAAGCAGGAGAAGCAGAAGAAGGAGAAGGAGAAGGTGAAGTCTGGAGGGCGCTGCAGAAGAAGCAGAAGAAGGAGAAGGAGAAGGTGAAGTCTGGAGGGTGAAGCAGAAGAAGCAGAAGAAGGAGAAGGAGAAGGTGAAGTCTGGAGGGTGAATCAGAAGAAGTAGAAGAAGGAGAAGGAGAAGGTGAAGTCAGGAGGGTGAAGCAGAAGAAGCAGAAGAAGGAGAAGGAGAAGGTGAAGTCTGGAGGGTGAAGCAGAAGAAGCAGAAGAAGGAGAAGGAGAAGGTGAAGTCTGGAGTGCGAAGCAGAAGAAGCAGAAGAAGGAGAAGGAGAAGGTGAAGTCAGGAGGGTGAATCAGAAGAAGCAGAAGAAGGAGAAGGAGAAGGTGAAGTCTGGAGGGTGAATCAGAAGAATCAGAAGAAGGAGAAGGAGAAGGTAAAGTCTGGAGGGTGAATCAGAAGAAGCAGAAGAAAGAGAAGGAGAAGGTGAAGTCTGGAGGGTGAAGCAGAAGAAGCAGAAGAAGGAGAAGGAGAAGGTGAAGACTGGAGGGTGAATCAGAAGAAGTAGAAGAAGGAGAAGGAGAAGGTGAAGTCTGGAGGGTGAATCAGAAGAAGTAGAAGAAGGAGAAGGAGAAGGTGAAGTCTGGAGGGTGAATCAGAAGAAGCAGAAGAAGGAGAAGGAGAAGGTGAAGTCTGGAGGGTGAATCAGATGAAGCAGAAGAAGGAGAAGGAGAAGATGAAGTCTGGAGGGTGAATCAGAAGAAGAGAAGAAGGAGAAGGAGGTGAGGTCTGGAGGGTGAATCAGAAGAAGCAGAAGAAGGAGAAGGAGAAGGTGAAGTCTGGAGGGTGAATCAGAAGAAGCAGAAGAAGGAGAAGTAGAAGGTGAAGTCTGGAGGGTGAATCAGAAGAAGTAGAAGAAGGAGAAGGAGAAGGTGAAGTCTGGAGGGTGAATCAGAAGAAGTAGCAGAAGGAGAAGGAGAAGATGAAGTCTGGAGGGTGAATCAGAAGAAGCAGAAGAAGGAGAAGGAGAAGGTGAAGTCTGGAGGGTGAATCAGAAGAAGGAGAAGAAGGAGAAGGAGAAGGTGAAGTCTGGAGGGTGAATCAGAAGAAGTAGAAGAAAGAGAAGGAGAAGATGAAGTCTGGAGGGTGAATCAGAAGAAGCAGAAGAAGGAGAAGGAGAAGGTGAAGTCTGGAGGGTGAATCAGAAGAAGCAGAAGAAGGAGAAGGAGAAGGTGAAGTCTGGAGGGTGAATCAGAAGAAGCAGAAGAAGGAGAAGGAGAAGGTGAAGTCTGGAGGGTGAATCAGAAGAAGCAGGATAAGGAGAAGGAGAAGGTGAAGTCTGGAGGGTGAATCAGAAGAAGCAGAAGAAGGAGAAGGAGAAGGTGAAGTCTGGAGGGTGAATCAGAAGAAGTAGAAGAAGGAGAAGGAGAAGGTGAAGTCTGGAGGGTGAATCAGAAGAAGTAGAAGAAGGAGAAGGAGAAGGTGAAGTCAGGAGGGTGAATCAGAAGAAGTAGAAGAAGGAGAAGGAGAAGGTGAAGTCAGGAGGGTGAATCAGAAGAAGCAGACGAAGGAGAAGGAGAAGGTGAAGTCTGGAGGGTGAATCAGAAGAAGCAGAAGAAGGAGAAAGAGAAGGTGAAGTCTGGAGGGTGAATCAGAAGAAGCAGAAGAAAGAGAAGGAGAAGGTGAAGTCTGGAGGGTGAAGCAGAAGAAGCAGAAGAAGGAGAAGGAGAAGGTGAAGACTGGAGGGTGAATCAGAAGAAGTAGAAGAAGGAGAAGGAGAAGGTGAAGTCTGGAGGGTGAATCAGAAGAAGCAGAAGAAGAAGAAGGAGAAGGTGAAGTCTGGAGGGTTAATCAGAAGAAGTAGAAGAAGGAGAAAGAGAAGGTGAGGTCTGGAGGGTGAATCAGAAGAAGCAGAAGAAGGAGAAGGAGAAGGTGAAGTCTGGCGGGTGAATCAGAAGAAGGAGAAGAAGGAGAAGGAGAAGATGAAGTCTGGAGGGTGAATCAGAAGAAGTAGAAGAAGGAGAAGGAGAAGTTGATGTCTGGAGGTTGAATCAGAAGAAGCAGAAGAAGGAGAAGGAGAAGGTGAAGTCTGGAGGGTGAATCAGAAGAAGCAGAAGAAGGAGAAGGAGAAGGTGAAGTCTGGAGGGTGAATATGAAGAAGCAGAATAAGGAGAAGGAGAAGGTGAAGTCTGGAGGGTGAATCAGAAGAAGCAGAAGAAGGAGAAGGAGAAGGTGAAGTCTGGAGGGTGAATCAGAAGAAGTAGAAGAAGGAGAAGGAGAAGGTGAAGTCTGGAGGGTGAAGCAGAAGAAGTAGAAGAAGGAGAAGGAGAAGGTGAAGTCAGGAGGGTGAATCAGAAGAAGTAGAAGAAGGAGAAGGAGAAGGTGAAGTCAGGAGGGTGAATCAGAAGAAGCAGAAGAAGGAGAAGGAGAAGGTGAAGTCTGGAGGGTGAATCAGAAGAATCAGAAGAAGGAGAAGGAGAAGGTAAAGTCTGGAGGGTGAATCAGAAGAAGCAGAAGAAAGAGAAGGAGAAGGTGAAGTCTGGAGGGTGAAGCAGAAGAAGCAGAAGAAGGAGAAGGAGAAGGTGAAGACTGGAGGGTGAATCAGAAGAAGTAGAAGAAGGAGAAGGAGAAGGTGAAGTCTGGAGGGTGAATCAGAAGAAGTAGAAGAAGGAGAAGGAGAAGGTGAAGTCTGGATGGTGAATCAGAAGAAGCAGAAGAAGGAGAAGGAGAAGGTGAAGTCTGGAGGGTGAATCAGATGAAGCAGAAGAAGGAGCAGGAGAAGATGAAGTCTGGAGGGTGAATCAGAAGAAGAGAAGAAGGAGAAGGAGAAGGTGAGGTCTGGAGGGTGAATCAGAAGAAGCAGAAGAAGGAGAAGGAGAAGGTGAAGTCTGGAGGGTGAATCAGAAGAAGCAGAAGAAGGAGAAGTAGAAGGTGAAGTCTGGAGGGTGAATCAGAAGAAGTAGAAGAAGGAGAAGGAGAAGGTGAAGTCTGGAGGGTGAATCAGAAGAAGTAGCAGAAGGAGAAGGAGAAGATGAAGTCTGGAGGGTGAATCAGAAGAAGCAGAAGAAGGAGAAGGAGAAGGTGAAGTCTGGAGGGTGAATCAGAAGAAGTAGAAGAAGGAGAAGGAGAAGGTGAAGTCTGGAGGGTGAATCAGAAGAAGTAGAAGAAAGAGAAGGAGAAGATGAAGTCTGGAGGGTGAATCAGAAGAAGCAGAAGAAGGAGAAGGAGAAGGTGAAGTCTGGAGGGTGAATCAGAAGAAGCAGAAGAAGGAGAAGGAGAAGGTGAAGTCTGGAGGGTGAATCAGAAGAAGCAGAAGAAGGAGAAGGAGAAGGTGAAGTCTGGAGGGTGAATCAGAAGAAGCAGGATAAGGAGAAGGAGAAGGTGAAGTCTGGAGGGTGAATCAGAAGAAGCAGAAGAAGGAGAAGGAGAAGGTGAAGTCTGGAGGGTGAATCAGAAGAAGTAGAAGAAGGAGAAGGAGAAGGTGAAGTCTGGAGGGTGAATCAGAAGAAGTAGAAGAAGGAGAAGGAGAAGGTGAAGTCAGGAGGGTGAATCAGAAGAAGTAGAAGAAGGAGAAGGAGAAGGTGAAGTCAGGAGGGTGAATCAGAAGAAGCAGACGAAGGAGAAGGAGAAGGTGAAGTCTGGAGGGTGAATCAGAAGAAGCAGAAGAAGGAGAAAGAGAAGGTGAAGACTGGAGGGTGAATCAGAAGAAGTAGAAGAAGGAGAAGGAGAAGGTGAAGTCTGGAGGGTGAATCAGAAGAAGCAGAAGAAGAAGAAGGAGAAGGTGAAGTCTGGAGGGTTAATCAGAAGAAGTAGAAGAAGGAGAAAGAGAAGGTGAGGTCTGGAGGGTGAATCAGAAGAAGGAGAAGGAGAAGGTGAAGTCTGGCGGGTGAATCAGAAGAAGGAGAAGAAGGAGAAGGAGAAGGTGAAGTCTGGAGGGTGAATCAGAAGAAGCAGAAGAAGGAGAAGGAGAAGGTGAAGTCAGGAGGGTGAATCAGAAGAAGCAGAAGAAGGAGAAGGTGAAGTTAGGAGGGTGAAACAGAAGAAGCAGAAGAAGGAGAAGGAGAAGGTGAAGTCAGGGGTGTGAAGCAGAAGAAGTAGAAGAAGGACAAGGAGAAGGTGAAGTCAGGAGGGTGAAGCAGGAGAAGCAGAAGAAGGAGAAGGAGAAGGTGAAGTCTGGAGGGCGCTGCAGAAGAAGCAGAAGAAGGAGAAGGAGAAGGTGAAGTCTGGAGGGTGAAGCAGAAGAAGCAGAAGAAGGAGAAGGAGAAGGTGAAGTCTGGAGGGTGAATCAGAAGAAGTAGAAGAAGGAGAAGGAGAAGGTGAAGTCAGGAGGGTGAAGCAGAAGAAGCAGAAGAAGGAGAAGGAGAAGGTGAAGTCTGGAGGGTGAAGCAGAAGAAGCAGAAGAAGGAGAAGGAGAAGGTGAAGTCTGGAGTGCGAAGCAGAAGAAGCAGAAGAAGGAGAAGGAGAAGGTGAAGTCTGGAGGGTGAAGCAGAAGAAGCAGAAGAAGGAGAAGGTGAAGCCTGGAGGGTGAATCAGAAGAAGTAGAAGAAGGAGAAGGAGAAGGTGAAGTCAGGAGGGTGAAGCAGAAGAAGCAGAAGAAGGAGAAGGAGAAGGTGAAGTCTGGAGGTGAAGCTGAAGAAGTAGAAGAAGGAGAAGGAGAAGGTGAAGTCTGGAGGGTGAAGCAGAAGAAGCAGAAGGTGAAGGAGAAGGTGAAGTCAGGATGGTGAATCAGAAGAAGTAGAAGAAGGAGAAGGAGAAGGTGAAGTTTGGAGGGTGAATCAGAAGAAGTAGAAGAAGGAGAAGGAGAAGGTGAAGTCTGGAGGGTGAATCAGAAGAAGTAGAAGAAGGAGAAGGAGAAGGTGAAGTCTGGAGGGTGAATCAGAAGAAGCAGAAGAAGGAGAAGGAGAAGGTGAAGTCTGGAGGGAGAAGCAGAAGAAGTAGAAGAAGGAGAAGGAGAAGGTGAAGTCTGGAGGGTGAATCAGAAGAAGTAGAAGAAGGAGAAGGAGAAGGTGAAGTCTGGAGGGTGAATCAGAAGAAGTAGAAGAAGGAGAAGGAGAAGGTGAAGTCTGGAGGGTGAATCAGAAGAAGCAGAAGAAGGAGAAGGAGAAGGTGAAGTCTGGAGGGTGAATCAGAAGAAGTAGAAGAAGGAGAAGGAGAAGGTGTCGTCTGGAGGGTGAATCAGAAGAAGTAGACGAAGGAGAAGGAGAAGGTGAAGTCTGGAGGGTGAATCAGAAGAAGCAGAAGAAGGAGAAGGAGAAGGTGAAGTCTGGAGTGTGAATCAGAAGAAGCAGAAGAAGTAGAAGGAGTAGGTGAAGTCTGGAGGGTGAATCAGAAGAAGTAGAAGAAGGAGAAGGAGAAGGTGAAGTCTGGAGGGTGAATCAGAAGAAGCAGAAGAAGGAGAAGGAGAAGGTGAAGTCTGGAGGGAGAAGCAGAAGAAGTAGAAGAAGGAGAAGGAGAAGGTGAAGTCTGGAGGGTGAATCAGAAGAAGTAGAAGAAGGAGAAGGAGAAGGTGAAGTCTGGAGGGTGAATCAGAAGAAGCAGAAGAAGGAGAAGGAGAAGGTGAAGTCTGGAGGGTGAATCAGAAGAAGCAGAAGAAGGAGAAGGAGAAGGTGAAGTCTGGAGGGTGAATCAGAAGAAGCAGTAGAAGGAGAAGGAGAAGGTGAAGTCTGGAATGTGAATCAGAAGAAGCAGAAGAAGGAGAAGGAGAAGGTGAAGTCTGGAGGGTGAATCAGAAGAAGCAGAAGAAGGAGAAGGAGAAGGTGAAGTCTGGAGTGTGAATCAGAAGAAGCAGAAGAAGTAGAAGGAGTAGATGAAGTCTGGAGGGTGAATCAGAAGAAGTAGAAGAAGGAGAAGGAGAAGGTGAAGTCTGGAGGGTGAATCAGAAGAAGCAGAAGAAGGAGAAGGAGAAGGTCAAGTCAGGATGGTGAATCAGAAGAAGCAGAAGAAGGAGAAGGAGATGGTGAAGTCTGGAGGGTGAATCAGAAGAAGCAGAAGAAGGAGAAGGAGAAGGTGAAGTCTGGAGGGAGAAGCAGAAGAAGTAGAAGAAGGAGAAGGAGAAGGTGAAGTCTGGAGGGTGAATCAGAAGAAGTAGAAGAAGGAGAAGGAGAAGGTGAAGTCTGGAAGGTGAATCAGAAGAAGTAGAAGAAGGAGAAGGAGAAGGTGAAGTCTGGAGGGTGAATCAGAAGAAGCAGAAGAAGGAGAAGGAGAAGGTGAAGTCTGGAGGGTGAATCAGAAGAAGTAGAAGAAGGAGAAGGGGAAGGTGTAGTCTGGAGAGTGAATCAGAAGAAGTAGACGAAGGAGAAGGAGAAGGTGAAGTCTGGAGGGTGAGTCAGAAGAAGCAGAAGAAGGAGAAGGAGAAGGTGAAGTCTGGCGGGTGAATCAGAAGAAGTAGAAGAAGGAGAAGGAGATGGTGAAGTCTGGAGGATGAATCAGAAGAAGCAGAAGAAGGAGAAGGAGAAGGTGATGTCTGGAGGGTGAATCAGAAGTAGCAGAAAAAGGAGAAGGAGAAGGTGAAGTCTGGAGGGTGAATCAGAAGAAGCAGAAGAAGGAGAAGGAGAAGGTGATGTCTGGAGGGTGAATCAGAAGAAGCAGAAGAAGTAGAAGGAGAAGGTGAAGTCTGGAGGGTGAATCAGAAGAAGTAGAAGAAGGAGAAGGAGAAGGTGAAGTCTGGAGGGTGAATCTGAAGAAGCAGAAGAAGGAGAAGGAGAAGGTGAAGTCAGGAGGGTGAATCAGTAGAAGCAGAAGAAGGAGAAGGAGACGGTGAAGTCTGGAGGGTGAATCAGAAGAAGCAGAAGAAGGAGAAGGAGCAGGTGAAGTCTGGAGGGTGAATCAGAAGAAGTAGAAGAAGGAGAAGGAGAAGGTGAAGTCTGGAGGGTGAAGTAGAAGAAGTAGAAGAAGGAGAAGGAGAAGGTGAAGTCAGGAGGGTGAATCAGAAGAAGTAGAAGAAGGAGAAGGAGAAGGTGAAGTCTGGAGGGTGAATCAGAAGAATCAGAAGAAGGAGAAGGAGAAGGTGAAGTCTGGAGGGTGAATCAGAAGAAGTAGAAGAAGGAGAAGGAGAAGGTGAAGTCTGGAGGGTGAATCAGAAGAAGTAGAAGTAGGAGAAGGAGAAGGTGAAGTCTGGAGGGTGAATCAGAAGAAGCAGAAGAAGGAGAAGGAGAAGGTGAAGTCTGGAGGGTGAATCAGAAGAAGCAGAAGAAGGAGAAGGAGAAGATGAAATCTGGAGGGTGAATCAGAAGAAGAAGAAGTAGGAGAAGGAGAAGGTGAGCTCTGGAGGGTGAAGCAGAAGAAGCAGAAGAAGGAGAAGGAGAAGGTGAAGTCTGGAGGGTGAAGCAGAAGAAGCAGAAGAAGGTGAAGGAGAAGGTGAAGTCAGGAGGGTGAATCAGAAGAAGTAGAAGAAGGAGAAGGAGAAGGTGAAGTCTGGAGGGTGAATCAGAAGAAGTAGAAGAAGGAGAAGGAGAAGGTGAAGTCTGGAGGGTGAATCAGAAGAAGTAGAAGAAGGAGAAGGAGAAGGTGAAGTCTGGAGGGTGAATCAGAAGAAGCAGAAGAAGGAGAAGGAGAAGGTGAAGTCTGGAGGGAGAAGCAGAAGAAGTAGAAGAAGGAGAAGGAGAAGATGAAGTCTGGAGGGTGAATCAGAAGAGGTAGAAGAAGGAGAAGGCGAAGGTGAAGTCTGGAGGGTGAATCAGAAGAAGCAGCAGAAGGAGAAGGAGAAGGTGAAGTCTGGAGGGTGAATCAGAAGAAGCAGAAGAAGGAGAAGGAGAAGGTGAAGTCTGGAGGGTGAATCAGAAGAAGCAGAAGAAGGAGAAGGAGAAGGTGAAGTCTGGAGGGAGAAGCAGAAGAAGTAGAAGAAGGAGAAGGAGAAGGTGAAGTCTGGAGGGTGAATCAGAAGAAGTAGAAGAAGGAGAAGGAGAAGGTGAAGTCTGGAGGGTGAATCAGAAGAAGTAGAAGAAGGAGAAGGAGAAGGTGAAGTCTGGAGGGTGAATCAGAAGAAGCAGAAGAAGGAGAAGGAGAAGGTGAAGTCTGGAGGGTGAATCAGAAGAATCAGAAGAAGGAGAAGGAGAAGGTAAAGTCTGGAGGGTGAATCAGAAGAAGCAGAAGAAAGAGAAGGAGAAGGTGAAGTCTGGAGGGTGAAGCAGAAGAAGCAGAAGAAGGAGAAGGAGAAGGTGAAGACTGGAGGGTGAATCAGAAGAAGTAGAAGAAGGAGAAGGAGAAGGTGAAGTCTGGAGGGTGAATCAGAAGAAGTAGAAGAAGGAGAAGGAGAAGGTGAAGTCTGGAGGGTGAATCAGAAGAAGCAGAAGAAGGAGAAGGAGAAGGTGAAGTCTGGAGGGTGAATCAGATGAAGCAGAAGAAGGAGAAGGAGAAGATGAAGTCTGGAGGGTGAATCAGAAGAAGAGAAGAAGGAGAAGGAGCTGAGGTCTGGAGGGTGAATCAGAAGAAGCAGAAGAAGGAGAAGGAGAAGGTGAAGTCTGGAGGGTGAATCAGAAGAAGCAGAAGAAGGAGAAGTAGAAGGTGAAGTCTGGAGGGTGAATCAGAAGAAGTAGAAGAAGGAGAAGGAGAAGGTGAAGTCTGGAGGGTGAATCAGAAGAAGTAGCAGAAGGAGAAGGAGAAGATGAAGTCTGGAGGGTGAATCAGAAGAAGCAGAAGAAGGAGAAGGAGAAGGTGAAGTCTGGAGGGTGAATCAGAAGAAGGAGAAGAAGGAGAAGGAGAAGGTGAAGTCTGGAGGGTGAATCAGAAGAAGTAGAAGAAAGAGAAGGAGAAGATGAAGTCTGGAGGGTGAATCAGAAGAAGCAGAAGAAGGAGAAGGAGAAGGTGAAGTCTGGAGGGTGAATCAGAAGAAGCAGAAGAAGGAGAAGGAGAAGGTGAAGTCTGGAGGGTGAATCAGAAGAAGCAGAAGAAGGAGAAGGAGAAGGTGAAGTCTGGAGGGTGAATCAGAAGAAGCAGGATAAGGAGAAGGAGAAGGTGAAGTCTGGAGGGTGAATCAGAAGAAGCAGAAGAAGGAGAAGGAGAAGGTGAAGTCTGGAGGGTGAATCAGAAGAAGTAGAAGAAGGAGAAGGAGAAGGTGAAGTCTGGAGGGTGAATCAGAAGAAGTAGAAGAAGGAGAAGGAGAAGGTGAAGTCAGGAGGGTGAATCAGAAGAAGTAGAAGAAGGAGAAGGAGAAGGTGAAGTCAGGAGGGTGAATCAGAAGAAGCAGACGAAGGAGAAGGAGAAGGTGAAGTCTGGAGGGTGAATCAGAAGAAGCAGAAGAAGGAGAAAGAGAAGGTGAAGTCTGGAGGGTGAATCAGAAGAAGCAGAAGAAAGAGAAGGAGAAGGTGAAGTCTGGAGGGTGAAGCAGAAGAAGCAGAAGAAGGAGAAGGAGAAGGTGAAGACTGGAGGGTGAATCAGAAGAAGTAGAAGAAGGAGAAGGAGAAGGTGAAGTCTGGAGGGTGAATCAGAAGAAGCAGAAGAAGAAGAAGGAGAAGGTGAAGTCTGGAGGGTTAATCAGAAGAAGTAGAAGAAGGAGAAAGAGAAGGTGAGGTCTGGAGGGTGAATCAGAAGAAGCAGAAGAAGGAGAAGGAGAAGGTGAAGTCTGGCGGGTGAATCAGAAGAAGGAGAAGAAGGAGAAGGAGAAGATGAAGTCTGGAGGGTGAATCAGAAGAAGTAGAAGAAGGAGAAGGAGAAGTTGATGTCTGGAGGTTGAATCAGAAGAAGCAGAAGAAGGAGAAGGAGAAGGTGAAGTCTGGAGGGTGAATCAGAAGAAGCAGAAGAAGAAGAAGGAGAAGGTGAAGTCTGGAGGGTGAATATGAAGAAGCAGAATAAGGAGAAGGAGAAGGTGAAGTCTGGAGGGTGAATCAGAAGAAGCAGAAGAAGGAGAAGGAGAAGGTGAAGTCTGGAGGGTGAATCAGAAGAAGTAGAAGAAGGAGAAGGAGAAGGTGAAGTCTGGAGGGTGAAGCAGAAGAAGTAGAAGAAGGAGAATGAGAAGGTGAAGTCAGGAGGGTGAATCAGAAGAAGTAGAAGAAGGAGAAGGAGAAGGTGAAGTCAGGAGGGTGAATCAGAAGAAGCAGAAGAAGGAGAAGGAGAAGGTGAAGTCTGGAGGGTGAATCAGAAGAATCAGAAGAAGGAGAAGGAGAAGGTAAAGTCTGGAGGGTGAATCAGAAGAAGCAGAAGAAAGAGAAGGAGAAGGTGAAGTCTGGAGGGTGAAGCAGAAGAAGCAGAAGAAGGAGAAGGAGAAGGTGAAGACTGGAGGGTGAATCAGAAGAAGTAGAAGAAGGAGAAGGAGAAGGTGAAGTCTGGAGGGTGAATCAGAAGAAGTAGAAGAAGGAGAAGGAGAAGGTGAAGTCTGGATGGTGAATCAGAAGAAGCAGAAGAAGGAGAAGGAGAAGGTGAAGTCTGGAGGGTGAATCAGATGAAGCAGAAGAAGGAGCAGGAGAAGATGAAGTCTGGAGGGTGAATCAGAAGAAGAGAAGAAGGAGAAGGAGAAGGTGAGGTCTGGAGGGTGAATCAGAAGAAGCAGAAGAAGGAGAAGGAGAAGGTGAAGTCTGGAGGGTGAATCAGAAGAAGCAGAAGAAGGAGAAGTAGAAGGTGAAGTCTGGAGGGTGAATCAGAAGAAGTAGAAGAAGGAGAAGGAGAAGGTGAAGTCTGGAGGGTGAATCAGAAGAAGTAGCAGAAGGAGAAGGAGAAGATGAAGTCTGGAGGGTGAATCAGAAGAAGCAGAAGAAGGAGAAGGAGAAGGTGAAGTCTGGAGGGTGAATCAGAAGAAGTAGAAGAAGGAGAAGGAGAAGGTGAAGTCTGGAGGGTGAATCAGAAGAAGTAGAAGAAAGAGAAGGAGAAGATGAAGTCTGGAGGGTGAATCAGAAGAAGCAGAAGAAGGAGAAGGAGAAGGTGAAGTCTGGAGGGTGAATCAGAAGAAGCAGAAGAAGGAGAAGGAGAAGGTGAAGTCTGGAGGGTGAATCAGAAGAAGCAGAAGAAGGAGAAGGAGAAGGTGAAGTCTGGAGGGTGAATCAGAAGAAGCAGGATAAGGAGAAGGAGAAGGTGAAGTCTGGAGGGTGAATCAGAAGAAGCAGAAGAAGGAGAAGGAGAAGGTGTAGTCTGGAGGGTGAATCAGAAGAAGTAGAAGAAGGAGAAGGAGAAGGTGAAGTCTGGAGGGTGAATCAGAAGAAGTAGAAGAAGGAGAAGGAGAAGGTGAAGTCAGGAGGGTGAATCAGAAGAAGTAGAAGAAGGAGAAGGAGAAGGTGAAGTCAGGAGGGTGAATCAGAAGAAGCAGACGAAGGAGAAGGAGAAGGTGAAGTCTGGAGGGTGAATCAGAAGAAGCAGAAGAAGGAGAAAGAGAAGGTGAAGACTGGAGGGTGAATCAGAAGAAGTAGAAGAAGGAGAAGGAGAAGGTGAAGTCTGGAGGGTGAATCAGAAGAAGCAGAAGAAGAAGAAGGAGAAGGTGAAGTCTGGAGGGTTAATCAGAAGAAGTAGAAGAAGGAGAAAGAGAAGGTGAGGTCTGGAGGGTGAATCAGAAGAAGCAGAAGAAGGAGAAGGAGAAGGTGAAGTCTGGCGGGTGAATCAGAAGAAGGAGAAGAAGGAGAAGGAGAAGGTGAAGTCTGGAGGGTGAATCAGAAGAAGCAGAAGAAGGAGAAGGAGAAGGTGAAGTCAGGAGGGTGAATCAGAAGAAGCAGAAGAAGGAGAAGGTGAAGTTAGGAGGGTGAATCAGAAGAAGCAGAAGAAGGAGAAGGAGAAGGTGAAGTCAGGGGTGTGAAGCAGAAGAAGTAGAAGAAGGACAAGGAGAAGGTGAAGTCAGGAGGGTGAAGCAGGAGAAGCAGAAGAAGGAGAAGGAGAAGGTGAAGTCTGGAGGGCGCTGCAGAAGAAGCAGAAGAAGGAGAAGGAGAAGGTGAAGTCTGGAGGGTGAAGCAGAAGAAGCAGAAGAAGGAGAAGGAGAAGGTGAAGTCTGGAGGGTGAATCAGAAGAAGTAGAAGAAGGAGAAGGAGAAGGTGAAGTCAGGAGGGTGAAGCAGAAGAAGCAGAAGAAGGAGAAGGAGAAGGTGAAGTCTGGAGGGTGAAGCAGAAGAAGCAGAAGAAGGAGAAGGAGAAGGTGAAGTCTGGAGTGCGAAGCAGAAGAAGCAGAAGAAGGAGAAGGAGAAGGTGAAGTCTGGAGGGTGAAGCAGAAGAAGCAGAAGAAGGAGAAGGTGAAGCCTGGAGGGTGAATCAGAAGAAGTAGAAGAAGGAGAAGGAGAAGGTGAAGTCAGGAGGGTGAAGCAGAAGAAGCAGAAGAAGGAGAAGGAGAAGGTGAAGTCTGGAGGGTGAAGCTGAAGAAGTAGAAGAAGGAGAAGGAGAAGGTGAAGTCTGGAGGGTGAAGCAGAAGAAGCAGAAGGTGAAGGAGAAGGTGAAGTCAGGATGGTGAATCAGAAGAAGTAGAAGAAGGAGAAGGAGAAGGTGAAGTTTGGAGGGTGAATCAGAAGAAGTAGAAGAAGGAGAAGGAGAAGGTGAAGTCTGGAGGGTGAATCAGAAGAAGTAGAAGAAGGAGAAGGAGAAGGTGAAGTCTGGAGGGTGAATCAGAAGAAGCAGAAGAAGGAGAAGGAGAAGGTGAAGTCTGGAGGGAGAAGCAGAAGAAGTAGAAGAAGGAGAAGGAGAAGGTGAAGTCTGGAGGGTGAATCAGAAGAAGTAGAAGAAGGAGAAGGAGAAGGTGAAGTCTGGAGGGTGAATCAGAAGAAGTAGAAGAAGGAGAAGGAGAAGGTGAAGTCTGGAGGGTGAATCAGAAGAAGCAGAAGAAGGAGAAGGAGAAGGTGAAGTCTGGAGGGTGAATCAGAAGAAGTAGAAGAAGGAGAAGGAGAAGGTGTCGTCTGGAGGGTGAATCAGAAGAAGTAGACGAAGGAGAAGGAGAAGGTGAAGTCTGGAGGGTGAATCAGAAGAAGCAGAAGAAGGAGAAGGAGAAGGTGAAGTCTGGAGTGTGAATCAGAAGAAGCAGAAGAAGTAGAAGGAGTAGGTGAAGTCTGGAGGGTGAATCAGAAGAAGTAGAAGAAGGAGAAGGAGAAGGTGAAGTCTGGAGGGTGAATCAGAAGAAGCAGAAGAAGGAGAAGGAGAAGATGAAGTCTGGAGGGAGAAGCAGAAGAAGTAGAAGAAGGAGAAGGAGAAGGTGAAGTCTGGAGGGTGAATCAGAAGAAGTAGAAGAAGGAGAAGGAGAAGGTGAAGTCTGGAGGGTGAATCAGAAGAAGCAGAAGAAGGAGAAGGAGAAGGTGAAGTCTGGAGGGTGAATCAGAAGAAGCAGAAGAAGGAGAAGGAGAAGGTGAAGTCTGGAGGGTGAATCAGAAGAAGCAGTAGAAGGAGAAGGAGAAGGTGAAGTCTGGAATGTGAATCAGAAGAAGCAGAAGAAGGAGAAGGAGAAGGTGAAGTCTGGAGGGTGAATCAGAAGAAGCAGAAGAAGGAGAAGGAGAAGGTGAAGTCTGGAGTGTGAATCAGAAGAAGCAGAAGAAGTAGAAGGAGTAGATGAAGTCTGGAGGGTGAATCAGAAGAAGTAGAAGAAGGAGAAGGAGAAGGTGAAGTCTGGAGGGTGAATCAGAAGAAGCAGAAGAAGGAGAAGGAGAAGGTCAAGTCAGGATGGTGAATCAGAAGAAGCAGAAGAAGGAGAAGGAGATGGTGAAGTCTGGAGGGTGAATCAGAAGAAGCAGAAGAAGGAGAAGGAGAAGGTGAAGTCTGGAGGGAGAAGCAGAAGAAGTAGAAGAAGGAGAAGGAGAAGGTGAAGTCTGGAGGGTGAATCAGAAGAAGTAGAAGAAGGAGAAGGAGAAGGTGAAGTCTGGAAGGTGAATCAGAAGAAGTAGAAGAAGGAGAAGGAGAAGGTGAAGTCTGGAGGGTGAATCAGAAGAAGCAGAAGAAGGAGAAGGAGAAGGTGAAGTCTGGAGGGTGAATCAGAAGAAGTAGAAGAAGGAGAAGGGGAAGGTGTAGTCTGGAGAGTGAATCAGAAGAAGTAGACGAAGGAGAAGGAGAAGGTGAAGTCTGGAGGGTGAGTCAGAAGAAGCAGAAGAAGGAGAAGGAGAAGGTGAAGTCTGGCGGGTGAATCAGAAGAAGTAGAAGAAGGAGAAGGAGATGGTGAAGTCTGGAGGATGAATCAGAAGAAGCAGAAGAAGGAGAAGGAGAAGGTGATGTCTGGAGGGTGAATCAGAAGTAGCAGAAAAAGGAGAAGGAGAAGGTGAAGTCTGGAGGGTGAATCAGAAGAAGCAGAAGAAGGAGAAGGAGAAGGTGATGTCTGGAGGGTGAATCAGAAGAAGCAGAAGAAGTAGAAGGAGAAGGTGAAGTCTGGAGGGTGAATCAGAAGAAGTAGAAGAAGGAGAAGGAGAAGGTGAAGTCTGGAGGGTGAATCTGAAGAAGCAGAAGAAGGAGAAGGAGAAGGTGAAGTCAGGAGGGTGAATCAGTAGAAGCAGAAGAAGGAGAAGGAGACGGTGAAGTCTGGAGGGTGAATCAGAAGAAGCAGAAGAAGGAGAAGGAGCAGGTGAAGTCTGGAGGGTGAATCAGAAGAAGTAGAAGAAGGAGAAGGAGAAGGTGAAGTCTGGAGGGTGAAGTAGAAGAAGTAGAAGAAGGAGAAGGAGAAGGTGAAGTCAGGAGGGTGAATCAGAAGAAGTAGAAGAAGGAGAAGGAGAAGGTGAAGTCTGGAGGGTGAATCAGAAGAATCAGAAGAAGGAGAAGGAGAAGGTGAAGTCTGGAGGGTGAATCAGAAGAAGTAGAAGAAGGAGAAGGAGAAGGTGAAGTCTGGAGGGTGAATCAGAAGAAGTAGAAGTAGGAGAAGGAGAAGGTGAAGTCTGGAGGGTGAATCAGAAGAAGCAGAAGAAGGAGAAGGAGAAGGTGAAGTCTGGAGGGTGAATCAGAAGAAGCAGAAGAAGGAGAAGGAGAAGATGAAATCTGGAGGGTGAATCAGAAGAAGAAGAAGTAGGAGAAGGAGAAGGTGAGCTCTGGAGGGTGAAGCAGAAGAAGCAGAAGAAGGAGAAGGAGAAGGTGAAGTCTGGAGGGTGAAGCAGAAGAAGCAGAAGAAGGTGAAGGAGAAGGTGAAGTCAGGAGGGTGAATCAGAAGAAGTAGAAGAAGGAGAAGGAGAAGGTGAAGTCTGGAGGGTGAATCAGAAGAAGTAGAAGAAGGAGAAGGAGAAGGTGAAGTCTGGAGGGTGAATCAGAAGAAGTAGAAGAAGGAGAAGGAGAAGGTGAAGTCTGGAGGGTGAATCAGAAGAAGCAGAAGAAGGAGAAGGAGAAGGTGAAGTCTGGAGGGAGAAGCAGAAGAAGTAGAAGAAGGAGAAGGAGAAGATGAAGTCTGGAGGGTGAATCAGAAGAAGTAGAAGAAGGAGAAGGAGAAGGTGAAGTCTGGAGGGTGAATCAGAAGAAGTAGAAGAAGGAGAAGGAGAAGGTGAAGTCTGGAGGGTGAATCAGAAGAAGCAGAAGAAGGAGAAGGAGAAGGTGAAGTCTGGAGGGTGAATCAGAAAAAGTAGAAGAAGGAGAAGGAGAAGGTGTAGTCTGGAGGGTGAATCAGAAGAAGTAGACGAAGGAGAAGGAGAAGGTGAAGTCTGGAGGGTGAATCAGAAGAAGCAGAAGAAGGAGAGGAGAAGGTGAAGTCTGGAGGGTGAATCAGAAGAAGCAGAAGAAGGAGAAGGCGAAGGTGAAGTCTGGAGTGTGAATCAGAAGAAGCAGCAGAAGGAGAAGGAGAAGGTGAAGTCTGGAGGGTGAATCAGAAGAAGCAGAAGAAGGAGAAGGAGAAGGTGAAGTCTGGAGGGTGAATCAGAAGAAGCAGAAGAAGGAGAAGGAGAAGGTGAAGTCTGGAGGGAGAAGCAGAAGAAGTAGAAGAAGGAGAAGGAGAAGGTGAAGTCTGGAGGGTGAATCAGAAGAAGTAGAAGAAGGAGAAGGAGAAGGTGAAGTCTGGAGGGTGAATCAGAAGAAGTAGAAGAAGGAGAAGGAGAAGGTGAAGTCTGGAGGGTGAATCAGAAGAAGCAGAAGAAGGAGAAGGAGAAGGTGAAGTCTGGAGGGTGAATCAGAAGAAGTAGAAGAAGGAGAAGGGGAAGGTGTAGTCTGGAGAGTGAATCAGAAGAAGTAGACGAAGGAGAAGGAGAAGGTGAAGTCTGGAGGGTGAATCAGAAGAAGCAGAAGAAGGAGAAGGAGAAGGTGAAGTCTGGCGGGTGAATCAGAAGAAGTAGAAGAAGGAGAAGGAGAAGGTGAAGTCTGGAGGGTGAATCAGAAGAAGCAGAAGAAGGAGAAGGAGAAGGTGAAGTCTGGAGGGTGAATCAGAAGAAGCACAAAAAGGAGAAGGAGAAGGTGAAGTCTGGAGGGTGAATCAGAAGAAGTAGAAGAAGGAGAAGGAGAAGGTGAAGTCTGGAGGGTGAATCAGAAGAAGTAGAAGAAGGAGAAGGAGAAGGTGAAGTCTGGAGGGTGAATCAGAAGAAGCAGAAGAAGGAGAAGGAGAAGGTGAAGTCTGGAGGGAGAAGCAGAAGAAGTAGAAGAAGGAGAAGGAGAAGATGAAGTCTGGAGGGTGAATCAGAAGAAGTAGAAGAAGGAGAAGGAGAAGGTGAAGTCTGGAGGGTGAATCAGAAGAAGTAGAAGAAGGAGAAGGAGAAGGTGAAGTCTGGAGGGTGAATCAGAAGAAGCAGAAGAAGGAGAAGGAGAAGGTGAAGTCTGGAGGGTGAATCAGAAAAAGTAGAAGAAGGAGAAGGAGAAGGTGTAGTCTGGAGGGTGAATCAGAAGAAGTAGACGAAGGAGAAGGAGAAGGTGAAGTCTGGAGGGTGAATCAGAAGAAGCAGAAGAAGGAGAGGAGAAGGTGAAGTCTGGAGGGTGAATCAGAAGAAGCAGAAGAAGGAGAAGGCGAAGGTGAAGTCTGGAGGGTGAATCAGAAGAAGCAGCAGAAGGAGAAGGAGAAGGTGAAGTCTGGAGGGTGAATCAGAAGAAGCAGAAGAAGGAGAAGGAGAAGGTGAAGTCTGGAGGGTGAATCAGAAGAAGCAGAAGAAGGAGAAGGAGAAGGTGAAGTCTGGAGGGAGAAGCAGAAGAAGTAGAAGAAGGAGAAGGAGAAGGTGAAGTCTGGAGGGTGAATCAGAAGAAGTAGAAGAAGGAGAAGGAGAAGGTGAAGTCTGGAGGGTGAATCAGAAGAAGTAGAAGAAGGAGAAGGAGAAGGTGAAGTCTGGAGGGTGAATCAGAAGAAGCAGAAGAAGGAGAAGGAGAAGGTGAAGTCTGGAGGGTGAATCAGAAGAAGTAGAAGAAGGAGAATGGGAAGGTGTAGTCTGGAGAGTGAATCAGAAGAAGTAGACGAAGGAGAAGGAGAAGGTGAAGTCTGGAGGGTGAATCAGAAGAAGCAGAAGAAGGAGAAGGAGAAGGTGAAGTCTGGCGGGTGAATCAGAAGAAGTAGAAGAAGGAGAAGGAGAAGGTGAAGTCTGGAGGGTGAATCAGAAGAAGCAGAAGAAGGAGAAGGAGAAGGTGAAGTCTGGAGGGTGAATCAGAAGAAGCACAAAAAGGAGAAGGAGAAGGTGAAGTCTGGAGGGTGAATCAGAAGAAGCAGAAGAAGGAGAAGGAGAAGGTGAAGTCTGGAGGGTGAATCAGAAGAAGCAGAAGAAGGAGAAGGAGACGGTGAAGTCTGGAGGGTGAATCAGAAGAAGCAGAAGAAGGAGAAGGAGAAGGTGAAGTCTGGAGGGTGAATCAGAAGAAGTAGAAGAAGGAGAAGGAGAAGGTGAAGTCTGGAGGGTGAAGCAGAAGAAGTAGAAGAAGGAGAAGGAGAAGGTGAAGTCTGGAGGGTGTATCAGAAGAATCAGAAGAAGGAGAAGGAGAAGGAGAAGTCTGGAGGGTGAATCAGAAGAAGTAGAAGAAGGAGAAGGAGAAGGTGAAGTCTGGAGGGTGAATCAGAAGAAGTAGAAGTAGGAGAAGGAGAAGGTGAAATCTGGAGGGTGAAACAGAAGAAGAAGAAGTAGCAGAAGGAGAAGGTGAGGTCTGGAGGGTGAATCAGAAGAAGCAGAAGAAGGAGAAGGAGAAGGTGAAGTCTGGAGGATGAATCAGAAGAAGCAGAAGAAGGAGAAGGAGAAGGTGAAGTCTGGAGGGTGAATCAGAAGAAGCAGAAGAAGGAGAAGGAGAAGGTGAAGTCAGGAGGGTGAATCAGAAGAGGCAGAAGAAGGAGAAGGAGAAGGTGAAGTCAGGGGGGTGAAGCAGAAGAAGTAGAAGAAGGAGAAGGAGAAGGTGAAGTCAGGAGGGTGAAGCAGAAGAAGCAGAAGAAGGAGAAGGAGAAGTTGAAGTCTGGAGGGCGCAGCAGAAGAAGGAAAAGGAGAAGGTGAAGTCTGGAGGGTGAAGCAGAAGAAGCAGAAGAAGGAGAAGGAGAAGGTGAAGTCTGGAGGGTGAATCAGAAGAAGTAGAAGAAGGAGATGGAGAACGTGAAGTCAGGAGGGTGAAGCAGAAGAAGCAGAAGAAGGAGAAGGAGAAGGTGAAGTCTGGAGGGTGAAGCAGAAGAAGTAGAAGAAGGAGAAGGAGAAGGTGAAGTCTGGAGGGAGAAGCAGAAGAAGTAGAAGAAGGAGAAGGAGAAGGTGAAGTCTGGAGGGTGAATCAGAAGAAGTAGAAGAAGGAGAAGGAGAAGGTGAAGTCTGGAAGGTGAATCAGAAGAAGTAGAAGAAGGAGAAGGAGAAGGTGAAGTCTGGAGGGTGAATCAGAAGAAGCAGAAGAAGGAGAAGGAGAAGGTGAAGTCTGGAGGGTGAATCAGAAGAAGTAGAAGAAGGAGAAGGGGAAGGTGTAGTCTGGAGAGTGAATCAGAAGAAGTAGACGAAGGAGAAGGAGAAGGTGAAGTCTGGAGGGTGAGTCAGAAGAAGCAGAAGAAGGAGAAGGAGAAGGTGAAGTCTGGCGGGTGAATCAGAAGAAGTAGAAGAAGGAGAAGGAGAAGGTGAAGTCTGGAGGATGAATCAGAAGAAGCAGAAGAAGGAGAAGGAGAAGGTGATGTCTGGAGGGTGAATCAGAAGTAGCAGAAAAAGGAGAAGGAGAAGGTGAAGTCTGGAGGGTGAATCAGAAGAAGCAGAAGAAGGAGAAGGAGAAGGTGATGTCTGGAGGGTGAATCAGAAGAAGCAGAAGAAGTAGAAGGAGAAGGTGAAGTCTGGAGGGTGAATCTGAAGAAGCAGAAGAAGGAGAAGGAGAAGGTGAAGTCAGGAGTGTGAATCAGTAGAAGCAGAAGAAGGAGAAGGAGACGGAGAAGTCTGGAGGGTGAATCAGAAGAAGCAGAAGAAGGAGAAGGAGAAGGTGAAGTCTGGAGGGTGAATCAGAAGAAGTAGAAGAAGGAGAAGGAGAAGGTGAAGTCTGGAGGGTGAAGTAGAAGAAGTAGAAGAAGGAGAAGGAGAAGGTGAAGTCAGGAGGGTGAATCAGAAGAAGTAGAAGAAGGAGAAGGAGAAGGTGAAGTCTGGAGGGTGAATCAGAAGAATCAGAAGAAGGAGAAGGAGAACGTGAAGTCTGGAGGGTGAATCAGAAGAAGTAGAAGAAGGAGAAGGAGAAGGTGAAGTCTGGAGGGTGAATCAGAAGAAGTAGAAGTAGGAGAAGGAGAAGGTGAAGTCTGGAGGGTGAATCAGAAGAAGCAGAAGAAGGAGAAGGAGAAGGTGAAGTCTGGAGGGTGAATCAGAAGAAGCAGAAGAAGGAGAAGGAGAAGATGAAATCTGGAGGGTGAATCAGAAGAAGAAGAATTAGGAGAAGGAGAAGGTGAGGTCTGGAGGGTGAAGCAGAAGAAGCAGAAGAAGGAGAAGGAGAAGGTGAAGTCTGGAGGGTGAAGCAGAAGAAGCAGAAGAAGGTGAAGGAGAAGGTGAAGTCAGGAGGGTGAATCAGAAGAAGGAGAAGAAGGAGAAGGAGAAGGTGAAGTCTGGAGGGTGAATCAGAAGAAGTAGAAGAAGGAGAAGGAGAAGGTGAAGTCTGGAGGGTAAATCAGAAGAAGTAGAAGAAGGAGAAGGAGAAGGTGAAGTCTGGAGGGTGAATCAGAAGAAGCAGAAGAAGGAGAAGGAGAAGGTGAAGTCTGGAGGGAGAAGCAGAAGAAGTAGAAGAAGGAGAAGGAGAAGATGAAGTCTGGAGGGTGAATCAGAAGAAGTAGAAGAAGGAGAAGGAGAAGGTGAAGTCTGGAGGGTGAATCAGAAGAAGTAGAAGAAGGAGAAGGAGAAGGTGATGTCTGGAGGTTGAATCAGAAGAAGCAGAAGAAGGAGAAGGAGAAGGTGAAGTCTGGAGGGTGAATCAGAAAAAGTAGAAGAAGGAGAAGGAGAAGGTGTAGTCTGGAGGGTGAAGCAGAAGAAGTAGACGAAGGAGAAGGAGAAGGTGAAGTCTGGAGGGTGAATCAGAAGAAGCAGAAGAAGGAGAGGAGAAGGTGAAGTCTGGAGGGTGAATCAGAAGAAGCAGAAGAAGGAGAAGGCGAAGGTGAAGTCTGGAGGGTGAATCAGAAGAAGCAGCAGAAGGAGAAGGAGAAGGTGAAGTCTGGAGGGTGAATCAGAAGAAGCAGAAGAAGGAGAAGGAGAAGGTGAAGTCTGGAGGGTGAATCAGAAGAAGCAGAAGAAGGAGAAGGAGAAGGTGATGTCTGGAGGGTGAATCAGAAGAAGTAGAAGAAGTAGAAGGAGAAGGTGAAGTCTGGAGGGTGAATCAGAAGAAGTAGAAGAAGGAGAAGGAGAAGGTGAAGTCTGGAGGGTGAATCTGAAGAAGCAGAAGAAGGAGAAGGAGAAGGTGAAGTCAGGAGGGTGAATCAGTAGAAGCAGAAGAAGGAGAAGGAGACGGTGAAGTCTGGAGGGTGAATCAGAAGAAGCAGAAGAAGGAGAAGGAGAAGGTGAAGTCTGGAGGGTGAATCAGAAGAAGTAGAAGAAGGAGAAGGAGAAGGTGAAGTCTGGAGGGTGAAGTAGAAGAAGTAGAAGAAGGAGAAGGAGAAGGTGAAGTCAGGAGGGTGAATCAGAAGAAGTAGAAGAAGGAGAAGGAGAAGGTGAAGTCTGGAGGGTGAATCAGAAGAATCAGAAGAAGGAGAAGGAGAAGGTGAAGTCTGGAGGGTGAATCAGAAGAAGTAGAAGAAGGAGAAGGAGAAGGTGAAGTCTGGAGGGTGAATCAGAAGAAGTAGAAGTAGGAGAAGGAGAAGGTGAAGTCAGGAGGGTGAATCAGAAGAAGTAGAAGAAGGAGAAGGAGAAGGTGAAGTCTGGAGGGTGAATCAGAAGAAGTAGAAGAAGGAGAAGGAGAAGGTGAAGTCTGGAGGGTGAATCAGAAGAAGTAGAAGAAGGAGAAGGAGAAGGTGAAGTCTGGAGGGTGAATCAGAAGAAGCAGAAGAAGGAGAAGGAGAAGGTGAAGTCTGGAGGGAGAAGCAGAAGAAGTAGAAGAAGGAGAAGGAGAAGATGAAGTCTGGAGGGTGAATCAGAAGAAGTAGGAGAAGGAGAAGGAGAAGGTGAAGTCTGGAGGGTGAATCAGAAGAAGTAGAAGAAGGAGAAGGAGAAGGTGAAGTCTGGAGGGTGAATCAGAAGAAGTAGAAGAAGGAGAAGGAGAAGGTGAAGTCTGGAGGGTGAATCAGAAGAAGCAGAAGAAGGAGAAGGAGAAGGTGAAGTCTGGAGGGTGAATCAGAAAAAGTAGAAGAAGGAGAAGGAGAAGGTGTAGTCTGGAGGGTGAATCAGAAGAAGTAGACGAAGGAGAAGGAGAAGGTGAAGTCTGGAGGGTGAATCAGAAGAAGCAGAAGAAGGAGAGGAGAAGGTGAAGTCTGGAGGGTGAATCAGAAGAAGCAGAAGAAGGAGAAGGCGAAGGTGAAGTCTGGAGGGTGAATCAGAAGAAGCAGCAGAAGGAGAAGGAGAAGGTGAAGTCTGGAGGGTGATTCAGAAGAAGCAGAAGAAGGAGAAGGAGAAGGTGAAGTCTGGAGGGTGAATCAGAAGAAGCAGAAGAAGGAGAAGGAGAAGGTGAAGTCTGGAGGGAGAAGCAGAAGAAGTAGAAGAAGGAGAAGGAGAAGGTGAAGTCTGGAGGGTGAATCAGAAGAAGTAGAAGAAGGAGAAGGAGAAGGTGAAGTCTGGAGGGTGAATCAGAAGAAGTAGAAGAAGGAGAAGGAGAAGGTGAAGTCTGGAGGGTGAATCAGAAGAAGCAGAAGAAGGAGAAGGAGAAGGTGAAGTCTGGAGGGTGAATCAGAAGAAGTAGAAGAAGGAGAAGGGGAAGGTGTAGTCTGGAGAGTGAATCAGAAGAAGTAGACGAAGGAGAAGGAGAAGGTGAAGTCTGGAGGGTGAATCAGAAGAAGCAGAAGAAGGAGAAGGAGAAGGTGAAGTCTGGCGGGTGAATCAGAAGAAGTAGAAGAAGGAGAAGGAGAAGGTGAAGTCTGGAGGGTGAATCAGAAGAAGCAGAAGAAGGAGAAGGAGAAGGTGAAGTCTGGAGGGTGAATCAGAAGAAGCACAAAAAGGAGAAGGAGAAGGTGAAGTCTGGAGGGTGAATCAGAAGAAGCAGAAGAAGGAGAAGGAGAAGGTGAAGTCTGGAGGGTGAATCAGAAGAAGCAGAAGAAGGAGAAGGAGACGGTGAAGTCTGGAGGTTGAATCAGAAGAAGCAGAAGAAGGAGAAGGAGAAGGTGAAGTCTGGAGGGTGAATCAGAAGAAGTAGAAGAAGGAGAAGGAGAAGGTGAAGTCTGGAGGGTGAAGCAGAAGAAGTAGAAGAAGGAGAAGGAGAAGGTGAAGTCTGGAGGGTGTATCAGAAGAATCAGAAGAAGGAGAAGGAGAAGGAGAAGTCTGGAGGGTGAATCAGAAGAAGTAGAAGAAGGAGAAGGAGAAGGTGAAGTCTGGAGGGTGAATCAGAAGAAGTAGAAGTAGGAGAAGGAGAAGGTGAAATCTGGAGGGTGAATCAGAAGAAGAAGAAGTAGCAGAAGGAGAAGGTGAGGTCTGGAGGGTGAATCAGAAGAAGCAGAAGAAGGAGAAGGAGAAGGTGAAGTCTGGAGGGTGAAGCAGAAGAAGCAGAAGAAGGAGAAGGAGAAGTTGAAGTCTGGAGGGTGAATCAGAAGAAGCAGAAGAAGGAGAAGGAGAAGGTGAAGTCAGGAGGGTGAATCAGAAGAAGCAGAAGAAGGAGAAGGAGAAGGTGAAGTCAGGGGGGTGAAGCAGAAGAAGTAGAAGAAGGAGGAGGAGAAGGTGAAGTCAGGAGGGTGAAGCAGAAGAAGCAGAAGAAGGAGAAGGAGAAGTTGAAGTCTGGAGGGCGCAGCAGAAGAAGGAAAAGGAGAAGGTGAAGTCTGGAGGGTGAAGCAGAAGAAGCAGAAGAAGGAGAAGGAGAAGGTGAAGTCTGGAGGGTGAATCAGAAGAAGTAGAAGAAGGAGAAGGAGAAGGTGAAGTCAGGAGGGTGAAGCAGAAGAAGCAGAAGAAGGAGAAGGAAAAGGTGAACTCTGGAGGGTGAAGCAGAAGAAGCAGAAGAAGGAGAAGGAGAAGGTGAAGTCTGGAGGGTGAAGTAGAAGAAGTAGAAGAAGGAGAAGGAGAAGGTGAAGTCAGGAGGGTGAATCAGAAGAAGTAGAAGAAGGAGAAGGAGAAGGTGAAGTCTGGAGGGTGAATCAGAAGAATCAGAAGAAGGAGAAGGAGAAGGTGAAGTCTGGAGGGTGAATCAGAAGAAGTAGAAGAAGGAGAAGGAGAAGGTGAAGTCTGGAGGGTGAATCAGAAGAAGTAGAAGTAGGAGAAGGAGAAGGTGAAGTCTGGAGGGTGAATCAGAAGAAGCAGAAGAAGGAGAAGGAGAAGGTGAAGTCTGGAGGGTGAATCAGAAGAAGCAGAAGAAGGAGAAGGAGAAGATGAAATCTGGAGGGTGAATCAGAAGAAGAAGAAGTAGGAGAAGGAGAAGGTGAGGTCTGGACGGTGAAGCAGAAGAAGCAGAAGAAGGAGAAGGAGAAGGTGAAGTCTGGAGGGTGAAGCAGAAGAAGCAGAAGAAGGTGAAGGAGAAGGTGAAGTCAGGAGGGTGAATAAGAAGATGTAGAAGAAGGAGAAGGAGAAGGTGAAGTCTGGAGGGTGAATCAGAAGAAGTAGAAGAAGGAGAAGGAGAAGGTGAAGTCTGGAGGGTGAATCAGAAGAAGTAGAAGAAGGAGAAGGAGAAGGTGAAGTCTGGAGGGTGAATCAGAAGAAGCAGAAGAAGGAGAAGGAGAAGGTGAAGTCTGGAGGGAGAAGCAGAAGAAGTAGAAGAAGGAGAAGGAGAAGATGAAGTCTGGAGGGTGAATCAGAAGAAGTAGGAGAAGGAGAAGGAGAAGGTGAAGTCTGGAGGGTGAATCAGAAGAAGTAGAAGAAGGAGAAGGAGAAGGTGAAGTCTGGAGGGTGAATCAGAAGAAGCAGAAGAAGGAGAAGGAGAAGGTGAAGTCTGGAGGGTGAATCAGAAAAAGTAGAAGAAGGAGAAGGAGAAGGTGTAGTCTGGAGGGTGAATCAGAAGAAGTAGACGAAGGAGAAGGAGAAGGTGAAGTCTGGAGGGTGAATCAGAAGAAGCAGAAGAAGGAGAGGAGAAGGTGAAGTCTGGAGGGTGAATCAGAAGAAGCAGAAGAAGGAGAAGGCGAAGGTGAAGTCTGGAGGGTGAATCAGAAGAAGCAGCAGAAGGAGAAGGAGAAGGTGAAGTCTGGAGGGTGAATCAGAAGAAGCAGAAGAAGGAGAAGGAGAAGGTGAAGTCTGGAGGGTGAATCAGAAGAAGCAGAAGAAGGAGAAGGAGAAGGTGAAGTCTGGAGGGAGAAGCAGAAGAAGTAGAAGAAGGAGAAGGAGAAGGTGAAGTCTGGAGGGTGAATCAGAAGAAGTAGAAGAAGGAGAAGGAGAAGGTGAAGTCTGGAGGGTGAATCAGAAGAAGTAGAAGAAGGAGAAGGAGAAGGTGAAGTCTGGAGGGTGAATCAGAAGAAGCAGAAGAAGGAGAAGGAGAAGGTGAAGTCTGGAGGGTGAATCAGAAGAAGTAGAAGAAGGAGAAGGGGAAGGTGTAGTCTGGAGAGTGAATCAGAAGAAGTAGACGAAGGAGAAGGAGAAGGTGAAGTCTGGAGGGTGAATCAGAAGAAGCAGAAGAAGGAGAAGGAGAAGGTGAAGTCTGGCGGGTGAATCAGAAGAAGTAGAAGAAGGAGAAGGAGAAGGTGAAGTCTGGAGGGTGAATCAGAAGAAGCAGAAGAAGGAGAAGGAGAAGGTGAAGTCTGGAGGGTGAATCAGAAGAAGCACAAAAAGGAGAAGGAGAAGGTGAAGTCTGGAGGGTGAATCAGAAGAAGCAGAAGAAGGAGAAGGAGAAGGTGAAGTCTGGAGGGTGAATCAGAAGAAGCAGAAGAAGGAGAAGGAGACGGTGAAGTCTGGAGGGTGAATCAGAAGAAGCAGAAGAAGGAGAAGGAGAAGGTGAAGTCTGGAGGGTGAATCAGAAGAAGTAGAAGAAGGAGAAGGAGAAGGTGAAGTCTGGAGGGTGAAGCAGAAGAAGTAGAAGAAGGAGAAGGAGAAGGTGAAGTCTGGAGGGTGTATCAGAAGAATCAGAAGAAGGAGAAGGAGAAGGAGAAGTCTGGAGGGTGAATCAGAAGAAGTAGAAGAAGGAGAAGGAGAAGGTGAAGTCTGGAGGGTGAATCAGAAGAAGTAGAAGTAGGAGAAGGAGAAGGTGAAATCTGGAGGGTGAATCAGAAGAAGAAGAAGTAGCAGAAGGAGAAGGTGAGGTCTGGAGGGTGAATCAGAAGAAGCAGAAGAAGGAGAAGGAGAAGGTGAAGTCTGGAGGATGAATCAGAAGAAGCAGAAGAAGGAGAAGGAGAAGGTGAAGTCTGGAGGGTGAATCAGAAGAAGCAGAAGAAGGAGAAGGAGAAGGTGAAGTCAGGAGGGTGAATCAGAAGAAGCAGAAGAAGGAGAAGGAGAAGGTGAAGTCAGGGGGGTGAAGCAGAAGAAGTAGAAGAAGGAGGAGGAGAAGGTGAAGTCAGGAGGGTGAAGCAGAAGAAGCAGAAGAAGGAGAAGGAGAAGTTGAAGTCTGGAGGGCGCAGCAGAAGAAGGAAAAGGAGAAGGTGAAGTCTGGAGGGTGAAGCAGAAGAAGCAGAAGAAGGAGAAGGAGAAGGTGAAGTCTGGAGGGTGAATCAGAAGAAGTAGAAGAAGGAGAAGGAGAAGGTGAAGTCAGGAGGGTGAAGCAGAAGAAGCAGAAGAAGGAGAAGGAAAAGGTGAACTCTGGAGGGTGAAGCAGAAGAAGCAGAAGAAGGAGAAGGAGAAGGTGAAGTCTGGAGGGTGAATCAGAAGAAGTAGAAGAAGGAGATGGAGAACGTGAAGTCAGGAGGGTGAAGCAGAAGAAGCAGAAGAAGGAGAAGGAGAAGGTGAAGTCTGGAGGGTGAAGCAGAAGAAGCAGAAGAAGGAGAAGGAGAAGGTGAAGTCTGGAGGGTGAAGCAGAAGAAGCAGAAGAAGGAGAAGGAGAAGGTGAAGTCAGGAGGGTGAATCAGAAGAAGTAAAAAAAGGAGAAGGAGAAGGTGAAGTCTGGAGGGTGAATCAGAAGAAGTAGAAGAAGGAGAAGGAGAAGGTGAAGTCTGGAGGGTGAATCAGAAAAAGTAGAAGAAGGAGAAGGAGAAGGTGAAGTCTGGAGGGTGAATCAGAAGAAGCAGAAGAAGGGGAAGGAGAAGGTGAAGTCTGGAGGGAGAAGCAGAAGAAGTAGAAGAAGGAGAAGGAGAAGGTGAAGTCTGGAGGGTGAATCAGAAGAAGGAGAAGAAGGAGAAGGAGAAGGTGAAGTCAGGAGGGTGAAGCAGAAGAAGCAGAAGAAGGAGAAGGAGAAGGTGAAGTCTGGAGGGTGAAGCAGAAGAAGCAGAAGAAGGAGAAGGAGAAGGTGAAGTCTGGAGGGTGAAGCAGAAGAAGCAGAAGAAGGAGAAGGAGAAGGTGAAGTCAGGAGGGTGAATCAGAAGAAGTAAAAAAAGGAGAAGGAGAAGGTGAAGTCTGGAGGGTGAATCAGAAGAAGTAGAAGAAGGAGAAGGAGAAGGTGAAGTCTGGAGGGTGAATCAGAAAAAGTAGAAGAAGGAGAAGGAGAAGGTGAAGTCTGGAGGGTGAATCAGAAGAAGCAGAAGAAGGGGAAGGAGAAGGTGAAGTCTGGAGGGAGAAGCAGAAGAAGTAGAAGAAGGAGAAGGAGAAGGTGAAGTCTGGAGGGTGAATCAGAAGAAGGAGAAGAAGGAGAAGGAGAAGGTGAAGTCTGGAGGGTGAATCAGAAGAAGTAGAAGAAAGAGAAGGAGAAGGTGAAGTCTGGAGGGTGAATCAGAAGAAGCAGAAGAAGGAGAAGGAGAAGGTGAAGTCTGGAGGGTGAATCAGAAGAAGTGGAAGAAGGAGAAGGAGAAGGTGTAGTCTGGAGGGTGAATCAGAAGAAGTAGACGAAGGAGAAGGAGAAGGTGAAGTCTGGAGGGTGAATCAGAAGAAGCAGAAGAAGGAGAAGGAGAAGGTGAAGTCTGGAGGGTGAATCAGAAGACGTAGAAGAAGGAGAAGGAGAAGGTGAAGTCTGGAGGGTGAATCAGAAGAAGCAGAAGAAGGAGAAGGAGAAGGTGAAGTCTGGAGGTTGAATCCGAAGAAGCAGAAGAAGGAGAAGGAGAAGTTGAAGTCTGGAGGGTGAATCAGAAGAAGGAGAAGAAGGAGAAGGAGAAGGTTAAGTCTGGAGGGTGATTCAGAAGAAGCAGAAGAAGTAGAAGGAGAAGGTGAAGTCTGGAGGGTGCATCAGAAGAAGTAGAAGAAGGAGAAGGAGAAGGTGAAGTCTGGAGGGTGAATCAGAAGAAGCAGAAGAAGGAGAAGGAGAAGGTGAAGTCTGGAGGGTGAATCAGAAGAAGCAGAAGAAGGAGATGGAGAAGGTGAAGACTGGAGGGTGAATCAGAAGAAGCAGAAGAAGGAGAAGGAGAAGGTGAAGTCTGGAGGGTGAATCAGAAGAAGTAGAAGAAGGAGAAGGAGAAGGCGAAGTCTGGAGGGTGAATCAGAAGAAGCAGAAGAAGGAGAAGGAGAAGGTGAAGTCTGGAGGGTGAATCAGAAGAAGCAGAAGAAGGAGAAGGAGAAGATGAAGTCTGGAGGGTGAATCAGAAGAAGTAGAAGAAGGAGAAGGAGAAGGTGAGGTCTGGAGGGAGAATCAGAAGAAGCAGAAGAAGGAGAAGGAGAAGGTGAAGTCTGAAGGGTGAATCAGAAGAAGTAGAAGAAGGAGAAGGAGAAGGTGAAGTCTGGAGGGTGAATCAGAAGAAGTAGAAGAAGGAGAAGGAGAAGGTGAAGTCTGGAGGGTGAATCAGAAGAAGCAGAAGAAGGAGAAGGAGAAGGTGATGTCTGGAGGGTGAATCAGAAGAAGCAGAAGGAGAAGGAGAAGATGAAGTCTGGAGGGTGAATCAGAAGAAGTAGAAGAAGGAGAAGGAGAAGGTGAAGTCTGGAGGGTGAATCAGAAGAAGCAGAAGAAGGAGAAGGAGAAGGTGAAGTCTGGAGGGTGAAGCAGAAGATGCAGAAGAAGGAGAAGGAGAAGGTGAAGTCTGGAGGGTGAATCAGAAGAAGCAGAATAAGGAGAAGGAGAAGGTGAAGTCTGGAGGGTGAATCAGAAGAAGCAGAAGAAGGAGAAGGAGAAGCTGAAGTCTGGAGGGTGAATCAGAAGTAGTAGAAGAAGGAGAAGGAGAAGGTGAAGTCTGGAGGGTGAAGCAGAAAAAGTAGAAGAAGGAGAAGGAGAAGGTGAAGTCAGTAGGGTGAATCAGAAGAAGTAGAAGAAGGAGAAGGAGAAGGTGAAGTCAGGAGGGTGAATCAGAAGAAGGAGAAGGAGAAGTTGAAGTCTGGAGGGTGAATCAGAAGAATCAGAAGAAGGAGAAGGAGAAGGTGAAGTCTGGAGGGTGAATCAGAAGAAGCAGAAGAAAGAGAAGGAGAAGGTGAAGTCTGGAGGGTGAAGCTGAAGAAGCAGAAGAAGGAGAAGGAGAAGGTGAAGGCTGGAGGGTGAATCAGAAGAAGTAGAAGAAGGAGAAGGAGAAGGTGAAGTCTGGAGGGTGAATCAGAAGAAGTAGAAGAAGGAGAAGGAGAAGGTGAAGTCTGGAGGGTGAATCAGAAGAAGCAGAAGAAGGAGAAGGAGAAGGTGAAGTCTGGAGGGTGAATCAGAAGAAGCAGAAGAAGAGAAGGAGAAGTTGAAGTCTGGAGGGTGAATCAGAAGAAGTAGAAGAAGGAGAAGGAGAAGGTGAGGTCTGGAGGGTGAATCAGACGAAGCAGAAGAAGGAGAAGGAGAAGGTGAAGTCTGGAGGGTGAATCAGAAGAAGCAGAAGAAGGAGAAGGAGAAGGTGAAGTCTGGAGGGTGAATCAGAAGAAGCAGAAGAAGGAGAAGGAGAAGGTGAAGTCAGGAGGGAGAATCAGAAGAAGCAGAAGAAGGAGAAGGAGAAGGTGAAGTTAGGAGGGTGAATCAGAAGAAGCAGAAGAAGGAGAAGGAGAAGGTGAAGTCTGGAGGGTGAATCAGAAGAAGTAGAAGAAGGAGAAGGAGAAGGTGAAGTCTGGAGGGTGAAGCAGAAGAAGTAGAAGAAGGAGAAGGAGAAGGTGAAGTCAGGAGGGTGAATCAGAAGAAGTAGAAGAAGGAGAAGGAGAAGGTGAAGTCAGGAGGGTGAATCAGAAGAAGGAGAAGGAGAAGTTGAAGTCTGGAGGGTGAATCAGAAGAATCAGAAGAAGGAGAAGGAGAAGGTGAAGTCTGGAGGGTGAATCAGAAGAAGCAGAAGAAAGAGAAGGAGAAGGTGAAGTCTGGAGGGTGAAGCTGAAGAAGCAGAAGAAGGAGAAGGAGAAGGTGAAGGCTGGAGGGTGAATCAGAAGAAGTAGAAGAAGGAGAAGGAGAAGGTGAAGTCTGGAGGGTGAATCAGAAGAAGTAGAAGAAGGAGAAGGAGAAGGTGAAGTCTGGAGGGTGAATCAGAAGAAGCAGAAGAAGGAGAAGGAGAAGGTGAAGTCTGGAGGGTGAATCAGAAGAAGCAGAAGAAGGAGAAGGAGAAGTTGAAGTCTGGAGGGTGAATCAGAAGAAGTAGAAGAAGGAGAAGGAGAAGGTGAGGTCTGGAGGGTGAATCAGAAGAAGCAGAAGAAGGAGAAGGAGAAGGTGAAGTCTGGAGGGTGAATCAGAAGAAGCAGAAGAAGGAGAAGGAGAAGGTGATGTCTGGAGGGTTAATCAGAAGAAGCAGAAGAAGGAGAAGGAGAAGGTGAAGTCAGGAGGGAGAATCAGAAGAAGCAGAAGAAGGAGAAGGAGAAGGTGAAGTTAGGAGGGTGAATCAGAAGAAGCAGAAGAAGGAGAAGGAGAAGGTGAAGTCTGGAGGGTGAATCAGAAGAAGCAGAAGAAGGAGAAGGAGAAGGTGAAGTCTGGAGGGTGAATCAGAAGAAGCAGAAGAAGGAGAAGGAGAAGGTGAAGTCAGGAGGGTGAATCAGAAGAAGCAGAAGAAGGAGAAGGAGAAGGTGAAGTCTGGAGGGTGAATCAGAAGAAGCAGAAGAAGGAGAAGGAGAAGGTGAAGTCTGGAGGGTGAATCAGAAGAAGCAGAAGAAGGAGAAGGAGAAGGTGAAGTCAGGAAGGAGAATCAGAAGAAGCAGAAGAAGGAGAAGGAGAAGGTGAAGTTAGGAGGGTGAATCAGAAGAAGCAGAAGAAGGAGAAGGAGAAGGTGAAGTCTGGAGGGCGCTGCAGAAGAAGCAGAAGAAGGAGAAGGTGAAGTCTGGAGGGTGAAGCAGAAGAAGCAGAAGAAGGAGAAGGAGAAGGTGAAGTCTGGAGGGTGAATCAGAAGAAGTAGAAGAAGGAGAAGGAGAAGGTGAAGTCAGGAGGGTGAAGAAGAAGAAGCAGAAGAAGGAGAAGGAGAAGGTGAAGTCTGGAGGGTGAAGCAGAAGAAGCAGAAGAAGGAGAAGGAGAAGGTGAAGTCTGGAGTGCGAAGCAGAAGAAGCAGAAGAAGGAGAAGGAGAAGGTGAAGTCTGGAGGGTGAAGCAGAAGAAGCAGAAGAAGGAGAAGGAGAAGGTGAAGTCTGGAGGGTGAATCAGAAGAAGTAGAAGAAGGAGAAGGAGAAGGTGAAGTCAGGAGGGTGAAGCAGAAGAAGCAGAAGAAGGAGAAGGAGAAGGTGAAGTCTGGAGGGTGAAGCAGAAGAAGCAGAAGAAGGAGAAGGAGAAGGTTAAGTCTGGAGGGTGAAGCAGAAGAAGCAGAAGGTGAAGGAGAAGGTGAAGTCAGGATGGTGAATCAGAAGAAGTAGAAGAAGGAGAAGGAGAAGGTGAAGTTTGGAGGGTGAATCAGAAGAAGTAGAAGAAGGAGAAGGAGAAGGTGAAGTCTGGAGGGTGAATCAGAAGAAGTAGAAGAAGGAGAAGGAGAAGGTGAAGTCTGGAGGGTGAATCAGAAGAAGCAGAAGAAGGAGAAGGAGAAGGTGAAGTCTGGAGGGAGAAGCAGAAGAAGTAGAAGAAGGAGAAGGAGAAGGTGAAGTCTGGAGGGTGAATCAGAAGAAGTAGAAGAAGGAGTAGGAGAAGGTGAAGTCTGGAGGGTGAATCAGAAGAAGTAGAAGAAGGAGAAGGAGAAGGTGAAGTCTGGAGGGTGAATCAGAAGAAGCAGAAGAAGGAGAAGGAGAAGGTGAAGTCTGGAGGGTGAATCAGAAGAAGTAGAAGAAGGAGAAGGAGAAGGTGTCGTCTGGAGGGTGAATCAGAAGAAGTAGACGAAGGAGAAGGAGAAGGTGAAGTCTGGAGGGTGAATCAGAAGAAGCAGAAGAAGGAGAAGGAGAAGGTGAAGTCTGGAGGGTGAATCAGAAGAAGCAGAAGAAGGAGAAGGAGAAGGTGAAGTCTGGAGGGTGAATCAAAAGAAGCAGTAGAAGGAGAAGGAGAAGGTGAAGTCTGGAATGTGAATCAGAAGAAGCAGAAGAAGGAGAAGGAGAAGGTGAAGTCTGGAGGGTGAATCAGAAGAAGCAGAAGAAGGAGAAGGAGAAGGTGAAGTCTGGAGTGTGAATCAGAAGAAGCAGAAGAAGTAGAAGGAGAAGGTGAAGTCTGGAGGGTGAATCAGAAGAAGTAGAAGAAGGAGAAGGAGAAGGTGAAGTCTGGAGGGTGAATCAGAAGAAGCAGAAGAAGGAGAAGGAGAAGGTGAAGTCAGGATGGTGAATCAGAAGAAGCAGAAGAAAGAGAAGGAGAAGGTGAAGTCTGGAGGGAGAAGCAGAAGAAGTAGAAGAAGGAGAAGGAGAAGGTGAAGTCTGGAGGGTGAATCAGAAGAAGCAGAAGAAGGAGAAGGAGAAGGTGAAGTCTGGAGGGTGAATGAGAAGAAGTAGAAGAAGGAGAAGGGGAAGGTGTAGTCTGGAGAGTGAATCAGAAGAAGTAGACGAAGGAGAAGGAGAAGGTGAAGTCTGGAGGGTGAATCAGAAGAAGCAGAAGAAGGAGAGGGAGAAGGTGAAGTCTGGCGGGTGAATCAGAAGAAGTAGAAGAAGGAGAAGGTGAAGTCTGGAGGATGAATCAGAAGAAGCAGAAGAAGGAGAAGGAGAAGGTGATGTCTGGAGGGTGAATCAGAAGAAGCAGAAAAAGGAGAAGGAGAAGGTGAAGTCTGGAGGGTGAATCAGAAGAAGCAGAAGAAGGAGAAGGAGAATGTGATGTCTGGAGGGTGAATCAGAAGAAGCAGAAGAAGTAGAAGGAGAAGGTGAAGTCTGGAGGGTGAATCAGAAGAAGTAGAAGAAGGAGAAGGAGAAGGTGAAGTCTGTAGGGTGAATCAGAAGAAGCAGATGAAGGAGAAGGAGAAGGTGAAGTCAGGAGGGTGAATCAGTAGAAGCAGAAGAAGGAGAAGGAGACGGTGAAGTCTGGAGGGTGAATCAGAAGAAGCAGAAGAAGGAGAAGGAGAAGGTGAAGTCTGGAGGGTGAATCAGAAGAAGTAGAAGAAGGAGAAGGAGAAGGTGAAGTCTGGAGGGTGAAGTAGAAGAAGTAGAAGAAGGAGAAGGAGAAGGTGAAGTCAGGAGGGTGAATCAGAAGAAGTAGAAGAAGGAGAAGGAGAAGGTGAAGTCTGGAGGGTGAATCAGAAGAATCAGAAGAAGGAGAAGGAGAAGGTGAAGTCTGGAGGGTGAATCAGAAGAAGTAGAAGAAGGAGAAGGAGAAGGTGAAGTCTGGAGGGTGAATCAGAAGAAGTAGAAGTAGGAGAAGGAGAAGGTGAAGTCTGGAGGGTGAATCAGAAGAAGCAGAAGAAGGAGAAGGAGAAGGTGAAGTCTGGAGGGTGAATCAGAAGAAGCAGAAGAAGGAGAAGGAGAAGATGAAATCTGGAGGGTGAATCAAAAGAAGAAGAAGTAGGAGAAGGAGAAGGTGAGGTCTGGAGGGTGAAGCAGAAGAAGCAGAAGAAGGAGAAGGAGAAGGTGAAGTCTGGAGGGTGAAGCAGAAGAAGCAGAAGAAGGAGAAGGAGAAGGTGAAGTCTGGAGGTTGAATCCGAAGAAGCAGAAGAAGGAGAAGGAGAAGTTGAAGTCTGGAGGGTCAATCAGAAGAAGCAGAAGAAGGAGAAGGAGAAGGTTAAGTCTGGAGGGTGATTCAGAAGAAGCAGAAGAAGTAGAAGGAGAAGTTGAAGTCTGGCGGGTGCATCAGAAGAAGTAGAAGAAGGAGAAGGAGAAGGTGAAGTCTGGAGGGTGAATCAGAAGAAGCAGAAGAAGGAGATGGAGAAGGTGAAGACTGGAGGGTGAATCAGAAGGAGCAGAAGAAGGAGAAGGAGAAGGTGAAGTCTGGAGGGTGAATCAGAAGAAGTAGAAGAAGGAGAAGGAGAAGGCGAAGTCTGGAGGGTGAATCAGAAGAAGCAGAAGAAGGAGAAGGAGAAGGTGAAGTCTGGAGGGTGAATCAGAAGAAGCAGAAGAAGGAGAAGGAGAAGATGAAGTCTGGAGGGTGAATCAGAAGAAGTAGAAGAAGGAGAAGGAGAAGGTGAGGTCTGGAGGGTGAATCAGAAGAAGCAGAAGAAGGAGAAGGAGAAGGTGAAGTCTGAAGGGTGAATCAGAAGAAGTAGAAGAAGGAGAAGGAGAAGGTGCAGTCTGGAGGGTGAATCAGAAGAAGTAGAAGAAGGAGAAGGAGAAGGTGAATTCTGGAGGGTGAATCAGAAGAAGCAGAAGAAGGAGAAGGAGAAGGTGATGTCTGGAGGGTGAATCAGAAGAAGCAGAAGGAGAAGGAGAAGATTAAGTCTGGAGGGTGAATCAGAAGAAGTAGAAGAAGGAGAAGGAGAAGGTGAAGTCTGGAGGGTGAATCAGAAGAAGCAGAAGAAGGAGAAGGAGAAGGTGAAGTCTGGAGGGTGAAGCAGAAGATGCAGAAGAAGGAGACGGAGAAGGTGAAGTCTGGAGGGTGAATCAGAAGAAGCAGAATAAGGAGAAGGAGAAGGTGAAGTCTGGAGGGTGAATCAGAAGAAGCAGAAGAAGGAGAAGGAGAAGCTGAAGTCTGGAGGGTGAATCAGAAGAAGTAGAAGAAGGAGAAGGAGAAGGTGAAGTCTGGAGGGTGAAGCAGAAAAAGTAGAAGAAGGAGAAGTAGAAGGTGAAGTCAGTAGTGTGCATCAGAAGAAGTAGAAGAAGGAGAAGGAGAAGGTGAAGTCAGGAGGGTGAATCAGAAGAAGGAGAAGGAGAAGTTGAAGTCTGGAGGGTGAATCAGAAGAATCAGAAGAAGGAGAAGGAGAAGGTGAAGTCTGGAGGGTGAATCAGAAGAAGCAGAAGAAAGAGAAGGAGAAGGTGAAGTCTGGAGGGTGAAGCTGAAGAAGCAGAAGAAGGAGAAGGAGAAGGTGAAGGCTGGAGGGTGAATCAGAAGAAGTAGAAGAAGGAGAAGGAGAAGGTGAAGTCTGGAGGGTGAATCAGAAGAAGTAGAAGAAGGAGAAGGAGAAGGTGAAGTCTGGAGGGTGAATCAGAAGAAGCAGAAGAAGGAGAAGGAGAAGGTGAAGTCTGTAGGGTGAAACAGAAGAAGCAGAAGAAGAGAAGGAGAAGTTGAAGTCTGGAGGGTGAATCAGAAGAAGTAGAAGAAGGAGAAGGAGAAGGTGAGGTCTGGAGGGTGAATCAGAAGAAGCAGAAGAAGGAGAAGGAGAAGGTGAAGTCTGGAGGGTGAATCAGAAGAAGCAGAAGAAGGAGAAGGAGAAGGTGAAGTCTGGAGGGTGAATCAGAAGAAGCAGAAGAAGGAGAAGGAGAAGGTGAAGTCAGGAGGGAGAATCAGAAGAAGCAGAAGAAGGAGAAGGAGAAGGTGAAGTCTGGAGGGTGAATCAGAAGAAGCAGAAGAAGGAGAAGGAGAAGATGAAGTCTGGAGGGTGAATCAGAAGAAGTAGAAGAAGGAGAAGGAGAAGGTGAGGTCTGGAGGGTGAATCAGAAGAAGCAGAAGAAGGAGAAGGAGAAGGTGAAGTCTGAAGGGTGAATCAGAAGAAGTAGAAGAAGGAGAAGGAGAAGGTGCAGTCTGGAGGGTGAATCAGAAGAAGTAGAAGAAGGAGAAGGAGAAGGTGAATTCTGGAGGGTGAATCAGAAGAAGCAGAAGAAGGAGAAGGAGAAGGTGATGTCTGGAGGGTGAATCAGAAGAAGCAGAAGGAGAAGGAGAAGATTAAGTCTGGAGGGTGAATCAGAAGAAGTAGAAGAAGGAGAAGGAGAAGGTGAAGTCTGGAGGGTGAATCAGAAGAAGCAGAAGAAGGAGAAGGAGAAGGTGAAGTCTGGAGGGTGAAGCAGAAGATGCAGAAGAAGGAGACGGAGAAGGTGAAGTCTGGAGGGTGAATCAGAAGAAGCAGAATAAGGAGAAGGAGAAGATGAAGTCTGGAGGGTGAATCAGAAGAAGTAGAAGAAGGAGAAGGAGAAGGTGAGGTCTGGAGGGTGAATCAGAAGAAGCAGAAGAAGGAGAAGGAGAAGGTGAAGTCTGGAGGGTGAATCAGAAGAAGCAGAAGAAGGAGAAGGAGAAGATGAAGTCTGGAGGGTGAATCAGAAGAAGTAGAAGAAGGAGAAGGAGAAGGTGAGGTCTGGAGGGTGAATCAGAAGAAGCAGAAGAAGGAGAAGGAGAAGGTGAAGTCTGAAGGGTGAATCAGAAGAAGTAGAAGAAGGAGAAGGAGAAGGTGCAGTCTGGAGGGTGAATCAGAAGAAGTAGAAGAAGGAGAAGGAGAAGGTGAATTCTGGAGGGTGAATCAGAAGAAGCAGAAGAAGGAGAAGGAGAAGGTGATGTCTGGAGGGTGAATCAGAAGAAGCAGAAGGAGAAGGAGAAGATTAAGTCTGGAGGGTGAATCAGAAGAAGTAGAAGAAGGAGAAGGAGAAGGTGAAGTCTGGAGGGTGAATCAGAAGAAGCAGAAGAAGGAGAAGGAGAAGGTGAAGTCTGGAGGGTGAAGCAGAAGATGCAGAAGAAGGAGACGGAGAAGGTGAAGTCTGGAGGGTGAATCAGAAGAAGCAGAATAAGGAGAAGGAGAAGGTGAAGTCTGGAGGGTGAATCAGAAGAAGCAGAAGAAGGAGAAGGAGAAGCTGAAGTCTGGAGGGTGAATCAGAAGAAGTAGAAGAAGGAGAAGGAGAAGGTGAAGTCTGGAGGGTGAAGCAGAAAAAGTAGAAGAAGGAGAAGTAGAAGGTGAAGTCAGTAGTGTGCATCAGAAGAAGTAGAAGAAGGAGAAGGAGAAGGTGAAGTCAGGAGGGTGAATCAGAAGAAGGAGAAGGAGAAGTTGAAGTCTGGAGGGTGAATCAGAAGAATCAGAAGAAGGAGAAGGAGAAGGTGAAGTCTGGAGGGTGAATCAGAAGAAGCAGAAGAAAGAGAAGGAGAAGGTGAAGTCTGGAGGGTGAAGCTGAAGAAGCAGAAGAAGGAGAAGGAGAAGGTGAAGGCTGGAGGGTGAATCAGAAGAAGTAGAAGAAGGAGAAGGAGAAGGTGAAGTCTGGAGGGTGAATCAGAAGAAGTAGAAGAAGGAGAAGGAGAAGGTGAAGTCTGGAGGGTGAATCAGAAGAAGCAGAAGAAGGAGAAGGAGAAGGTGAAGTCTGTAGGGTGAAACAGAAGAAGCAGAAGAAGAGAAGGAGAAGTTGAAGTCTGGAGGGTGAATCAGAAGAAGTAGAAGAAGGAGAAGGAGAAGGTGAGGTCTGGAGGGTGAATCAGAAGAAGCAGAAGAAGGAGAAGGAGAAGGTGAAGTCTGGAGGGTGAATCAGAAGAAGCAGAAGAAGGAGAAGGAGAAGGTGAAGTCTGGAGGGTGAATCAGAAGAAGCAGAAGAAGGAGAAGGAGAAGGTGAAGTCAGGAGGGAGAATCAGAAGAAGCAGAAGAAGGAGAAGGAGAAGGTGAAGTTAGGAGGGTGAATCAGAAGAAGCAGAAGAAGGAGAAGGAGAAGGTGAAGTCTGGAGGGTGTATTAAAAGAAGTAGAAGAAGGAGAAGGAGAAGGTGAAGTCTGGAGGGTGAAGCAGAAGAAGTAGAAGAAGGAGAAGGAGAAGGTGAAGTCAGGAGGGTGAATCAGAAGAAGTAGAAGAAGGAGAAGGAGAAGGTGAAGTCAGGAGGGTGAATCAGAAGAAGGAGAAGGAGAAGTTGAAGTCTGGAGGGTGAATCAGAAGAATCAGAAGAAGGAGAAGGAGAAGGTGAAGTCTGGAGGGTGAATCAGAAGAAGCAGAAGAAAGAGAAGGAGAAGGTGAAGTCTGGAGGGTGAAGCTGAAGAAGCAGAAGAAGGAGAAGGAGAAGGTGAAGGCTGGAGGGTGAATCAGAAGAAGTAGAAGAAGGAGAAGGAGAAGGTGAAGTCTGGAGGGTGAATCAGAAGAAGTAGAAGAAGGAGAAGGAGAAGGTGAAGTCTGGAGGGTGAATCAGAAGAAGCAGAAGAAGGAGAAGGAGAAGGTGATATCTGGAGGGTGAATCAGAAGAAGCAGAAGAAGGAGAAGGAGAAGTTGAAGTCTGGAGGGTGAATCAGAAGAAGTAGAAGAAGGAGAAGGAGAAGGTGAGGTCTGGAGGGTGAATCAGAAGAAGCAGAAGAAGGAGAAGGAGAAGGTGAAGTCTGGAGGGTGAATCAGAAGAAGCAGAAGAAGGAGAAGGAGAAGGTGATGTCTGGAGGGTGAATCAGAAGAAGCAGAAGAAGGAGAAGGAGAAGGTGAAGTCAGGAGGGAGAATCAGAAGAAGCAGAAGAAGGAGAAGGAGAAGGTGAAGTTAGGAGGGTGAATCAGAAGAAGCAGAAGAAGGAGAAGGAGAAGGTGAAGTCTGGAGGGTGAATCAGAAGAAGCAGAAGAAGGAGAAGGAGAAGGTGAAGTCTGGAGGGTGAATCAGAAGAAGCAGAAGAAGGAGAAGGAGAAGGTGAAGTCTGGAGGGTGAATCAGAAGAAGCAGAAGAAGGAGAAGGAGAAGGTGAAGTCTGGAGGGTGAATCAGAAGAAGCAGAAGAAGGAGAAGGAGAAGGTGAAGTCTGGAGGGTGAATCAGAAGAAGCAGAAGAAGGAGAAGGAGAAGGTGAAGTCTGGAGGGTGAATCAGAAGAAGCAGAAGAAGGAGAAGGAGAAGGTGAAGTTAGGAGGGTGAATCAGAAGAAGCAGAAGAAGGAGAAGGAGAAGGTGAAGTCTGGAGGGCGCTGCAGAAGAAGCAGAAGAAGGAGAAGGAGAAGGTGAAGTCTGGAGGGTGAAGCAGAAGAAGCAGAAGAAGGAGAAGGAGAAGGTGAAGTCTGGAGGGTGAATCAGAAGAAGTAGAAGAAGGAGAAGGAGAAGGTGAAGTCAGGAGGGTGAAGCAGAAGAAGCAGAAGAAGGAGAAGGAGAAGGTGAAGTCTGGAGGGTGAAGCAGAAGAAGCAGAAGAAGGAGAAGGAGAAGGTGAAGTCTGGAGTGCGAAGCAGAAGAAGCAGAAGAAGGAGAAGGAGAAGGTGAAGTCTGGAGGGTGAAGCAGAAGAAGCAGAAGAAGGAGAAGGAGAAGGTGAAGTCTGGAGGGTGAATCAGAAGAAGTAGAAGAAGGAGAAGGAGAAGGTGAAGTCAGGAGGGTGAAGCAGAAGAAGCAGAAGAAGGAGAAGGAGAAGGTGAAGTCTGGAGGGTGAAGCAGAAGAAGCAGAAGAAGGAGAAGGAGAAGGTGAAGTCTGGAGGGTGAAGCAGAAGAAGCAGAAGGTGAAGGAGAAGGTGAAGTCAGGATGGTGAATCAGAAGAAGTAGAAGAAGGAGAAGGAGAAGGTGAAGTCTGGAGGGTGAATCAGAAGAAGTAGAAGAAGGAGAAGGAGAAGGTGAAGTCTGGAGGGTAAATCAGAAGAAGCAGAAGAAGGTGAAGGAGAAGGTGAAGTCTGGAGGGAGAAGCAGAAGAAGTAGAAGAAGGAGAAGGAGAAGGTGAAGTCTGGAGGGTGAATCAGAAGAAGTAGAAGAAGGAGTAGGAGAAGGTGAAGTCTGGAGGGTGAATCAGAAGAAGTAGAAGAAGGAGAAGGAGAAGGTGAAGTCTGGAGGGTGAATCAGAAGAAGCAGAAGAAGGAGAAGGAGAAGGTGAAGTCTGGAGGGTGAATCAGAAGAAGTAGAAGAAGGAGAAGGAGAAGGTGTCGTCTGGAGGGTGAATCAGAAGAAGTAGACGAAGGAGAAGGAGAAGGTGAAGTCTGGAGGGTGAATCAGAAGAAGCAGAAGAAGGAGAAGGAGAAGGTGAAGTCTGGAGGGTGAATCAGAAGAAGCAGAAGAAGGAGAAGGAGAAGGTGAAGTTAGGAGGGTGAATCAGAAGAAGCAGTAGAAGGAGAAGGAGAAGGTGAAGTCTGGAATGTGAATCAGAAGAAGCAGAAGAAGGAGAAGGAGAAGGTGAAGTCTGGAGGGTGAATCAGAAGAAGCAGAAGAAGGAGAAGGAGAAGGTGAAGTCTGGAGTGTGAATCAGAAGAAGCAGAAGAAGTAGAAGGAGAAGGTGAAGTCTGGAGGTTGAAGCAGAAGAAGCAGAAGAAGGAGAAGGAGAAGATGAAGTCTGGAGGGTGAATCAGAAGAAGTAGAAGAAGGAGAAGGAGAAGGTGAAGTCAGGAGGGTGAAGCAGAAGAAGCAGAAGAAGGAGAAGGAAAAGGTGAACTCTGGAGGGTGAAGCAGAAGAAGCAGAAGAAGGAGAAGGAGAAGGTGAAGTCTGGAGGGTGTATCAGAAGAAGTAGAAGAAGGAGATGGAGAACGTGAAGTCAGGAGGGTGAAGCAGAAGAAGCAGAAGAAGGAGAAGGAGAAGGTGAAGTCTGGAGGGTGAAGCAGAAGAAGCAGAAGAAGGAGAAGGAGAAGGTGAAGTCTGGAGGGTGAAGCAGAAGAAGCAGAAGAAGGAGAAGGAGAAGGTGAAGTCAGGAGGGTGAATCAGAAGAAGTAAAAAAAGGAGAAGGAGAAGGTGAAGTCTGGAGGGAGAAGCAGAAGAAGTAGAAGAAGGAGAAGGAGAAGGTGAAGTCTGGAGGGTGAATCAGAAGAAGGAGAAGAAGGAGAAGGAGAAGGTGAAGTCTGGAGGGTGAATCAGAAGAAGTAGAAGAAAGAGAAGGAGAAGGTGAAGTCTGGAGGGTGAATCAGAAGAAGCAGAAGAAGGAGAAGGAGAAGGTGAAGTCTGGAGGGTGAAGCAGAAGAAGCAGAAGAAGGAGAAGGAGAAGGTGAAGTCTGGAGGGTGAAGCAGAAGAAGCAGAAGAAGGAGAAGGAGAAGGTGAAGTCAGGAGGGTGAATCAGAAGAAGTAAAAAAAGGAGAAGGAGAAGGTGAAGTCTGGAGGGAGAAGCAGAAGAAGTAGAAGAAGGAGAAGGAGAAGGTGAAGTCTGGAGGGTGAATCAGAAGAAGGAGAAGAAGGAGAAGGAGAAGGTGAAGTCTGGAGGGTGAATCAGAAGAAGTAGAAGAAAGAGAAGGAGAAGGTGAAGTCTGGAGGGTGAATCAGAAGAAGCAGAAGAAGGAGAAGGAGAAGGTGAAGTCTGGAGGGTGAATCAGAAGAAGTAGAAGAAGGAGAAGGAGAAGGTGTAGTCTGGAGGGTGAATCAGAAGAAGTAGACGAAGGAGAAGGAGAAGGTGAAGTCTGGAGGGTGAATCAGAAGAAGCAGAAGAAGGAGAAGGAGAAGGTGAAGTCTGGAGGGTGAATCAGAAGACGTAGAAGAAGGAGAAGGAGAAGGTGAAGTCTGGAGGGTGAATCAGAAGAAGCAGAAGAAGGAGAAGGAGAAGGTGAAGTCTGGAGGGTGAATCCGAAGAAGCAGAAGAAGGAGAAGGAGAAGGTTAAGTCTGGAGGGTGATTCAGAAGAAGCAGAAGAAGTAGAAGGAGAAGGTGAAGTCTGGAGGGTGCATCAGAAGAAGTAGAAGAAGGAGAAGGAGAAGGTGAAGTCTGGAGGGTGAATCAGAAGAAGCAGAAGAAGGAGAAGGAGAAGGTGAAGTCTGGAGGGTGAATCAGAAGAAGTAGAAGAAGGAGAAGGAGAAGGTGTCGTCTGGAGGGTGAATCAGAAGAAGTAGACGAAGGAGAAGGAGAAGGTGAAGTCTGGAGGGTGAATCAGAAGAAGCAGAAGAAGGAGAAGGAGAAGGTGAAGTCTGGAGGGTGAATCAGAAGAAGCAGAAGAAGGAGAAGGAGAAGGTGAAGTCTGGAGGGTGAATCAAAAGAAGCAGTAGAAGGAGAAGGAGAAGGTGAAGTCTGGAATGTGAATCAGAAGAAGCAGAAGAAGGAGAAGGAGAAGGTGAAGTCTGGAGGGTGAATCAGAAGAAGCAGAAGAAGGAGAAGGAGAAGGTGAAGTCTGGAGTGTGAATCAGAAGAAGCAGAAGAAGTAGAAGGAGAAGGTGAAGTCTGGAGGGTGAATCAGAAGAAGTAGAAGAAGGAGAAGGAGAAGGTGAAGTCTGGAGGGTGAATCAGAAGAAGCAGAAGAAGGAGAAGGAGAAGGTGAAGTCAGGATGGTGAATCAGAAGAAGCAGAAGAAAGAGAAGGAGAAGGTGAAGTCTGGAGGGAGAAGCAGAAGAAGTAGAAGAAGGAGAAGGAGAAGGTGAAGTCTGGAGGGTGAATCAGAAGAAGCAGAAGAAGGAGAAGGAGAAGGTGAAGTCTGGAGGGTGAATGAGAAGAAGTAGAAGAAGGAGAAGGGGAAGGTGTAGTCTGGAGAGTGAATCAGAAGAAGTAGACGAAGGAGAAGGAGAAGGTGAAGTCTGGAGGGTGAATCAGAAGAAGCAGAAGAAGGAGAGGGAGAAGGTGAAGTCTGGCGGGTGAATCAGAAGAAGTAGAAGAAGGAGAAGGTGAAGTCTGGGGGATGAATCAGAAGAAGCAGAAGAAGGAGAAGGAGAAGGTGATGTCTGGAGGGTGAATCAGAAGAAGCAGAAAAAGGAGAAGGAGAAGGTGAAGTCTGGAGGGTGAATCAGAAGAAGCAGAAGAAGGAGAAGGAGAATGTGATGTCTGGAGGGTGAATCAGAAGAAGCAGAAGAAGTAGAAGGAGAAGGTGAAGTCTGGAGGGTGAATCAGAAGAAGTAGAAGAAGGAGAAGGAGAAGGTGAAGTCTGTAGGGTGAATCAGAAGAAGCAGATGAAGGAGAAGGAGAAGGTGAAGTCTGGAGGGTGAATCAGAAGAAGCAGAAGAAGGAGAAGGAGAAGGTGAAGTCTGGAGGGTGAATCAAAAGAAGCAGTAGAAGGAGAAGGAGAAGGTGAAGTCTGGAATGTGAATCAGAAGAAGCAGAAGAAGGAGAAGGAGAAGGTGAAGTCTGGAGGGTGAATCAGAAGAAGCAGAAGAAGGAGAAGGAGAAGGTGAAGTCTGGAGTGTGAATCAGAAGAAGCAGAAGAAGTAGAAGGAGAAGGTGAAGTCTGGAGGGTGAATCAGAAGAAGTAGAAGAAGGAGAAGGAGAAGGTGAAGTCTGGAGGGTGAATCAGAAGAAGCAGAAGAAGGAGAAGGAGAAGGTGAAGTCAGGATGGTGAATCAGAAGAAGCAGAAGAAAGAGAAGGAGAAGGTGAAGTCTGGAGGGAGAAGCAGAAGAAGTAGAAGAAGGAGAAGGAGAAGGTGAAGTCTGGAGGGTGAATCAGAAGAAGCAGAAGAAGGAGAAGGAGAAGGTGAAGTCTGGAGGGTGAATGAGAAGAAGTAGAAGAAGGAGAAGGGGAAGGTGTAGTCTGGAGAGTGAATCAGAAGAAGTAGACGAAGGAGAAGGAGAAGGTGAAGTCTGGAGGGTGAATCAGAAGAAGCAGAAGAAGGAGAGGGAGAAGGTGAAGTCTGGCGGGTGAATCAGAAGAAGTAGAAGAAGGAGAAGGTGAAGTCTGGGGGATGAATCAGAAGAAGCAGAAGAAGGAGAAGGAGAAGGTGATGTCTGGAGGGTGAATCAGAAGAAGCAGAAAAAGGAGAAGGAGAAGGTGAAGTCTGGAGGGTGAATCAGAAGAAGCAGAAGAAGGAGAAGGAGAATGTGATGTCTGGAGGGTGAATCAGAAGAAGCAGAAGAAGTAGAAGGAGAAGGTGAAGTCTGGAGGGTGAATCAGAAGAAGTAGAAGAAGGAGAAGGAGAAGGTGAAGTCTGTAGGGTGAATCAGAAGAAGCAGATGAAGGAGAAGGAGAAGGTGAAGTCAGGAGGGTGAATCAGTAGAAGCAGAAGAAGGAGAAGGAGACGGTGAAGTCTGGAGGGTGAATCAGAAGAAGCAGAAGAAGGAGAAGGAGAAGGTGAAGTCTGGAGGGTGAATCAGAAGAAGTAGAAGAAGGAGAAGGAGAAGGTGAAGTCTGGAGGGTGAAGTAGAAGAAGTAGAAGAAGGAGAAGGAGAAGGTGAAGTCAGGAGGGTGAATCAGAAGAAGTAGAAGAAGGAGAAGGAGAAGGTGAAGTCTGGAGGGTGAATCAGAAGAATCAGAAGAAGGAGAAGGAGAAGGTGAAGTCTGGAGGGTGAATCAGAAGAAGTAGAAGAAGGAGAAGGAGAAGGTGAAGTCTGGAGGGTGAATCAGAAGAAGTAGAAGTAGGAGAAGGAGAAGGTGAAGTCTGGAGGGTGAATCAGAAGAAGCAGAAGAAGGAGAAGGAGAAGGTGAAGTCTGGAGGGTGAATCAGAAGAAGCAGAAGAAGGAGAAGGAGAAGATGAAATCTGGAGGGTGAATCAAAAGAAGAAGAAGTAGGAGAAGGAGAAGGTGAGGTCTGGAGGGTGAAGCAGAAGAAGCAGAAGAAGGAGAAGGAGAAGGTGAAGTCTGGAGGGTGAAGCAGAAGAAGCAGAAGAAGGAGAAGGAGAAGGTGAAGTCTGGAGGTTGAATCCGAAGAAGCAGAAGAAGGAGAAGGAGAAGTTGAAGTCTGGAGGGTGAATCAGAAGAAGCAGAAGAAGGAGAAGGAGAAGGTTAAGTCTGGAGGGTGATTCAGAAGAAGCAGAAGAAGTAGAAGGAGAAGTTGAAGTCTGGCAGGTGCATCAGAAGAAGTAGAAGAAGGAGAAGGAGAAGGTGAAGTCTGGAGGGTGAATCAGAAGAAGCAGAAGAAGGAGATGGAGAAGGTGAAGACTGGAGGGTGAATCAGAAGGAGCAGAAGAAGGAGAAGGAGAAGGTGAAGTCTGGAGGGTGAATCAGAAGAAGTAGAAGAAGGAGAAGGAGAAGGCGAAGTCTGGAGGGTGAATCAGAAGAAGCAGAAGAAGGAGAAGGAGAAGGTGAAGTCTGGAGGGTGAATCAGAAGAAGCAGAAGAAGGAGAAGGAGAAGATGAAGTCTGGAGGGTGAATCAGAAGAAGTAGAAGAAGGAGAAGGAGAAGGTGAGGTCTGGAGGGTGAATCAGAAGAAGCAGAAGAAGGAGAAGGAGAAGGTGAAGTCTGAAGGGTGAATCAGAAGAAGTAGAAGAAGGAGAAGGAGAAGGTGCAGTCTGGAGGGTGAATCAGAAGAAGTAGAAGAAGGAGAAGGAGAAGGTGAAGTCTGGAGGGTGAATCAGAAGAAGCAGAAGAAGGAGAAGGAGAAGGTGATGTCTGGAGGGTGAATCAGAAGAAGCAGAAGGAGAAGGAGAAGATTAAGTCTGGAGGGTGAATCAGAAGAAGTAGAAGAAGGAGAAGGAGAAGGTGAAGTCTGGAGGGTGAATCAGAAGAAGCAGAAGAAGGAGAAGGAGAAGGTGAAGTCTGGAGGGTGAAGCAGAAGATGCAGAAGAAGGAGACGGAGAAGGTGAAGTCTGGAGGGTGAATCAGAAGAAGCAGAATAAGGAGAAGGAGAAGGTGAAGTCTGGAGGGTGAATCAGAAGAAGCAGAAGAAGGAGAAGGAGAAGCTGAAGTCTGGAGGGTGAATCAGAAGAAGTAGAAGAAGGAGAAGGAGAAGGTGAAGTCTGGAGGGTGAAGCAGAAAAAGTAGAAGAAGGAGAAGTAGAAGGTGAAGTCAGTAGTGTGCATCAGAAGAAGTAGAAGAAGGAGAAGGAGAAGGTGAAGTCAGGAGGGTGAATCAGAAGAAGGAGAAGGAGAAGTTGAAGTCTGGAGGGTGAATCAGAAGAATCAGAAGAAGGAGAAGGAGAAGGTGAAGTCTGGAGGGTGAATCAGAAGAAGCAGAAGAAAGAGAAGGAGAAGGTGAAGTCTGGAGGGTGAAGCTGAAGAAGCAGAAGAAGGAGAAGGAGAAGGTGAAGGCTGGAGGGTGAATCAGAAGAAGTAGAAGAAGGAGAAGGAGAAGGTGAAGTCTGGAGGGTGAATCAGAAGAAGTAGAAGAAGGAGAAGGAGAAGGTGAAGTCTGGAGGGTGAATCAGAAGAAGCAGAAGAAGGAGAAGGAGAAGGTGAAGTCTGTAGGGTGAAACAGAAGAAGCAGAAGAAGAGAAGGAGAAGTTGAAGTCTGGAGGGTGAATCAGAAGAAGTAGAAGAAGGAGAAGGAGAAGGTGAGGTCTGGAGGGTGAATCAGAAGAAGCAGAAGAAGGAGAAGGAGAAGGTGAAGTCTGGAGGGTGAATCAGAAGAAGCAGAAGAAGGAGAAGGAGAAGGTGAAGTCTGGAGGGTGAATCAGAAGAAGCAGAAGAAGGAGAAGGAGAAGGTGAAGTCAGGAGGGAGAATCAGAAGAAGCAGAAGAAGGAGAAGGAGAAGGTGAAGTTAGGAGGGTGAATCAGAAGAAGCAGAAGAAGGAGAAGGAGAAGGTGAAGTCTGGAGGGTGTATTAAAAGAAGTAGAAGAAGGAGAAGGAGAAGGTGAAGTCTGGAGGGTGAAGCAGAAGAAGTAGAAAAGGAGAAGGAGAAGGTGAAGTCAGGAGGGTGAATCAGAAGAAGTAGAAGAAGGAGAAGGAGAAGGTGAAGTCAGGAGGGTGAATCAGAAGAAGGAGAAGGAGAAGTTGAAGTCTGGAGGGTGAATCAGAAGAATCAGAAGAAGGAGAAGGAGAAGGTGAAGTCTGGAGGGTGAATCAGAAGAAGCAGAAGAAAGAGAAGGAGAAGGTGAAGTCTGGAGGGTGAAGCTGAAGAAGCAGAAGAAGGAGAAGGAGAAGGTGAAGGCTGGAGGGTGAATCAGAAGAAGTAGAAGAAGGAGAAGGAGAAGGTGAAGTCTGGAGGGTGAATCAGAAGAAGTAGAAGAAGGAGAAGGAGAAGGTGAAGTCTGGAGGGTGAATCAGAAGAAGCAGAAGAAGGAGAAGGAGAAGGTGAAGTCTGGAGGGTGAATCAGAAGAAGCAGAAGAAGGAGAAGGAGAAGTTGAAGTCTGGAGGGTGAATCAGAAGAAGTAGAAGAAGGAGAAGGAGAAGGTGAGGTCTGGAGGGTGAATCAGAAGAAGCAGAAGAAGGAGAAGGAGAAGGTGAAGTCTGGAGGGTGAATCAGAAGAAGCAGAAGAAGGAGAAGGAGAAGGTGATGTCTGGAGGGTGAATCAGAAGAAGCAGAAGAAGGAGAAGGAGAAGGTGAAGTCAGGAGGGAGAATCAGAAGAAGCAGAAGAAGGAGAAGGAGAAGGTGAAGTTAGGAGGGTGAATCAGAAGAAGCAGAAGAAGGAGAAGGAGAAGGTGAAGTCTGGAGGGTGAATCAGAAGAAGCAGAAGAAGGAGAAGGAGAAGGTGAAGTCTGGAGGGTGAATCAGAAGAAGCAGAAGAAGGAGAAGGAGAAGGTGAAGTCTGGAGGGTGAATCAGAAGAAGCAGAAGAAGGAGAAGGAGAAGGTGAAGTCTGGAGGGTGAATCAGAAGAAGCAGAAGAAGGAGAAGGAGAAGGTGAAGTCTGGAGGGTGAATCAGAAGAAGCAGAAGAAGGAGAAGGAGAAGGTGAAGTCTGGAGGGTGAATCAGAAGAAGCAGAAGAAGGAGAAGGAGAAGGTGAAGTTAGGAGGGTGAATCAGAAGAAGCAGAAGAAGGAGAAGGAGAAGGTGAAGTCTGGAGGGCGCTGCAGAAGAAGCAGAAGAAGGAGAAGGAGAAGGTGAAGTCTGGAGGGTGAAGCAGAAGAAGCAGAAGAAGGAGAAGGAGAAGGTGAAGTCTGGAGGGTGAATCAGAAGAAGTAGAAGAAGGAGAAGGAGAAGGTGAAGTCAGGAGGGTGAAGCAGAAGAAGCAGAAGAAGGAGAAGGAGAAGGTGAAGTCTGGAGGGTGAAGCAGAAGAAGCAGAAGAAGGAGAAGGAGAAGGTGAAGTCTGGAGTGCGAAGCAGAAGAAGCAGAAGAAGGAGAAGGAGAAGGTGAAGTCTGGAGGGTGAAGCAGAAGAAGCAGAAGAAGGAGAAGGAGAAGGTGAAGTCTGGAGGGTGAATCAGAAGAAGTAGAAGAAGGAGAAGGAGAAGGTGAAGTCAGGAGGGTGAAGCAGAAGAAGCAGAAGAAGGAGAAGGAGAAGGTGAAGTCTGGAGGGTGAAGCAGAAGAAGCAGAAGAAGGAGAAGGAGAAGGTGAAGTCTGGAGGGTGAAGCAGAAGAAGCAGAAGGTGAAGGAGAAGGTGAAGTCAGGATGGTGAATCAGAAGAAGTAGAAGAAGGAGAAGGAGAAGGTGAAGTCTGGAGGGTGAATCAGAAGAAGTAGAAGAAGGAGAAGGAGAAGGTGAAGTCTGGAGGGTAAATCAGAAGAAGCAGAAGAAGGTGAAGGAGAAGGTGAAGTCTGGAGGGAGAAGCAGAAGAAGTAGAAGAAGGAGAAGGAGAAGGTGAAGTCTGGAGGGTGAATCAGAAGAAGTAGAAGAAGGAGTAGGAGAAGGTGAAGTCTGGAGGGTGAATCAGAAGAAGTAGAAGAAGGAGAAGGAGAAGGTGAAGTCTGGAGGGTGAATCAGAAGAAGCAGAAGAAGGAGAAGGAGAAGGTGAAGTCTGGAGGGTGAATCAGAAGAAGTAGAAGAAGGAGAAGGAGAAGGTGTCGTCTGGAGGGTGAATCAGAAGAAGTAGACGAAGGAGAAGGAGAAGGTGAAGTCTGGAGGGTGAATCAGAAGAAGCAGAAGAAGGAGAAGGAGAAGGTGAAGTCTGGAGGGTGAATCAGAAGAAGCAGAAGAAGGAGAAGGAGAAGGTGAAGTTAGGAGGGTGAATCAGAAGAAGCAGTAGAAGGAGAAGGAGAAGGTGAAGTCTGGAATGTGAATCAGAAGAAGCAGAAGAAGGAGAAGGAGAAGGTGAAGTCTGGAGGGTGAATCAGAAGAAGCAGAAGAAGGAGAAGGAGAAGGTGAAGTCTGGAGTGTGAATCAGAAGAAGCAGAAGAAGTAGAAGGAGAAGGTGAAGTCTGGAGGGTGAATCAGAAGAAGTAGAAGAAGGAGAAGGAGAAGGTGAAGTCTGGAGGGTGAATCAGAAGAAGCAGAAGAAGGAGAAGGAGAAGGTGAAGTCAGGATGGTGAATCAGAAGAAGCAGAAGAAGGAGAAGGAGAAGGTGAAGTCTGGAGGGTGAATCAGAAGAAGCAGAAGAAGGAGAAGGAGAAGGTGAAGTCTGGAGGGAGAAGCAGAAGAAGTAGAAGAAGGAGAAGGAGAAGGTGAAGTCTGGAGGGTGAATCAGAAGAGGTAGAAGAAGGAGAAGGAGAAGGTGAAGTCTGGAGGGTGAATCAGAAGAAGTAGAAGAAGGAGAAGGAGAAGGTGAAGTCTGGAGGGTGAATCAGAAGAAGCAGAAGAAGGAGAAGGAGAAGGTGAAGTCTGGAGGGTGAATCAGAAGAAGTAGAAGAAGGAGAAGGGGAAGGTGTAGTCTGGAGAGTGAATCAGAAGAAGTAGACGAAGGAGAAGGAGAAGGTGAAGTCTGGAGGGTGAATCAGAAGAAGCAGAAGAAGGAGAGGGAGAAGGTGAAGTCTGGCGGGTGAATCAGAAGAAGTAGAAGAAGGAGAAGGAGAAGGTGAAGTCTGGAGGATGAATCAGAAGAAGCAGAAGAAGGAGAAGGAGAAGGTGATGTCTGGAGGGTGAATCAGAAGAAGCAGAAAAAGGAGAAGGAGAAGGTGAAGTCTGGAGGGTGAATCAGAAGAAGCAGAAGAAGGAGAAGGAGAAGGTGATGTCTGGAGGGTGAATCAGAAGAAGCAGAAGAATTAGAAGGAGAAGGTGAAGTCTGGAGGGTGAATCAGAAGAAGTAGAAGAAGGAGAAGGAGAAGGTGAAGTCTGGAGGGTGAATCAGAAGAAGCAGAAGAAGGAGAAGGAGAAGGTGAAGTCAGGAGGGTGAATCAGTAGAAGCAGAAGAAGGAGAAGGAGACGGTGAAGTCTGGAGGGTGAATCAGAAGAAGCAGAAGAAGGAGAAGGAGAAGGTGAAGTCTGGAGGGTGAATCAGAAGAAGCAGAAGAAGGAGAAGGAGAAGGTGAAGTCAGGAGGGTGAATCAGAAGAAGCAGAAGAAGGAGAAGGAGAAGGTGAAGTTAGGAGGGTGAATCAGAAGAAGCAGAAGAAGGAGAAGGAGAAGGTGAAGTCAGGGGGGTGAAGCAGAAGAAGTAGAAGAAGGAGAAGGAGATGGTGAAGTCAGGAGGGTGAAGCAGAAGAAGCAGAAGAAGGAGAAGGAGAAGTTGAAGTCTGGAGGGCGCAGCAGAAGAAGGAAAAGGAGAAGGTGAAGTCTGGAGGGTGAAGCAGAAGAAGCAGAAGAAGGAGAAGGAGAAGATGAAGTCTGGAGGGTGAATCAGAAGAAGTAGAAGAAGGAGAAGGAGAAGGTGAAGTCAGGAGGGTGAAGCAGAAGAAGCAGAAGAAGGAGAAGGAAAAGGTGAACTCTGGAGGGTGAAGCAGAAGAAGCAGAAGAAGGAGAAGGAGAAGGTGAAGTCTGGAGGGTGTATCAGAAGAAGTAGAAGAAGGAGATGGAGAACGTGAAGTCAGGAGGGTGAAGCAGAAGAAGCAGAAGAAGGAGAAGGAGAAGGTGAAGTCTGGAGGGTGAAGCAGAAGAAGCAGAAGAAGGAGAAGGAGAAGGTGAAGTCTGGAGGGTGAAGCAGAAGAAGCAGAAGAAGGAGAAGGAGAAGGTGAAGTCAGGAGGGTGAATCAGAAGAAGTAAAAAAAGGAGAAGGAGAAGGTGAAGTCTGGAGGGAGAAGCAGAAGAAGTAGAAGAAGGAGAAGGAGAAGGTGAAGTCTGGAGGGTGAATCAGAAGAAGGAGAAGAAGGAGAAGGAGAAGGTGAAGTCTGGAGGGTGAATCAGAAGAAGTAGAAGAAAGAGAAGGAGAAGGTGAAGTCTGGAGGGTGAATCAGAAGAAGCAGAAGAAGGAGAAGGAGAAGGTGAAGTCTGGAGGGTGAATCAGAAGAAGTAGAAGAAGGAGAAGGAGAAGGTGTAGTCTGGAGGGTGAATCAGAAGAAGTAGACGAAGGAGAAGGAGAAGGTGAAGTCTGGAGGGTGAATCAGAAGAAGCAGAAGAAGGAGAAGGAGAAGGTGAAGTCTGGAGGGTGAATCAGAAGACGTAGAAGAAGGAGAAGGAGAAGGTGAAGTCTGGAGGGTGAATCAGAAGAAGCAGAAGAAGGAGAAGGAGAAGGTGAAGTCTGGAGGGTGAATCCGAAGAAGCAGAAGAAGGAGAAGGAGAAGTTGATGTCTGGAGGGTGAATCAGAAGAAGCAGAAGAAGGAGAAGGAGAAGGTTAAGTCTGGAGGGTGATTCAGAAGAAGCAGAAGAAGTAGAAGGAGAAGGTGAAGTCTGGAGGGTGCATCAGAAGAAGTAGAAGAAGGAGAAGGAGAAGGTGAAGTCTGGAGGGTGAATCAGAAGAAGCAGAAGAAGGAGAAGGAGAAGGTGAAGTCTGGAGGGTGAATCAGAAGAAGCAGAAGAAGGAGATGGAGAAGGTGAAGACTGGAGGGTGAATCAGAAGAAGCAGAAGAAGGAGAAGGAGAAGGTGAAGTCTGGAGGGTGAATCAGAAGAAGTAGAAGAAGGAGAAGGAGAAGGCGAAGTCTGGAGGGTGAATCAGAAGAAGCAGAAGAAGGAGAAGGAGAAGGTGAAGTCTGGAGGGTGAATCAGAAGAAGCAGAAGAAGGAGAAGGAGAAGATGAAGTCTGGAGGGTGAATCAGAAGAAGTAGAAGAAGGAGAAGGAGAAGGTGAGGTCTGGAGGGTGAATCAGAAGAAGCAGAAGAAGGAGAAGGAGAAGGTGAAGTCTGAAGGGTGAATCAGAAGAAGTAGAAGAAGGAGAAGGAGAAGGTGAAGTCTGGAGGGTGAATCAGAAGAAGTAGAAGAAGGAGAAGGAGAAGGTGAAGTCTGGAGGGTGAATCAGAAGAAGCAGAAGAAGGAGAAGGAGAAGGTGATGTCTGGAGGGTGAATCAGAAGAAGCAGAAGGAGAAGGAGAAGATGAAGTCTGGAGGGTGAATCAGAAGAAGTAGAAGAAGGAGAAGGAGAAGGTGAAGTCTGGAGGGTGAATCAGAAGAAGCAGAAGAAGGAGAAGGAGAAGGTGAAGTCTGGAGGGGGAAGCAGAAGATGCAGAAGAAGGAGAAGGAGAAGGTGAAGTCTGGAGGGTGAATCAGAAGAAGCAGAATAAGGAGAAGGAGAAGGTGAAGTCTGGAGGGTGAATCAGAAGAAGTAGAAGAAGGAGAAGGAGAAGGTGAAGTCTGGAGGGTGAAGCAGAAAAAGTAGAAGAAGGAGAAGGAGAAGGTGAAGTCAGTAGGGTGAATCAGAAGAAGTAGAAGAAGGAGAAGGAGAAGGTGAAGTCAGGAGGGTGAATCAGAAGAAGGAGAAGGAGAAGTTGAAGTCTGGAGGGTGAATCAGAAGAATCAGAAGAAGGAGAAGGAGAAGGTGAAGTCTGGAGGGTGAATCAGAAGAAGCAGAAGAAAGAGAAGGAGAAGGTGAAGTCTGGAGGGTGAAGCTGAAGAAGCAGAAGAAGGAGAAGGAGAAGGTGAAGGCTGGAGGGTGAATCAGAAGAAGTAGAAGAAGGAGAAGGAGAAGGTGAAGTCTGGAGGGTGAATCAGAAGAAGTAGAAGAAGGAGAAGGAGAAGGTGAAGTCTGGAGGGTGAATCAGAAGAAGTAGAAGAAGGAGAAGGAGAAGGTGAGGTCTGGAGGGTGAATCAGAAGAAGCAGAAGAAGGAGAAGGAGAAGGTGAAGTTTGGAGGGTGAATCAGAAGAAGCAGAAGAAGGAGAAGGAGAAGGTGAAGTCTGGAGGGTGAATCAGAAGAAGCAGAAGAAGGAGAAGGAGAAGGTGAAGTCAGGAGGGAGAATCAGAAGAAGCAGAAGAAGGAGAAGGAGAAGGTGAAGTTAGGAGGGTGAATCAGAAGAAGCAGAAGAAGGAGAAGGGGAAGGTGAAGTCTGGAGGGTGTATTAAAAGAAGTAGAAGAAGGAGTCGGAGAAGGTGAAGTCTGGAGGCTGAATCAGAAGAAGTAGAAGAAGGAGAAGGTGAAGTCTGGAGGGTGAATCAGAAGAAGCAGAAGAAGGAGAAGGAGAAGGTGAAGTCTGGAGGGTGAATCAGAAGAAGTAGAAGAAGGAGAAGGAGAAGGTGTCGTCTGGAGGGTGAATCAGAAGAAGTAGACGAAGGAGAAGGAGAAGGTGAAGTCTGGAGGGTGAATCAGAAGAAGCAGAAGAAGGAGAAGGAGAAGGTGAAGTCTGGAGGGTGAATCAGAAGAAGCAGAAGAAGGAGAAGGAGAAGGTGAAGTCTGGAGGGTGAATCAGAAGAAGCAGTAGAAGGAGAAGGAGAAGGTGAAGTCTGGAATGTGAATCAGAAGAAGCAGAAGAAGGAGAAGGAGAAGGTGAAGTCTGGAGGGTGAATCAGAAGAAGCAGAAGAAGGAGAAGGAGAAGGTGAAGTCTGGAGTGTGAATCAGAAGAAGCAGAAGAAGTAGAAGGAGAAGGTGAAGTCTGGAGGGTGAATCAGAAGAAGTAGAAGAAGGAGAAGGAGAAGGTGAAGTCTGGAGGGTGAATCAGAAGAAGCAGAAGAAGGAGAAGGAGAAGGTGAAGTCAGGATGGTGAATCAGAAGAAGCAGAAGAAGGAGAAGGAGAAGGTGAAGTCTGGAGGGTGAATCAGAAGAAGCAGAAGAAGGAGAAGGAGAAGGTGAAGTCTGGAGGGAGAAGCAGAAGAAGTAGAAGAAGGAGAAGGAGAAGGTGAAGTCTGGAGGGTGAATCAGAAGAAGTAGAAGAAGGAGAAGGAGAAGGTGAAGTCTGGAGGGTGAATCAGAAGAAGTAGAAGAAGGAGAAGGAGAAGGTGAAGTCTGGAGGGTGAATCAGAAGAAGCAGAAGAAGGAGAAGGAGAAGGTGAAGTCTGGAGGGTAAATCAGAAGAAGTAGAAGAAGGAGAAGGGGAAGGTGTAGTCTGGAGAGTGAATCAGAAGAAGTAGACGAAGGAGAAGGAGAAGGTGAAGTCTGGAGGGTGAATCAGAAGAAGCAGAAGAAGGAGAGGGAGAAGGTGAAGTCTGGCGGGTGAATCAGAAGAAGTAGAAGAAGGAGAAGGAGAAGGTGAAGTCTGGAGGATGAATCAGAAGAAGCAGAAGAAGGAGAAGGAGAAGGTGATGTCTGGAGGGTGAATCAGAAGAAGCAGAAAAAGGAGAAGGAGAAGGTGAAGTCTGGAGGGTGAATCAGAAGAAGCAGAAGAAGGAGAAGGAGAAGGTGATGTCTGGAGGGTGAATCAGAAGAAGCAGAAGAAGTAGAAGGAGAAGGTGAAGTCTGGAGGGTGAATCAGAAGAAGTAGAAGAAGGAGAAGGAGAAGGTGAAGTCTGGAGGGTGAATCAGAAGAAGCAGAAGAAGAAGAAGGAGAAGGTGAAGTCAGGAGTGTGAATCAGTAGAAGCAGAAGAAGGAGAAGGAGACGGTGAAGTCTGGAGGGTGAATCAGAAGAAGCAGAAGAAGGAGAAGGAGAAGGTGAAGTCTGGAGGGTGAATCAGAAGAAGTAGAAGAAGGAGAAGGAGAAGGTGAAGTCTGGAGGGTGAAGTAGAAGAAGTAGAAGAAGGAGAAGGAGAAGGTGAAGTCAGGAGGGTGAATCAGAAGAAGTAGAAGAAGGAGAAGGAGAAGGTGAAGTCTGGAGGGTGAATCTGAAGAATCAGAAGAAGGAGAAGGAGAAGGTGAAGTCTGGAGGGTGAATCAGAAGAAGTAGAAGAAGGAGAAGGAGAAGGTGAAGTCTGGAGGGTGAATCAGAAGAAGTAGAAGTAGGAGAAGGAGATGGTGAAGTCTGGAGGGTGAATCAGAAGAAGCAGAAGAAGGAGAAGGAGAAGGTGAAGTCTGGAGGGTGAATCAGAAGAAGCAGAAGAAGGAGAAGGAGAAGATGAAATCTGGAGGGTGAATCAGAAGAAGAAGAAGTAGGAGAAGGAGAAGGTGAGGTCTGGAGGGTGAAGCAGAAGAAGCAGAAGAAGGAGAAGGAGAAGGTGAAGTCTGGAGGGTGAAGCAGAAGAAGCAGAAGAAGGTGAAGGAGAAGGTGAAGTCAGGAGGGTGAATCAGAAGAAGTAGAAGAAGGAGAAGGAGAAGGTGAAGTCTGGAGGGTGAATCAGAAGAAGTAGAAGAAGGAGAAGGAGAAGGTGAAGTCTGGAGGGTGAATCAGAAGAAGTAGAAGAAGGAGAAGGAGAAGGTGAAGTCTGGAGGGTGAATCAGAAGAAGCAGAAGAAGGAGAAGGAGAAGGTGAAGTCTGGAGGGAGAAGCAGAACAAGTAGAAGAAGGAGAAGGAGAAGGTGAAGTCTGGAGGGTGAATCAGAAGAAGTAGAAGAAGGAGAAGGAGAAGGTGAAGTCTGGAGGGTGAATCAGAAGAAGTAGAAGAAGGAGAAGGAGAAGGTGAAGTCTGGAGGGTGAATCAGAAGAAGCAGAAGAAGGAGAAGGAGAAGGTGAAGTCTGGAGGGTGAATCAGAAAAAGTAGAAGAAGGAGAAGGAGAAGGTGTAGTCTGGAGGGTGAATCAGAAGAAGTAGACGAAGGAGAAGGAGAAGGTGAAGTCTGGAGGGTGAATCAGAAGAAGCAGAAGAAGGAGAAGGAGAAGGTGAAGTCTGGAGGGTGAATCAGAAGAAGCAGAAGAAGGAGAAGGAGAAGGTGAAGTCTGGAGGGTGAATCAGAAGAAGCAGCAGAAGGAGAAGGAGAAGGTGAAGTCTGGAGGGTGAATCAGAAGAAGCAGAAAAAGGAGAAGGAGAAGGTGAAGTCTGGAGGGTGAATCAGAAGAAGCAGAAGAAGGAGAAGGAGAAGGTGAAGTCTGGAGGGTGAATCAGAAGAAGCAGAAGAAGGAGAAGGAGAAGGTGAAGTCTGGCGGGTGAATCAGAAGAAGTAGAAGAAGGAGAAGGAGAAGGTGAAGTCTGGAGGGTGAATCAGAAGAAGCAGAAGAAGGAGAAGGAGAAGGTGAAGTCTGGAGGGTGAATCAGAAGAAGCAGAAAAAGGAGAAGGAGAAGGTGAAGTCTGGAGGGTGAATCAGAAGAAGCAGAAGAAGGAGAAGGAGAAGGTGAAGTCTGGAGGGTGAATCAGCAGAAGCAGAAGAAGGAGAAGGAGACGGTGAAGTCTGGAAGGTGAATCAGAAGAAGCAGAAGAAGGAGAAGGAGAAGGTGAAGTCTGGAGGGTGAATCAGCAGAAGTAGAAGAAGGAGAAGGAGAAGGTGAAGTCTGGAGGGTGAAGCAGAAGAAGTAGAAGAAGCAGAAGGAGAAGGTGAAGTCAGGAGGGTGAATCAGAAGAAGTAGAAGAAGGAGAAGGAGAAGGTGAAGTCTGGAGGGTGAATCAGAAGAATCAGAAGAAGGAGAAGGAGAAGGTGAAGTCTGGAGGGTGAATCAGAAGAAGTAGAAGAAGGAGAAGGAGAAGGTGAAGTCTGGAGGGTGAATCAGAAGAAGTAGAAGTAGGAGAAGGAGAAGGTGAAATCTGGAGGGTGAATCAGAAGAAGAAGAAGTAGGAGAAGGAGAAGGTGAGGTCTGGAGGGTGAATCAGAAGAAGCAGAAGAAGGAGAAGGAGAAGGTGAAGTCTGGAGGGTGAATCAGAAGAAGCAGAAGAAGGAGAAGGAGAAGGTGAAGTCTGGAGGGTGAATCAGAAGAAGCAGAAGAAGGAGAAGAAGAAGGTGAAGTCAGGAGGGTGTATCAGAAGAAGCAGAAGAAGGAGAAGGAGAAGGTGAAGTTAGGAGGGTGAATCAGAAGAAGCAGAAGAAGGAGAAGGAGAAGGTGAAGTCAGGGGGGTGAAGCAGAAGAAGTAGAAGAAGGAGAAGGAGATGGTGAAGTCAGGAGGGTGAAGCAGAAGAAGCAGAAGAAGGAGAAGGAGAAGTTGAAGTCTGGAGGGCGCAGCAGAAGAAGGAAAAGGAGAAGGTGAAGTCTGGAGGGGGAAGCAGAAGAAGCAGAAGAAGGAGAAGGAGAAGGTGAAGTCTGGAGGGTGAATCAGAAGAAGTAGAAGAAGGAGAAGGAGAAGGTGAAGTCAGGAGGGTGAAGCAGAAGAAGCAGAAGAAGGAGAAGGAAAAGGTGAACTCTGGAGGGTGAAGCAGAAGAAGCAGAAGAAGGAGAAGGAGAAGGTGAAGTCTGGAGGGTGAATCAGAAGAAGTAGAAGAAGGAGATGGAGAACGTGAAGTCAGGAGGGTGAAGCAGAAGAAGCAGAAGAAGGAGAAGGAGAAGGTGAAGTCTGGAGGGTGAAGCAGAAGAAGCAGAAGAAGCAGAAGGAGAAGGTGAAGTCTGGAGGGTGAAGCAGAAGAAGCAGAAGAAGGAGAAGGAGAAGGTGAAGTCAGGAGGGTGAATCAGAAGAAGTAAAAAAAGGAGAAGGAGAAGGTGAAGTCTGGAGGGTGAATCAGAAGAAGTAGAAGAAGGAGAAGGAGAAGGTGAAGTCTGGAGGGTGAATCAGAAAAAGTAGAAGAAGGAGAAGGAGAAGGTGAAGTCTGGAGGGTGAATCAGAAGAAGCAGAAGAAGGGGAAGGAGAAGGTGAAGTCTGGAGGGAGAAGCAGAAGAAGTAGAAGAAGGAGAAGGAGAAGGTGAAGTCTGGAGGGTGAATCAGAAGAAGGAGAAGAAGGAGAAGGAGAAGGTGAAGTCTGGAGGGTGAATCAGAAGAAGTAGAAGAAAGAGAAGGAGAAGGTGAAGTCTGGAGGGTGAATCAGAAGAAGCAGAAGAAGGAGAAGGAGAAGGTGAAGTCTGGAGGGTGAATCAGAAGAAGTAGAAGAAGGAGAAGGAGAAGGTGTAGTCTGGAGGGTGAATCAGAAGAAGTAGACGAAGGAGAAGGAGAAGGTGAAGTCTGGAGGGTGAATCAGAAGAAGCAGAAGAAGGAGAAGGAGAAGGTGAAGTCTGGAGGGTGAATCAGAAGACGTAGAAGAAGGAGAAGGAGAAGGTGAAGTCTGGAGGGTGAATCAGAAGAAGCAGAAGAAGGAGAAGGAGAAGGTGAAGTCTGGAGGGTGAATCCGAAGAAGCAGAAGAAGGAGAAGGAGAAGTTGAAGTCTGGAGGGTGAATCAGAAGAAGCAGAAGAAGGAGAAGGAGAAGGTTAAGTCTGGAGGGTGATTCAGAAGAAGCAGAATAAGTAGAAGGAGAAGGTGAAGTCTGGAGGGTGCATCAGAAGAAGTAGAAGAAGGAGAAGGAGAAGGTGAAGTCTGGAGGGTGAATCAGAAGAAGCAGAAGAAGGAGAAGGAGAAGGTGAAGTCTGGAGGGTGAATCAGAAGAAGCAGAAGAAGGAGATGGAGAAGGTGAAGACTGGAGGGTGAATCAGAAGATGCAGAAGAAGGAGAAGGAGAAGGTGAAGTCTGGAGGGTGAATCAGAAGAAGTAGAAGAAGGAGAAGGAGAAGGCGAAGTCTGGAGGGTGAATCAGAAGAAGCAGAAGAAGGAGAAGGAGAAGGTGAAGTCTGGAGGGTGAATCAGAAGAAGCAGAAGAAGGAGAAGTAGAAGATGAAGTCTGGAGGGTGAATCAGAAGAAGTCGAAGAAGGAGAAGGAGAAGGTGAGGTCTGGAGGGTGAATCAGAAGAAGCAGAAGAAGGAGAAGGAGAAGGTGAAGTCTGAAGGGTGAATCAGAAGAAGTAGAAGAAGGAGAAGGAGAAGGTGAAGTCTGGAGGGTGAATCAGAAGAAGTAGAAGAAGGAGAAGGAGAAGGTGAAGTCTGGAGGGTGAATCAGAAGAAGCAGAAGAAGGAGAAGGAGAAGGTGATGTCTGGAGTGTGAATCAGAAGAAGCAGAAGGAGAAGGAGAAGATGAAGTCTGGAGGGTGAATCAGAAGAAGTAGAAGAAGGAGAAGGAGAAGGTGAAGTCTGGAGGGTGAATCAGAAGAAGCAGAAGAAGGAGAAGGAGAAGGTGAAGTCTGGAGGGTGAAGCAGAAGATGCAGAAGAAGGAGAAGGAGAAGGTGAAGTCTGGAGGGTGAATCAGAAGAAGCAGAATAAGGAGAAGGAGAAGGTGAAGTCTGGAGGGTGAATCAGAAGAAGCAGAAGGAGAAGTAGAAGGTGAAGTCTGGAGGGTGAATCAGAAGAAGTAGAAGAAGGAGAAGGAGAAGGTGAAGTCTGGAGGGTGAAGCAGAAAAAGTAGAAGAAGGAGAAGGAGAAGGTGAAGTCAGTAGGGTGAATCAGAAGAAGTAGAAGAAGGAGAAGGAGAAGGTGAAGTCAGGAGGGTGAATCAGAAGAAGGAGAAGGAGAAGTTGAAGTCTGGAGGGTGAATCAGAAGAATCAGAAGAAGGAGAAGGAGAAGGTGAAGTCTGGAGGGTGAATCAGAAGAAGCAGAAGAAAGAGAAGGAGAAGGTGAAGTCTGGAGGGTGAAGCTGAAGAAGCAGAAGAAGGAGAAGGAGAAGGTGAAGGCTGGAGGGTGAATCAGAAGAAGTAGAAGAAGGAGAAGGAGAAGGTGAAGTCTGGAGGGTGCATCAGAAGAAGTAGAAGAAGGAGAAGGAGAAGGTGAAGTCTGGAGGGTGAATCAGAAGAAGCAGAAGAAGGAGAAGGAGAAGGTGAAGTCTGGAGGGTGAATCAGAAGAAGCAGAAGAAGAGAAGGAGAAGTTGAAGTCTGGAGGGTGAATCAGAAGAAGTAGAAGAAGGAGAAGGAGAAGGTGAGGTCTGGAGGGTGAATCAGAAGAAGCAGAAGAAGGAGAAGGAGAAGGTGAAGTTTGGAGGGTGAATCAGAAGAAGCAGATGAAGGAGAAGGAGAAGGTGAAGTCTGGAGGGTGAATCAGAAGAAGCAGAAGAAGGAGAAGGAGAAGGTGAAGTCAGGAGGGAGAATCAGAAGAAGCAGAAGAAGGAGAAGGAGAAGGTGAAGTTAGGAGGGTGAATCAGAAGAAGCAGAAGAAGGAGAAGGGGAAGGTGAAGTCTGGAGGGTGAATCAGAAGAAGTAGAAGAAGGAGAAGGAGAAGGTGAAGTCTGGAGGGTGAAGCAGAAGAAGTAGAAGAAGGAGAAGGAGAAGGTGAAGTCAGGAGGGTGAATCAGAAGAAGTAGAAGAAGGAGAAGGAGAAGGTGAAGTCAGGAGGGTGTATCAGAAGAAGGAGAAGGAGAAGTTGAAGTCTGGAGGGTGAATCAGAAGAATCAGAAGAAGGAGAAGGAGAAGGTGAAGTCTGGAGGGTGAATCAGAAGAAGCAGAAGAAAGAGAAGGAGAAGGTGAAGTCTGGAGGGTGAAGCTGAAGAAGCAGAAGAAGGAGAAGGAGAAGGTGAAGGCTGGAGGGTGAATCAGAAGAAGTAGAAGAAGGAGAAGGAGAAGGTGAAGTCTGGAGGGTGAATAAGAAGATGTAGAAGAAGGAGTAGGAGAAGGTGAAGTCTGGAGGGTGAATCAGAAGAAGCAGAAGAAGGAGAAGGAGAAGGTGAAGTCTGGAGGGTGAATCAGAAGAAGCAGAAGAAGGAGAAGGAGAAGTTGAAGTCTGGAGGGTGAATCAGAAGAAGTAGAAGAAGGAGAAGGAGAAGGTGAGGTCTGGAGGGTGAATCAGAAGAAGCAGAAGAAGGAGAAGGAGAAGGTGAAGTCTGGAGGGTGAATCAGAAGAAGCAGAAGAAGGAGAAGGAGAAGGTGAAGTCTGGAGGGTAAATCAGAAGAAGCAGAAGAAGGAGAAGGAGAAGGTGAAGTCAGGAGGGAGAATCAGAAGAAGCAGAAGAAGGAGAAGGAGAAGGTGAAGTTAGGAGGGTGAATCAGAAGAAGCAGAAGAAGCAGAAGGAGAAGGTGAAGTCAGGGGGGTGAAGCAGAAGAAGTAGAAGAAGGAGAAGGAGAAGGTGAAGTCAGGAGGGTGAAGCAGAAGAAGCAGAAGAAGGAGAAGGAGAAGGAGAAGTCTGGAGGGTGCAGCAGAAGAAGCAGAAGAAGGAGAAGGAGAAGGTGAAGTCTGGAGGGTGAAGCAGAAGAAGCAGAAGAAGGAGAAGGAGAAGTTGAAGTCTGGAGGGTGAATCAGAAGAAGTAGAAGAAGGAGAAAGAGGTGAAGTCAGGAGGGTGAAGCAGAAGAAGCAGTAGAAGGAGAAGGAGAAGGTGAAGTCTGGAGGGTGAATCAGAAGAAGTAGAAGAAGGAGAAGGAGAAGGTGAAGTCTGGAGGGTGAAGCAGAAGAAGTAGAAGAAGCAGAAGGAGAAGGTGAAGTCAGGAGGGTGAATCAGAAGAAGTAGAAGAAGGAGAAGGAGAAGGTGAAGTCTGGAGGGTGAATCAGAAGAATCAGAAGAAGGAGAAGGAGAAGGTGAAGTCTGGAGGGTGAATCAGAAGAAGTAGAAGAAGGAGAAAGAGGTGAAGTCAGGAGGGTGAAGCAGAAGAAGCAGTAGAAGGAGAAGGAGAAGGTGAAGTCTGGAGGGTGAATCAGAAGAAGTAGAAGAAGGAGAAGGAGAAGGTGAAGTCTGGAGGGTGAATCAGAAGAATCAGAAGAAGGAGAAGGAGAAGGTGAAGTCTGGAGGGTGAATCAGAAGAAGTAGAAGAAGGAGAAGGAGAAGGTGAAGTCTGGAGGGTGAATCAGAAGAAGTAGAAGTAGGAGAAGGAGAAGGTGGAATCTGGAGGGTGAATCAGAAGAAGAAGAAGTAGGAGAAGGAGAAGGTGAGGTCTGGAGGGTGAATCAGAAGAAGCAGAAGAAGGAGAAGGAGAAGGTGAAGTCTGGAGGGTGAATCAGAAGAAGCAGAAGAAGGAGAAGGAGAAGGTGAAGTCTGGAGGGTGAATCAGAAGAAGCAGAAGAAGGAGAAGAAGAAGGTGAAGTCAGGAGGGTGAATCAGAAGAAGCAGAAGAAGGAGAAGGAGAAGGTGAAGTTAGGAGGGTGAATCAGAAGAAGCAGAAGAAGGAGAAGGAGAAGGTGAAGTCAGGGGGGTGAAGCAGAAGAAGTAGAAGAAGGAGAAGGAGATGGTGAAGTCAGGAGGGTGAAGCAGAAGAAGCAGAAGAAGGAGAAGGAGAAGTTGAAGTCTGGAGGGCGCAGCAGAAGAAGGAAAAGGAGAAGGTGAAGTCTGGAGGGGGAAGCAGAAGAAGCAGAAGAAGGAGAAGGAGAAGGTGAAGTCTGGAGGGTGAATCAGAAGAAGTAGAAGAAGGAGAAGGAGAAGGTGAAGTCAGGAGGGTGAAGCAGAAGAAGCAGAAGAAGGAGAAGGAAAAGGTGAACTCTGGAGGGTGAAGCAGAAGAAGCAGAAGAAGGAGAAGGAGAAGGTGAAGTCTGGAGGGTGAATCAGAAGAAGTAGAAGAAGGAGATGGAGAACGTGAAGTCAGGAGGGTGAAGCAGAAGAAGCAGAAGAAGGAGAAGGAGAAGGTGAAGTCTGGAGGGTGAAGCAGAAGAAGCAGAAGAAGCAGAAGGAGAAGGTGAAGTCTGGAGGGTGAAGCAGAAGAAGCAGAAGAAGGAGAAGGAGAAGGTGAAGTCAGGAGGGTGAATCAGAAGAAGTAAAAAAAGGAGAAGGAGAAGGTGAAGTCTGGAGGGTGAATCAGAAGAAGTAGAAGAAGGAGAAGGAGAAGGTGAAGTCTGGAGGGTGAATCAGAAAAAGTAGAAGAAGGAGAAGGAGAAGGTGAAGTCTGGAGGGTGAATCAGAAGAAGCAGAAGAAGGGGAAGGAGAAGGTGAAGTCTGGAGGGAGAAGCAGAAGAAGTAGAAGAAGGAGAAGGAGAAGGTGAAGTCTGGAGGGTGAATCAGAAGAAGGAGAAGAAGGAGAAGGAGAAGGTGAAGTCTGGAGGGTGAATCAGAAGAAGTAGAAGAAAGAGAAGGAGAAGGTGAAGTCTGGAGGGTGAATCAGAAGAAGCAGAAGAAGGAGAAGGAGAAGGTGAAGTCTGGAGGGTGAATCAGAAGAAGTAGAAGAAGGAGAAGGAGAAGGTGTAGTCTGGAGGGTGAATCAGAAGAAGTAGACGAAGGAGAAGGAGAAGGTGAAGTCTGGAGGGTGAATCAGAAGAAGCAGAAGAAGGAGAAGGAGAAGGTGAAGTCTGGAGGGTGAATCAGAAGACGTAGAAGAAGGAGAAGGAGAAGGTGAAGTCTGGAGGGTGAATCAGAAGAAGCAGAAGAAGGAGAAGGAGAAGGTGAAGTCTGGAGGGTGAATCCGAAGAAGCAGAAGAAGGAGAAGGAGAAGTTGAAGTCTGGAGGGTGAATCAGAAGAAGCAGAAGAAGGAGAAGGAGAAGGTTAAGTCTGGAGGGTGATTCAGAAGAAGCAGAATAAGTAGAAGGAGAAGGTGAAGTCTGGAGGGTGCATCAGAAGAAGTAGAAGAAGGAGAAGGAGAAGGTGAAGTCTGGAGGGTGAATCAGAAGAAGCAGAAGAAGGAGAAGGAGAAGGTGAAGTCTGGAGGGTGAATCAGAAGAAGCAGAAGAAGGAGATGGAGAAGGTGAAGACTGGAGGGTGAATCAGAAGAAGCAGAAGAAGGAGAAGGAGAAGGTGAAGTCTGGAGGGTGAATCAGAAGAAGTAGAAGAAGGAGAAGGAGAAGGCGAAGTCTGGAGGGTGAATCAGAAGAAGCAGAAGAAGGAGAAGGAGAAGGTGAAGTCTGGAGGGTGAATCAGAAGAAGCAGAAGAAGGAGAAGTAGAAGATGAAGTCTGGAGGGTGAATCAGAAGAAGTCGAAGAAGGAGAAGGAGAAGGTGATGTCTGGAGGGTGAATCAGAAGAAGCAGAAGAAGGAGAAGGAGAAGGTGAAGTCTGAAGGGTGAATCAGAAGAAGTAGAAGAAGGAGAAGGAGAAGGTGAAGTCTGGAGGGTGAATCAGAAGAAGTAGAAGAAGGAGAAGGAGAAGGTGAAGTCTGGAGGGTGAATCAGAAGAAGCAGAAGAAGGAGAAGGAGAAGGTGATGTCTGGAGTGTGAATCAGAAGAAGCAGAAGGAGAAGGAGAAGATGAAGTCTGGAGGGTGAATCAGAAGAAGTAGAAGAAGGAGAAGGAGAAGGTGAAGTCTGGAGGGTGAATCAGAAGAAGCAGAAGAAGGAGAAGGAGAAGGTGAAGTCTGGAGGGTGAAGCAGAAGATGCAGAAGAAGGAGAAGGAGAAGGTGAAGTCTGGAGGGTGAATCAGAAGAAGCAGAATAAGGAGAAGGAGAAGGTGAAGTCTGGAGGGTGAATCAGAAGAAGCAGAAGGAGAAGTAGAAGGTGAAGTCTGGAGGGTGAATCAGAAGAAGTAGAAGAAGGAGAAGGAGAAGGTGAAGTCTGGAGGGTGAAGCAGAAAAAGTAGAAGAAGGAGAAGGAGAAGGTGAAGTCAGTAGGGTGAATCAGAAGAAGTAGAAGAAGGAGAAGGAGAAGGTGAAGTCAGGAGGGTGAATCAGAAGAAGGAGAAGGAGAAGTTGAAGTCTGGAGGGTGAATCAGAAGAATCAGAAGAAGGAGAAGGAGAAGGTGAAGTCTGGAGGGTGAATCAGAAGAAGCAGAAGAAAGAGAAGGAGAAGGTGAAGTCTGGAGGGTGAAGCTGAAGAAGCAGAAGAAGGAGAAGGAGAAGGTGAAGGCTGGAGGGTGAATCAGAAGAAGTAGAAGAAGGAGAAGGAGAAGGTGAAGTCTGGAGGGTGCATCAGAAGAAGTAGAAGAAGGAGAAGGAGAAGGTGAAGTCTGGAGGGTGAATCAGAAGAAGCAGAAGAAGGAGAAGGAGAAGGTGAAGTCTGGAGGGTGAATCAGAAGAAGCAGAAGAAGAGAAGGAGAAGTTGAAGTCTGGAGGGTGAATCAGAAGAAGTAGAAGAAGGAGAAGGAGAAGGTGAGGTCTGGAGGGTGAATCAGAAGAAGCAGAAGAAGGAGAAGGAGAAGGTGAAGTTTGGAGGGTGAATCAGAAGAAGCAGATGAAGGAGAAGGAGAAGGTGAAGTCTGGAGGGTGAATCAGAAGAAGCAGAAGAAGGAGAAGGAGAAGGTGAAGTCAGGAGGGAGAATCAGAAGAAGCAGAAGAAGGAGAAGGAGAAGGTGAAGTTAGGAGGGTGAATCAGAAGAAGCAGAAGAAGGAGAAGGGGAAGGTGAAGTCTGGAGGGTGAATCAGAAGAAGTAGAAGAAGGAGAAGGAGAAGGTGAAGTCTGGAGGGTGAAGCAGAAGAAGTAGAAGAAGGAGAAGGAGAAGGTGAAGTCAGGAGGGTGAATCAGAAGAAGTAGAAGAAGGAGAAGGAGAAGGTGAAGTCAGGAGGGTGTATCAGAAGAAGGAGAAGGAGAAGTTGAAGTCTGGAGGGTGAATCAGAAGAATCAGAAGAAGGAGAAGGAGAAGGTGAAGTCTGGAGGGTGAATCAGAAGAAGCAGAAGAAAGAGAAGGAGAAGGTGAAGTCTGGAGGGTGAAGCTGAAGAAGCAGAAGAAGGAGAAGGAGAAGGTGAAGGCTGGAGGGTGAATCAGAAGAAGTAGAAGAAGGAGAAGGAGAAGGTGAAGTCTGGAGGGTGAATAAGAAGATGTAGAAGAAGGAGTAGGAGAAGGTGAAGTCTGGAGGGTGAATCAGAAGAAGCAGAAGAAGGAGAAGGAGAAGGTGAAGTCTGGAGGGTGAATCAGAAGAAGCAGAAGAAGGAGAAGGAGAAGTTGAAGTCTGGAGGGTGAATCAGAAGAAGTAGAAGAAGGAGAAGGAGAAGGTGAGGTCTGGAGGGTGAATCAGAAGAAGCAGAAGAAGGAGAAGGAGAAGGTGAAGTCTGGAGGGTGAATCAGAAGAAGCAGAAGAAGGAGAAGGAGAAGGTGAAGTCTGGAGGGTAAATCAGAAGAAGCAGAAGAAGGAGAAGGAGAAGGTGAAGTCAGGAGGGAGAATCAGAAGAAGCAGAAGAAGGAGTAGGAGAAGGTGAAGTTAGGAGGGTGAATCAGAAGAAGCAGAAGAAGCAGAAGGAGAAGGTGAAGTCAGGGGGGTGAAGCAGAAGAAGTAGAAGAAGGAGAAGGAGAAGGTGAAGTCAGGAGGGTGAAGCAGAAGAAGCAGAAGAAGGAGAAGGAGAAGGAGAAGTCTGGAGGGTGCAGCAGAAGAAGCAGAAGAAGGAGAAGGAGAAGGTGAAGTCTGGAGGGTGAAGCAGAAGAAGCAGAAGAAGGAGAAGGAGAAGTTGAAGTCTGGAGGGTGAATCAGAAGAAGTAGAAGAAGGAGAAAGAGGTGAAGTCAGGAGGGTGAAGCAGAAGAAGCAGTAGAAGGAGAAGGAGAAGGTGAAATCTGGAGGGTGAAGCAGAAGAAGCAGAAGAAGGAGAAGGAGAAGGTGAAGTCTGGAGGGCGAAGCAGAAGAAGCAGAAGAAGGAGAAGGAGAAGCTGAAGTCTGGAGGGTGAAGCAGAAGAAGCAGAAGAAGGAGAAGGGGAAGGTGAAGTCTGGAGGGTGAATCAGAAGAAGTAGAAGAAGGAGAAGGAGAAGGTGAAGTCAGGAGGGTGAAGCAGAAGAAGCAGAAGAAGGAGAAGGAGAAGGTGAAGTCTGGAGGGTGAATCAGAAGAAGCAGAAGAAGGAGAAAGAGAAGGTGAAGTCTGGAGGGTGAATCAGAAGAAGCAGAAGAAGGAGAAGGAGAAGGTGAAGTCTGGAGGGTGAATCAGAAGAAGCAGAAGAAGGAGAAGGAGAAGGTGAAGTCTGGAGGGTGAATCAGAAGAAGCAGAAGAAGTAGAAGGAGAAGGTGAAGTCTGGAGGGTGAATCAGAAGAAGTAGAAGAAGGAGAAGGAGAAGGTGAAGTCTGGAGGGTGTATCAGAAGAAGCAGAAGAAGGAGAAGGAGAAGGTGAAGTCAGGAGGGTGAATCAGAGGAAGCAGAAGAAGGAGAAGGAGAAGGTGAAGTCTGGAGGGTGTATCAGAAGAAGCAGAAGAAGGAGAAGGAGAAGGTGAAGTCTGGAGGGAGAAGCAGAAGAAGTAGAAGAAGGAGAAGGAGAAGGTGAAGTCTGGAGGGTGAATCAGAAGAAGTAGAAGAAGGAGAAGCAGAAGGTGAAGTCTGGAGGGTAAATCAGAAGAAGCAGAAGAAGGAGAAGGAGAAGGTGAAGTCTGGAGGGTGAATCAGAAGAAGTAGAAGAAGGAGAAGGAGAAGGTGTAGTCTGGAGGGTGAATCAGAAGAAGTAGACGAAGGAGAAGGAGAAGGTGAAGTCTGGAGGGTGAATCAGAAGAAGCAGAAGAAGGAGAAGGAGAAGATGAAGTCTGGCGGGTGAATCAGAAGAAGTAGAAGAAGGAGAAGGAGAAGGTGAAGTCTGGAGGGTGATACAGAAGAAGCAGAAGAAGGAGAAGGAGAAGGTGAAGTCTGGAGGGTGAATCAGAAGAAGCAGAAGAAGGAGAAGGAGAAGGTGAAGTCTGGAGGGTGAATCAGAAGAAGCAGAAGAAGGAGAAGGAGAAGGTGAAGTCTGGAGGGTGAATCAGAAGAAGCAGAAGAAGTAGAAGGAGAAGGTGAAGTCTGGAGGGTGAATCAGAAGAAGTAGAAGAAGGAGAAGGAAAAGGTGAAGTCTGGAGGGTGAATTAGAAGAAGCAGAAGAAGGAGAAGGAGAAGGTGAAGTCAGGAGGGTGAATCAGAAGAAGCAGAAGAAGGAGAAGGAGAAGGTGAAGTCTGGAGGGTGAATCAGAAGAAGCAGAAGAAGGAGAAGGAGAAGGTGAAGTCTGGAGGGTGAAGCAGAAGAAGTAGAAGAAGGAGAAGGAGAAGGTGAAGTCTGGAGGGTGAAGCAGAAGAAGTAGAAGAAGGAGAAGGAGAAGGTGTAGTCAGGAGGGTGAATCAGAAGAAGGAGAAGAAGGAGAAGGAGTAGGTGAAGTCAGGAGGGTGAATCAGAAGAAGCAGAAGAAGGAGAAGGAGAAGGTGAAGTCTGGAGGGTGAATCAGAAGAATCAGAAGAAGGAGAAGGAGAAGGTGAAGTCTGGAGGGTGAATCAGAAGAAGCAGAAGAAAGAGAAGGAGAAGGTGTAGTCTGGAGGGTGAAGCAGAAGAAGCAGAAGAAGGAGAAGGAGAAGGTGAAGACTGGAGGGTGAATCAGAAGAAGTAGAAGAAGGAGAAGGAGAAATTGAAGTCTGGAGGGTGAATCAGAAGAAGTAGAAGAAGGAGAAGGAGAAGCTGAAGTCTGGAGGGTGACTCAGAAGAAGCAGAAGAAGGAGAAGGAGAAGGTGAAGTCTGGAGGGTGAATCAGAAGAAGCAGAAGAAGGGGAAGGAGAAGGTGAAGTCTGGAGGGAGAAGCAGAAGAAGTAGAAGAAGGAGAAGGAGAAGGTGAAGTCTGGAGGGTGAATCAGAAGAAGGAGAAGAAGGAGAAGGAGAAGGTGAAGTCTGGAGGGTGAATCAGAAGAAGTAGAAGAAAGAGAAGGAGAAGGTGAAGTCTGGAGGGTGAATCAGAAGAAGCAGAAGAAGGAGAAGGAGAAGGTGAAGTCTGGAGGGTGAATCAGAAGAAGTAGAAGAAGGAGAAGGAGAAGGTGTAGTCTGGAGGGTGAATCAGAAGAAGTAGACGAAGGAGAAGGAGAAGGTGAAGTCTGGAGGGTGAATCAGAAGAAGCAGAAGAAGGAGAAGGAGAAGGTGAAGTCTGGAGGGTGAATCAGAAGACGTAGAAGAAGGAGAAGGAGAAGGTAAAGTCTGGAGGGTGAATCAGAAGAAGCAGAAGAAGGAGAAGGAGAAGGTGAAGTCTGGAGGGTGAATCCGAAGAAGCAGAAGAAGGAGAAGGAGAAGTTGAAGTCTGGAGGGTGAATCAGAAGAAGCAGAAGAAGGAGAAGGAGAAGGTTAAGTCTGGAGGGTGATTCAGAAGAAGCAGAAGAAGTAGAAGGAGAAGGTGAAGTCTGGAGGGTGCATCAGAAGAAGTAGAAGAAGGAGAAGGAGAAGGTGAAGTCTGGAGGGTGAATCAGAAGAAGCAGAAGAAGGAGAAGGAGAAGGTGAAGTCTGGAGGGTGAATCAGAAGAAGCAGAAGAAGGAGATGGAGAAGGTGAAGACTGGAGGGTGAATCAGAAGAAGCAGAAGAAGGAGAAGGAGAAGGTGAAGTCTGGAGGTTGAATCAGAAGAAGTAGAAGAAGGAGAAGGAGAAGGCGAAGTCTGGAGGGTGAATCAGAAGAAGCAGAAGAAGGAGAAGGAGAAGGTGAAGTCTGGAGGGTGAATCAGAAGAAGCAGAAGAAGGAGAAGGAGAAGATGAAGTTTGGAGGGTGAATCAGAAGAAGTAGAAGAAGGAGAATGAGAAGGTGAGGTCTGGAGGGTGAATCAGAAGAAGCAGAAGAAGGAGAAGGAGAAGGTGATGTCTGGAGGGTGAATCAGAAGAAGCAGAAGGAGAAGGAGAAGATGAAGTCTGGAGGGTGAATCAGAAGAAGTAGAAGAAGGAGAAGGAGAAGGTGAAGTCTGAAGGGTGAATCAGAAGAAGTAGAAGAAGGAGAAGGAGAAGGTGAAGTCTGGAGGGTGAATCAGAAGAAGTAGAAGAAGGAGAAGGAGAAGGTGAAGTCTGGAGGGTGAATCAGAAGAAGCAGAAGAAGGAGAAGGAGAAGGTGATGTCTGGAGGGTGAATCAGAAGAAGCAGAAGGAGAAGGAGAAGATGAAGTCTGGAGGGTGAATCAGAAGAAGTAGAAGAAGGAGAAGGAGAAGGTGAAGTCTGGAGGGTGAATCAGAAGAAGCAGAAGAAGGAGAAGGAGAAGGTGAAGTCTGGAGGGTGAAGCAGAAGATGCAGAAGAAGGAGAAGGAGAAGGTGAAGTCTGGAGGGTGAATCAGAAGAAGCAGAATAAGGAGAAGGAGAAGGTGAAGTCTGGAGGGTGAATCAGAAGAAGCAGAAGAAGGAGAAGGAGAAGGTGAAGTCTGGAGGGTGAATCAGAAGAAGTAGAAGAAGGAGAAGGAGAAGCTGAAGTCTGGAGGGTGAAGCAGAAAAAGTAGAAGAAGGAGAAGGAGAAGGTGAAGTCAGTAGGGTGAATCAGAAGAAGTAGAAGAAGGAGAAGGAGAAGGTGAAGTCAGGAGGGTGAATCAGAAGAAGGAGAAGGAGAAGTTGAAGTCTGGAGGGTGAATCAGAAGAATCAGAAGAAGGAGAAGGAGAAGGTGAAGTCTGGAGGGTGAATCAGAAGAAGCAGAAGAAAGAGAAGGAGAAGGTGAAGTCTGGAGGGTGAAGCTGAAGAAGCAGAAGAAGGAGAAGGAGAAGGTGAAGGCTGGAGGGTGAATCAGAAGAAGTAGAAGAAGGAGAAGGAGAAGGTGAAGTCTGGAGGGTGAATCAGAAGAAGTAGAAGAAGGAGAAGGAGAAGGTGAAGTCTGGAGGGTGAATCAGAAGAAGCAGAAGAAGGAGAAGGAGAAGGTGAAGTCTGGAGGGTGAATCAGAAGAAGCAGAAGAAGGAGAAGGAGAAGTTGAAGTCTGGAGGTTGAATCAGAAGAAGTAGAAGAAGGAGAAGGAGAAGGTGAGGTCTGGAGGGTGAATCAGAAGAAGCAGAAGAAGGAGAAGGAGAAGGTGAAGTCTGGAGGGTGAATCAGAAGAAGCAGAAGAAGGAGAAGGAGAAGGTGAAGTCTGGAGGGTGAATCAGAAGAAGCAGAAGAAGGAGAAGGAGAAGGTGAAGTCAGGAGGGAGAATCAGAAGAAGCAGAAGAAGGAGAAGGAGAAGGTGAAGTTAGGAGGGTGAATCAGAAGAAGCAGAAGAAGGAGAAGGAGAGGGTGTAGTCAGGGGGGTGAAGCAGAAGAAGTAGAAGAAGGAGAAGGAGAAGGTGAAGTCAGGAGGGTGAAGCAGAAGAAGCAGAAGAAGGAGAAGGAGAAGGTGAAGTCTGGAGGGTGCAGCAGAAGAAGCAGAAGAAGGAGCAGGAGAAGGTGAAGTCTGGAGGGTGAAGTAGAAGAAGCAGAAGAAGGAGAAGGAGAAGTTGAAGTCTGGAGGGTGAATCAGAAGAGGTAGAAGAAGGAGAAGGAGGTGAAGTCAGGAGGGTGAAGCAGAAGAAGCAGTAGAAGGAGAAGGAGAAGGTGAAGTCTGGAGGGTGAAGCAGAAGAAGCAGAAGAAGGAGAAGGAGAAGGTGAAGTCTGGAGGGCGAAGCAGAAGAAGCAGAAGAAGGAGAAGGAGAAGCTGAAGTCTGGAGGGTGAAGCAGAAGAAGCAGAAGAAGGAGAAGGAGAAGGTGAAGTCTGGAGGGTGAATCAGAAGAAGTAGAAGAAGGAGAAGGAGAAGGTGAAGTCAGGAGGGTGAAGCAGAAGAAGCAGAAGAAGGAGAAGGAGAAGGTGAAGTCTGGAGGGTGAATCAGAAGAAGCAGAAGAAGGAGAATGAGAAGGTGAAGTCTGGAGGGTGAATCAGAAGAAGCAGAAGAAGGAGAAGGAGAAGGTGAAGTCTGGAGGGTGAATCAGAAGAAGCAGAAGAAGGAGAAGGAGAAGGTGAAGTCTGGAGGGTGAATCAGAAGAAGCAGAAGAAGTAGAAGGAGAAGGTGAAGTCTGGAGGGTGAATCAGAAGAAGTAGAAGAAGGAGAAGGAGAAGGTGAAGTCTGGAGGGTGAATCAGAAGAAGCAGAAGAAGGAGAAGGAGAAGGTGAAGTCAGGAGGGTGAATCAGAAGAAGCAGAAGAAGGAGAAGGAGAAGGTGAAGTCTGGAGGGTGAATCAGAAGAAGCAGAAGAAGGAGAAGGAGAAGGTGAAGTCTGGAGGGAGAAGCAGAAGAAGTAGAAGAAGGAGAAGGAGAAGGTGAAGTCTGGAGGGTGAATCAGAAGAAGTAGAAGAAGGAGAAGCAGAAGGTGAAGTCTGGAGGGTAAATCAGAAGAAGCAGAAGAAGGAGAAGGAGAAGGTGAAGTCTGGAGGGTGAATCAGAAGAAGTAGAAGAAGGAGAAGGAGAAGGTATAGTCTGGAGGGTGAATCAGAAGAAGTAGACGAAGGAGAAGGAGAAGGTGAAGTCTGGAGGGTGAATCAGAAGAAGCAGAAGAAGGAGAAGGAGAAGGTGAAGTCTGGCGGGTGAATCAGAAGAAGTAGAAGAAGGAGAAGGAGAAGGTGAAGTCTGGAGGGTGAATCAGAAGAAGCAGAAGAAGGAGAAGGAGAAGGTGAAGTCTGGAGGGTGAATCAGAAGAAGCAGAAGAAGGAGAAGGAGAAGGTGAAGTCTGGAGGATGAATCAGAAGAAGCAGAAGAAGGAGAAGGAGAAGGTGAAGTCTGGAGGGTGAATCAGAAGAAGCAGAAGAAGTAGAAGGAGAAGGTGAAGTCTGGAGGGTGAATCAGAAGAAGTAGAAGAAGGAGAAGGAAAAGGTGAAGTCTGGAGGGTGAATTAGAAGAAGCAGAAGAAGGAGAAGGAGAAGGTGAAGTCAGGAGGGTGAATCAGAAGAAGCAGAAGAAGGAGAAGGAGAAGGTGAAGTCTGGAGGGTGAATCAGAAGAAGCAGAAGAAGGAGAAGGAGAAGGTGAAGAATGGAGGGTGAAGCAGAAGAAGTAGAAGAAGGAGAAGGAGAAGGTGAAGTCTGGAGGGTGAAGCAGAAGAAGTAGAAGAAGGAGAAGAAGAAGGTGAAGTCAGGAGGGTGAATCAGAAGAAGGAGAAGAAGGAGAAGGAGTAGGTGAAGTCAGGAGGGTGAATCAGAAGAAGCAGAAGAAGGAGAAGGAGAAGGTGAAGTCTGGAGGGTGAATCAGAAGAATCAGAAGAAGGAGAAGGAGAAGGTGAAGTCTGGAGGGTGAATCAGCAGAAGCAGAAGAAAGAGAAGGAGAAGGTGTAGTCTGGAGGGTGAAGCAGAAGAAGCAGAAGAAGGAGAAGGAGAAGGTGAAGACTGGAGGGTGAATCAGAAGAAGTAGAAGAAGGAGAAGGAGAAATTGAAGTCTGGAGGGTGAATCAGAAGAAGTAGAAGAAGGAGAAGGAGAAGGTGAAGTCTGGAGGGTGAATCAGAAGAAGCAGAAGAAGGAGAAGGAGAAGGTGAAGTCTGGAGGGTGAATCAGAAGAAGCAGAAGAAGGAGAAGGAGAAGATGAAATCTGGAGGGTGAATCAGAAGAAGTAGAAGAAGGAGAAGGAGAAGGTGAGGTCTGGAGGGTGAATCAGAAGAAGCAGAAGAAGGAGAAGGAGAAGGTGAAGTCTGGAGGGTGAATCAGAAGAAGCAGAAGAAGGAGAAGGAGAAGGTGAAGTCTGGAGGGTGAATCAGAAGTAGCAGAAGAAGGAGAAGGAGAAGGTGCAGTCAGGAGGGTGAATCAGAAGAAGCAGAAGAAGGAGAAGGAGAAGGTGAAGTTAGGAGTATGAATCAGAAGAAGCAGAAGAAGGAGAAGGAGAAGGTGAAGTCAGGGGGGTGAAGCAGAAGAAGTAGAAGAAGGAGAAGGAGATGGTGAAGTCAGGAGGGTGAAGCAGAAGAAGCAGAAGAAGGAGAAGGAGAAGGTGAAGTCTGGAGGGCGCAGCAGAAGAAGTAGAAGAAGGAGAAGGAGAAGGTGTAGTCTGGAGGGTGAATCAGAAGAAGTAGACGATGGAGAAGGAGAAGGTGAAGTCTGGAGGGTGAATCAGAAGAAGCAGAAGAAGGAGAAGGAGAAGGTGAAGTCTGGCGGGTGAATCAGAAGAAGTAGAAGAAGGAGAAGGAGAAGATGAAGTCTGGAGTGTGAATCAGAAGAAGCAGAAGAAGGAGAAGGAGAAGGTGAAGTCTGGAGGGTGAATCAGAAGAAGCAGAAGAAGGAGAAGGAGAAGGTGAAGTCTGGAGGGTGAATCAGAAGAAGCAGAAGAAGGAGAAGGAGAAGGTGAAGTCTGGAGGGTGAATCAGAAGAAGCAGAAGAAGTAGAAGGAGAAGGTGAAGTCTGGAGGGTGAATCAGAAGAAGTAGAAGAAGGAGAAGGAGAAGGTGAAGTCTGGAGGGTGAATCAGAAGAAGCAGAAGAAGGAGAAGGAGAAGGTGAAGTCAGGAGGGTGAATCAGAAGAAGCAGAAGAAGGAGAAGGAGAAGGTGAAGTCTGGAGGGTGAATCAGAAGAAGTAGAAGAAGGAGAAGGAGAAGGTGAAGTCTGGAGGGTGAATCAGAAGAAGTAGAAGAAGGAGAAGGAGAAGGTGAATCCTGGAGGGTGAAGCAGAAGAAATAGAAGAAGGAGAAGGAGAAAGTGAAGTCAGGAGGGTGAATCAGAAGAAGTAGAAGAAGGAGAAGGAGAAGGTGAAGTCAGGAGGGTGAATCAGAAGAAGCAGAAGAAGGAGAAGGAGAAGGTGAAGTCTGGAGGGTGAATCAGAAGAATCAGAAGAAGGAGAAGGAGAAGGTGAAGTCTGGAATGTGAATCAGAAGAAGCAGAAGAAAGAGAAGGAGAAGGTGAAGTCTGGAGGGTGAAGCAGAAGAAGCAGAAGAAGGAGAAGGAGAAGGTGAAGACTGGAGGGTGAATTAGAAGAAGTAGAAGAAGGAGAAGGAGAAGGTGAAGTCTGGAGGGTGAATCAGAAGAAGTAGAAGAAGTAGACGGAGAAGGTGAAGTCTGGAGGGTGAATCAGAAGAAGCAGAAGAAGGAGAAGGAGAAGGTGAAGTCAGGGGGGTGAAGCAGAAGAAGTAGAAGAAGGAGAAGGAGAAGGTGAAGTCAGGAGGGTGAAGCAGAAGAAGCAGAAGAAGGAGAAGGAGAAGGTGAAGTCTGGAGGGTGCAGCAGAAGAAGGAGAAGGAGAAGGTGAAGTCTGGAGGGTGAAGCAGAAGAAGCAGAAGAAGGAGAAGGAGAAGTTGAAGTCTGGAGGGTGAATCAGAAGAAGTAGAAGAAGGAGAAGGAGGTGAAGTCAGGAGGGTGAAGCAGAATAAGCAGTAGAAGGAGAAGGAGAAGGTGAAGTCTGGAGGGTGAAGCAGAAGAAGCAGAAGAAGGAGAAGGAGAAGGTGAAGTCTGGAGGGTGAATCAGAAGTAGCAGAAGAAGGAGAAGGAGAAGGTGCAGTCAGGAGGGTGAATCAGAAGAAGCAGAAGAAGGAGAAGGAGAAGGTGAAGTTAGGAGTATGAATCAGAAGAAGCAGAAGAAGGAGAAGGAGAAGGTGAAGTCAGGGGGGTGAAGCAGAAGAAGTAGAAGAAGGAGAAGGAGATGGTGAAGTCAGGAGGGTGAAGCAGAAGAAGCAGAAGAAGGAGAAGGAGAAGGTGAAGTCTGGAGGGCGCAGCAGAAGAAGTAGAAGAAGGAGAAGGAGAAGGTGTAGTCTGGAGGGTGAATCAGAAGAAGTAGACGATGGAGAAGGAGAAGGTGAAGTCTGGAGGGTGAATCAGAAGAAGCAGAAGAAGGAGAAGGAGAAGGTGAAGTCTGGCGGGTGAATCAGAAGAAGTAGAAGAAGGAGAAGGAGAAGATGAAGTCTGGAGTGTGAATCAGAAGAAGCAGAAGAAGGAGAAGGAGAAGGTGAAGTCTGGAGGGTGAATCAGAAGAAGCAGAAGAAGGAGAAGGAGAAGGTGAAGTCTGGAGGGTGAATCAGAAGAAGCAGAAGAAGGAGAAGGAGAAGGTGAAGTCTGGAGGGTGAATCAGAAGAAGCAGAAGAAGTAGAAGGAGAAGGTGAAGTCTGGAGGGTGAATCAGAAGAAGTAGAAGAAGGAGAAGGAGAAGGTGAAGTCTGGAGGGTGAATCAGAAGAAGCAGAAGAAGGAGAAGGAGAAGGTGAAGTCAGGAGGGTGAATCAGAAGAAGCAGAAGAAGGAGAAGGAGAAGGTGAAGTCTGGAGGGTGAATCAGAAGAAGTAGAAGAAGGAGAAGGAGAAGGTGAAGTCTGGAGGGTGAATCAGAAGAAGTAGAAGAAGGAGAAGGAGAAGGTGAATCCTGGAGGGTGAAGCAGAAGAAATAGAAGAAGGAGAAGGAGAAAGTGAAGTCAGGAGGGTGAATCAGAAGAAGTAGAAGAAGGAGAAGGAGAAGGTGAAGTCAGGAGGGTGAATCAGAAGAAGTAGAAGAAGGAGAAGGAGAAGGTGAAGTCAGGAGGGTGAAGCAGAAGAAGCAGAAGAAGGAGAAGGAGAAGGTGAAGTCTGGAGGGTGCAGCAGAAGAAGCAGAAGAAGGAGCAGGAGAAGGTGAAGTCTGGAGGGTGAAGCAGAAGAAGCAGAAGAAGGAGAAGGAGAAGGTGAAGTCTGGAGGGTGAAGCAGAAGAAGCAGTAGAAGGAGAAGGAGAAGGTGAAGTCTGGAGGGTGAAGCAGAAGAAGCAGAAGAAGGAGAAGGAGAAGGTGAAGTCTGGAGGGCGAAGCAGAAGAAGCAGAAGAAGGAGAAGGAGAAGCTGAAGTCTGGAGGGTGAAGCAGAAGAAGCAGAAGAAGGAGAAGGAGAAGGTGAAGTCTGGAGGGTGAATCAGAAGAAGTAGAAGAAGGAGAAGGAGAAGGTGAAGTCAGGAGGGTGAAGCAGAAGAAGCAGAAGAAGGAGAAGGAGAAGGTGAAGTCTGGAGGGTGAATCAGAAGAAGCAGAAGAAGGAGAATGAGAAGGTGAAGTCTGGAGGGTGAATCAGAAGAAGCAGAAGAAGGAGAAGGAGAAGGTGAAGTCTGGAGGGTGAATCAGAAGAAGCAGAAGAAGGAGAAGGAGAAGGTGAAGTCTGGAGGGTGAATCAGAAGAAGCAGAAGAAGTAGAAGGAGAAGGTGAAGTCTGGAGGGTGAATCAGAAGAAGTAGAAGAAGGAGAAGGAGAAGGTGAAGTCTGGAGGGTGAATCAGAAGAAGCAGAAGAAGGAGAAGGAGAAGGTGAAGTCAGGAGGGTGAATCAGAAGAAGCAGAAGAAGGAGAAGGAGAAGGTGAAGTCTGGAGGGTGAATCAGAAGAAGCAGAAGAAGGAGAAGGAGAAGGTGAAGTCTGGAGGGAGAAGCAGAAGAAGTAGAAGAAGGAGAAGGAGAAGGTGAAGTCTGGAGGGTGAATCAGAAGAAGTAGAAGAAGGAGAAGCAGAAGGTGAAGTCTGGAGGGTAAATCAGAAGAAGCAGAAGAAGGAGAAGGAGAAGGTGAAGTCTGGAGGGTGAATCAGAAGAAGTAGAAGAAGGAGAAGGAGAAGGTATAGTCTGGAGGGTGAATCAGAAGAAGTAGACGAAGGAGAAGGAGAAGGTGAAGTCTGGAGGGTGAATCAGAAGAAGCAGAAGAAGGAGAAGGAGAAGGTGAAGTCTGGCGGGTGAATCAGAAGAAGTAGAAGAAGGAGAAGGAGAAGGTGAAGTCTGGAGGGTGAATCAGAAGAAGCAGAAGAAGGAGAAGGAGAAGGTGAAGTCTGGAGGGTGAATCAGAAGAAGCAGAAGAAGGAGAAGGAGAAGGTGAAGTCTGGAGGATGAATCAGAAGAAGCAGAAGAAGGAGAAGGAGAAGGTGAAGTCTGGAGGGTGAATCAGAAGAAGCAGAAGAAGTAGAAGGAGAAGGTGAAGTCTGGAGGGTGAATCAGAAGAAGTAGAAGAAGGAGAAGGAAAAGGTGAAGTCTGGAGGGTGAATTAGAAGAAGCAGAAGAAGGAGAAGGAGAAGGTGAAGTCAGGAGGGTGAATCAGAAGAAGCAGAAGAAGGAGAAGGAGAAGGTGAAGTCTGGAGGGTGAATCAGAAGAAGCAGAAGAAGGAGAAGGAGAAGGTGAAGTCTGGAGGGTGAAGCAGAAGAAGTAGAAGAAGGAGAAGGAGAAGGTGAAGTCTGGAGGGTGAAGCAGAAGAAGTAGAAGAAGGAGAAGAAGAAGGTGAAGTCAGGAGGGTGAATCAGAAGAAGGAGAAGAAGGAGAAGGAGTAGGTGAAGTCAGGAGGGTGAATCAGAAGAAGCAGAAGAAGGAGAAGGAGAAGGTGAAGTCTGGAGGGTGAATCAGAAGAATCAGAAGAAGGAGAAGGAGAAGGTGAAGTCTGGAGGGTGAATCAGCAGAAGCAGAAGAAAGAGAAGGAGAAGGTGTAGTCTGGAGGGTGAAGCAGAAGAAGCAGAAGAAGGAGAAGGAGAAGGTGAAGACTGGAGGGTGAATCAGAAGAAGTAGAAGAAGGAGAAGGAGAAATTGAAGTCTGGAGGGTGAATCAGAAGAAGTAGAAGAAGGAGAAGGAGAAGGTGAAGTCTGGAGGGTGAATCAGAAGAAGCAGAAGAAGGAGAAGGAGAAGGTGAAGTCTGGAGGGTGAATCAGAAGAAGCAGAAGAAGGAGAAGGAGAAGATGAAATCTGGAGGGTGAATCAGAAGAAGTAGAAGAAGGAGAAGGAGAAGGTGAGGTCTGGAGGGTGAATCAGAAGAAGCAGAAGAAGGAGAAGGAGAAGGTGAAGTCTGGAGGGTGAATCAGAAGAAGCAGAAGAAGGAGAAGGAGAAGGTGAAGTCTGGAGGGTGAATCAGAAGTAGCAGAAGAAGGAGAAGGAGAAGGTGCAGTCAGGAGGGTGAATCAGAAGAAGCAGAAGAAGGAGAAGGAGAAGGTGAAGTTAGGAGTATGAATCAGAAGAAGCAGAAGAAGGAGAAGGAGAAGGTGAAGTCAGGGGGGTGAAGCAGAAGAAGTAGAAGAAGGAGAAGGAGATGGTGAAGTCAGGAGGGTGAAGCAGAAGAAGCAGAAGAAGGAGAAGGAGAAGGTGAAGTCTGGAGGGCGCAGCAGAAGAAGTAGAAGAAGGAGAAGGAGAAGGTGTAGTCTGGAGGGTGAATCAGAAGAAGTAGACGATGGAGAAGGAGAAGGTGAAGTCTGGAGGGTGAATCAGAAGAAGCAGAAGAAGGAGAAGGAGAAGGTGAAGTCTGGCGGGTGAATCAGAAGAAGTAGAAGAAGGAGAAGGAGAAGATGAAGTCTGGAGTGTGAATCAGAAGAAGCAGAAGAAGGAGAAGGAGAAGGTGAAGTCTGGAGGGTGAATCAGAAGAAGCAGAAGAAGGAGAAGGAGAAGGTGAAGTCTGGAGGGTGAATCAGAAGAAGCAGAAGAAGGAGAAGGAGAAGGTGAAGTCTGGAGGGTGAATCAGAAGAAGCAGAAGAAGTAGAAGGAGAAGGTGAAGTCTGGAGGGTGAATCAGAAGAAGTAGAAGAAGGAGAAGGAGAAGGTGAAGTCTGGAGGGTGAATCAGAAGAAGCAGAAGAAGGAGAAGGAGAAGGTGAAGTCAGGAGGGTGAATCAGAAGAAGCAGAAGAAGGAGAAGGAGAAGGTGAAGTCTGGAGGGTGAATCAGAAGAAGTAGAAGAAGGAGAAGGAGAAGGTGAAGTCTGGAGGGTGAATCAGAAGAAGTAGAAGAAGGAGAAGGAGAAGGTGAATCCTGGAGGGTGAAGCAGAAGAAATAGAAGAAGGAGAAGGAGAAAGTGAAGTCAGGAGGGTGAATCAGAAGAAGTAGAAGAAGGAGAAGGAGAAGGTGAAGTCAGGAGGGTGAATCAGAAGAAGCAGAAGAAGGAGAAGGAGAAGGTGAAGTCTGGAGGGTGAATCAGAAGAATCAGAAGAAGGAGAAGGAGAAGGTGAAGTCTGGAATGTGAATCAGAAGAAGCAGAAGAAAGAGAAGGAGAAGGTGAAGTCTGGAGGGTGAAGCAGAAGAAGCAGAAGAAGGAGAAGGAGAAGGTGAAGACTGGAGGGTGAATTAGAAGAAGTAGAAGAAGGAGAAGGAGAAGGTGAAGTCTGGAGGGTGAATCAGAAGAAGTAGAAGAAGTAGACGGAGAAGGTGAAGTCTGGAGGGTGAATCAGAAGAAGCAGAAGAAGGAGAAGGAGAAGGTGAAGTCAGGGGGGTGAAGCAGAAGAAGTAGAAGAAGGAGAAGGAGAAGGTGAAGTCAGGAGGGTGAAGCAGAAGAAGCAGAAGAAGGAGAAGGAGAAGGTGAAGTCTGGAGGGTGCAGCAGAAGAAGGAGAAGGAGAAGGTGAAGTCTGGAGGGTGAAGCAGAAGAAGCAGAAGAAGGAGAAGGAGAAGTTGAAGTCTGGAGGGTGAATCAGAAGAAGTAGAAGAAGGAGAAGGAGGTGAAGTCAGGAGGGTGAAGCAGAATAAGCAGTAGAAGGAGAAGGAGAAGGTGAAGTCTGGAGGGTGAAGCAGAAGAAGCAGAAGAAGGAGAAGGAGAAGGTGAAGTCTGGAGGGTGAATCAGAAGTAGCAGAAGAAGGAGAAGGAGAAGGTGCAGTCAGGAGGGTGAATCAGAAGAAGCAGAAGAAGGAGAAGGAGAAGGTGAAGTTAGGAGTATGAATCAGAAGAAGCAGAAGAAGGAGAAGGAGAAGGTGAAGTCAGGGGGGTGAAGCAGAAGAAGTAGAAGAAGGAGAAGGAGATGGTGAAGTCAGGAGGGTGAAGCAGAAGAAGCAGAAGAAGGAGAAGGAGAAGGTGAAGTCTGGAGGGCGCAGCAGAAGAAGTAGAAGAAGGAGAAGGAGAAGGTGTAGTCTGGAGGGTGAATCAGAAGAAGTAGACGATGGAGAAGGAGAAGGTGAAGTCTGGAGGGTGAATCAGAAGAAGCAGAAGAAGGAGAAGGAGAAGGTGAAGTCTGGCGGGTGAATCAGAAGAAGTAGAAGAAGGAGAAGGAGAAGATGAAGTCTGGAGTGTGAATCAGAAGAAGCAGAAGAAGGAGAAGGAGAAGGTGAAGTCTGGAGGGTGAATCAGAAGAAGCAGAAGAAGGAGAAGGAGAAGGTGAAGTCTGGAGGGTGAATCAGAAGAAGCAGAAGAAGGAGAAGGAGAAGGTGAAGTCTGGAGGGTGAATCAGAAGAAGCAGAAGAAGTAGAAGGAGAAGGTGAAGTCTGGAGGGTGAATCAGAAGAAGTAGAAGAAGGAGAAGGAGAAGGTGAAGTCTGGAGGGTGAATCAGAAGAAGCAGAAGAAGGAGAAGGAGAAGGTGAAGTCAGGAGGGTGAATCAGAAGAAGCAGAAGAAGGAGAAGGAGAAGGTGAAGTCTGGAGGGTGAATCAGAAGAAGTAGAAGAAGGAGAAGGAGAAGGTGAAGTCTGGAGGGTGAATCAGAAGAAGTAGAAGAAGGAGAAGGAGAAGGTGAATCCTGGAGGTGGAAGCAGAAGAAATAGAAGAAGGAGAAGGAGAAAGTGAAGTCAGGAGGGTGAATCAGAAGAAGTAGAAGAAGGAGAAGGAGAAGGTGAAGTCAGGAGGGTGAATCAGAAGAAGCAGAAGAAGGAGAAGGAGAAGGTGAAGTCTGGAGGGTGAATCAGAAGAATCAGAAGAAGGAGAAGGAGAAGGTGAAGTCTGGAATGTGAATCAGAAGAAGCAGAAGAAAGAGAAGGAGAAGGTGAAGTCTGGAGGGTGAAGCAGAAGAAGCAGAAGAAGGAGAAGGAGAAGGTGAAGACTGGAGGGTGAATTAGAAGAAGTAGAAGAAGGAGAAGGAGAAGGTGAAGTCTGGAGGGTGAATCAGAAGAAGTAGAAGAAGGAGAAGGAGAAGGTGAAGTCTGGAGGGTGAATCAGAAGAAGCAGAAGAAGGAGAAGGAGAAGGTGAAGTCAGGGGGGTGAAGCAGAAGAAGTAGAAGAAGGAGAAGGAGAAGGTGAAGTCAGGAGGGTGAAGCAGAAGAAGCAGAAGAAGGAGAAGGAGAAGGTGAAGTCTGGAGGGTGCAGCAGAAGAAGGAGAAGGAGAAGGTGAAGTCTGGAGGGTGAAGCAGAAGAAGCAGAAGAAGGAGAAGGAGAAGTTGAAGTCTGGAGGGTGAATCAGAAGAAGTAGAAGAAGGAGAAGGAGGTGAAGTCAGGAGGGTGAAGCAGAATAAGCAGTAGAAGGAGAAGGAGAAGGTGAAGTCTGGAGGGTGAAGCAGAAGAAGCAGAAGAAGGAGAAGGAGAAGGTGAAGTCTGGAGGGCGAAGCAGAAGAAGCAGAAGAAGTAGAAGGAGAAGCTGAAGTCTGGAGGGTGAAGCAGAAGAAGCAGAAGAAGGAGAAGGAGAAGGTGAAGTCTGGAGGGTGAATCAGAAGAAGTGGAAGAAGGAGAAGGAGAAGGTGAAGTCAGGAGGGTGAAGCAGAAGAAGCAGAAGAAGGAGAAGGAGAAGGTGAAGTCTGGAGGGTGAATCAGAAGAAGCAGAAGAAGGAGAATGAGAAGGTGAAGTCTGGAGGGTGGATCAGAAGAAGCAGAAGAAGGAGAAGGAGAAGGTGAAGTCTGGAGGGTGAATCAGAAGAAGCAGAAGAAGGAGAAGGAGAAGGTGAAGTCTGGAGGGTGAATGAGAAGAAGCAGGAGAAGTAGAAGGAGAAGGTGAAGTCTGGAGGGTGAATCAGAAGAAGTAGAAGAAGGAGAAGGAGAAGGTGAAGTCTGGATGGTGAATCAGAAGAAGCAGAAGAAGGAGAAGGAGAAGGTGAAGTCAGGAGGGTGAATCAGAAGAAGCAGAAGAAGGAGAAGGAGAAGGTGAAGTCTGGAGGGTGAATCAGAAGAAGCAGAAGAAGGAGAAGGAGAAGGTGAAGTCTGGAGGGAGAAGCAGAAGAAGTAGACGAAGGAGAAGGAGAAGGTGAAGTCTGGAGGGTGAATCAGAAGAAGCAGAAGAAGGAGAAGGAGAAGGTGTAGTCTGGAGGGTGAATCAGAAGAAGTAGACGAAGGAGAAGGAGAAGGTGAAGTCTGGAGATGAATCAGAAGAAGCAGAAGAAGGAGAAGGAGAAGGTGAAGTCTGGCGGGTGAATCAGAAGAAGTAGAAGAAGGAGAAGGAGAAGGTGAAGTCTGGAGGGTGAATCAGAAGAAGCAGAAGAAGGAGAAGGAGAAGGTGAAGTCTGGAGGGTGAATCAGAAGAAGCAGAAGAAGGAGAAGGAGAAGGTGAAGTCTGGAGGGTGAATCAGAAGAAGCAGAAGAAGGAGAAGGAGAAGGTGAAGTCTGGAGGGTGAATCAGAAGAAGCAGAAGAAGTAGAAGGAGAAGGTGAAGTCTGGAGGGTGAGTCAGATGAAGTAGAAGAAGGAGAAGGAAAAGGTGAAGTCTGGAGGGTGAATTAGAAGAAGCAGAAGAAGGAGAAGGAGAAGGTGAAGTCAGGAGGGTGAAAAAGAAGAAGCAGTAGAAGGAGAAGGAGAAGGTGAAGTCTGGAGGGTGAATCAGAAGAAGCAGAAGAAGGAGAAGGAGAAGGTGAAGTCTGGAGGGTGAAGCAGAAGAAGTAGAAGAAGGAGAAGGAGAAGGTGAAGTCTGGAGGGTGAAGCAGAAGAAGTAGAAGAAGGAGAAGGAGAAGGTGAAGTCAGGAGGGTGAATCAGAAGAAGGAGAAGAAGGAGAAGAAGTAGGTGAAGTCAGGAGGGTGAATCAGAAGAAGCAGAAGAAGGAGAAGGAGAAGGTGAAGTCTGGAGGGTGAATCAGAAGAATCAGAAGAAGGAGAAGGAGAAGGTGAAGTCTGGAGGGTGAATCAGAAGAAGCAGAAGAAAGAGAAGGAGAAGGTGTAGTCTGGAGGGTGAAGCAGAAGAAGCAGAAGAAGGAGAAGAAGAAGGTGAAGACTGGAGGGTGAATCAGAAGAAGTAGAAGAAGGAGAAGGAGAAATTGATGTCTGGAGGGTGAATCAGAAGAAGTAGAAGAAGGAGAAGGAGAAGGTGAAGTCTGGAGGGTGAATCAGAAGAAGCAGAAGAAGGAGAAGGAGAAGGTGTAGTCTGGAGGGTGAATCAGAAGAAGCAGAAGAAGGAGAAGGAGAAGATGAAATCTGGAGGGTGAATCAGAAGAAGTAGAAGAAGGAGAAGGAGAAGGTGAGGTCTGGAGGGTGAATCAGAAGAAGCAGAAGAAGGAGAAGGAGAAGGTGAATTCTGGAGGGTGAATCAGAAGAAGCAGAAGAAGGAGAAGGAGAAGGTGAAGTCTGGAGGGTGAATCAGAAGTAGCAGAAGAAGGAGAAGGAGAAGGTGCAGTCAGGAGGGTGAATCAGAAGAAGCAGAAGAAGGAGAAGGAGAAGGTGAAGTTAGGAGTATGAATCAGAAGAAGCAGAAGAAGGAGAAGGAGAAGGTGAAGTCAGGGGGGTGAAGCAGAAGAAGTAGAAGAAGGAGAAGGAGATGGTGAAGTCAGGAGGGTGAAGCAGAAGAAGCAGAAGAAGGAGAAGGAGAAGGTGAAGTCTGGAGGGCGCAGCAGAAGAAGTAGAAGAAGGAGAAGGAGAAGGTGTAGTCTGGAGGGTGAATCAGAAGAAGTAGACGAAGGAGAAGGAGAAGGTGAAGTCTGGAGGGTGAATCAGAAGAAGCAGAAGAAGGAGAAGGAGAAGGTGAAGTCTGGCGGGTGAATCAGAAGAAGTAGAAGAAGGAGAAGTAGAAGATGAAGTCTGGAGTGTGAATCAGAAGAAGCAGAAGAAGGAGAAGGAGAAGGTGAAGTCTGGAGGGTGAATCAGAAGAAGCAGAAGAAGGAGAAGGAGATGGTGAAGTCAGGAGGGTGAAGCAGAAGAAGCAGAAGAAGGAGAAGGAGAAGGTGAAGTCTGGAGGGCGCAGCAGAAGAAGTAGAAGAAGGAGAAGGAGAAGGTGTAGTCTGGAGGGTGAATCAGAAGAAGTAGACGATGGAGAAGGAGAAGGTGAAGTCTGGAGGGTGAATCAGAAGAAGCAGAAGAAGGAGAAGGAGAAGGTGAAGTCTGGCGGGTGAATCAGAAGAAGTAGAAGAAGGAGAAGGAGAAGATGAAGTCTGGAGTGTGAATCAGAAGAAGCAGAAGAAGGAGAAGGAGAAGGTGAAGTCTGGAGGGTGAATCAGAAGAAGCAGAAGAAGGAGAAGGAGAAGGTGAAGTCTGGAGGGTGAATCAGAAGAAGCAGAAGAAGGAGAAGGAGAAGGTGAAGTCTGGAGGGTGAATCAGAAGAAGCAGAAGAAGTAGAAGGAGAAGGTGAAGTCTGGAGGGTGAATCAGAAGAAGTAGAAGAAGGAGAAGGAGAAGGTGAAGTCTGGAGGGTGAATCAGAAGAAGCAGAAGAAGGAGAAGGAGAAGGTGAAGTCAGGAGGGTGAATCAGAAGAAGCAGAAGAAGGAGAAGGAGAAGGTGAAGTCTGGAGGGTGAATCAGAAGAAGTAGAAGAAGGAGAAGGAGAAGGTGAAGTCTGGAGGGTGAATCAGAAGAAGTAGAAGAAGGAGAAGGAGAAGGTGAATCCTGGAGGGTGAAGCAGAAGAAATAGATGAAGGAGAAGGAGAAAGTGAAGTCAGGAGGGTGAATCAGAAGAAGTAGAAGAAGGAGAAGGACAAGGTGAAGTCAGGAGGGTGAATCAGAAGAAGCAGAGAAGGAGAAGGAGAAGGTGAAGTCTGGAGGGTGAATCAGAAGAATCAGAAGAAGGAGAAGGAGAAGGTGAAGTCTGGAATGTGAATCAGAAGAAGCAGAAGAAAGAGAAGGAGAAGGTGAAGTCTGGAGGGTGAAGCAGAAGAAGCAGAAGAAGGAGAAGGAGAAGGTGAAGACTGGAGGGTGAATTAGAAGAAGTAGAAGAAGGAGAAGGAGAAGGTGAAGTCTGGAGGGTGAATCAGAAGAAGTAGAAGAAGGAGAAGGAGAAGGTGAAGTCTGGAGGGTGAATCAGAAGAAGCAGAAGAAGGAGAAGGAGAAGGTGAAGTCAGGGGGGTGAAGCAGAAGAAGTAGAAGAAGGAGAAGGAGAAGGTGAAGTCAGGAGGGTGAAGCAGAAGAAGCAGAAGAAGGAGAAGGAGAAGGTGAAGTCTGGAGGGTGCAGCAGAAGAAGGAGAAGGAGAAGGTGAAGTCTGGAGGGTGAAGCAGAAGAAGCAGAAGAAGGAGAAGGAGAAGTTGAAGTCTGGAGGGTGAATCAGAAGAAGTAGAAGAAGGAGAAGGAGGTGAAGTCAGGAGGGTGAAGCAGAATAAGCAGTAGAAGGAGAAGGAGAAGGTGAAGTCTGGAGGGTGAAGCAGAAGAAGCAGAAGAAGGAGAAGGAGAAGGTGAAGTCTGGAGGGCGAAGCAGAAGAAGCAGAAGAAGTAGAAGGAGAAGCTGAAGTCTGGAGGGTGAAGCAGAAGAAGCAGAAGAAGGAGAAGGAGAAGGTGAAGTCTGGAGGGTGAATCAGAAGAAGTAGAAGAAGGAGAAGGAGAAGGTGAAGTCAGGAGGGTGAAGCAGAAGAAGCAGAAGAAGGAGAAGGAGAAGGTGAAGTCTGGAGGGTGAATCAGAAGAAGCAGAAGAAGGAGAATGAGAAGGTGAAGTCTGGAGGGTGAATCAGAAGAAGCAGAAGAAGGAGAAGGAGAAGGTGAAGTCTGGAGGGTGAATCAGAAGAAGCAGAAGAAGGAGAAGGAGAAGGTGAAGTCTGGAGGGTGAATGAGAAGAAGCAGGAGAAGTAGAAGGAGAAGGTGAAGTCTGGAGGGTGAATCAGAAGAAGTAGAAGAAGGAGAAGGAGAAGGTGAAGTCTGGAGGGTGAATCAGAAGAAGCAGAAGAAGGAGAAGGAGAAGGTGAAGTCAGGAGGGTGAATCAGAAGAAGCAGAAGAAGGAGAAGGAGAAGGTGAAGTCTGGAGGGTGAATCAGAAGAAGCAGAAGAAGGAGAAGGAGAAGGTGAAGTCTGGAGGGTGAATCAGAAGAAGCAGAAGAAGGAGAAGGAGAAGGTGAAGTCTGGAGGGTGAATCAGAAGAAGCAGAAGAAGTAGAAGGAGAAGGTGAAGTCTGGAGGGTGAGTCAGATGAAGTAGAAGAAGGAGAAGGAAAAGGTGAAGTCTGGAGGGTGAATTAGAAGAAGCAGAAGAAGGAGAAGGAGAAGGTGAAGTCAGGAGGGTGAAAAAGAAGAAGCAGTAGAAGGAGAAGGAGAAGGTGAAGTCTGGAGGGTGAATCAGAAGAAGCAGAAGAAGGAGAAGGAGAAGGTGAAGTCTGGAGGGTGAAGCAGAAGAAGTAGAAGAAGGAGAAGGAGAAGGTGAAGTCTGGAGGGTGAAGCAGAAGAAGTAGAAGAAGGAGAAGGAGAAGGTGAAGTCAGGAGGGTGAATCAGAAGAAGGAGAAGAAGGAGAAGAAGTAGGTGAAGTCAGGAGGGTGAATCAGAAGAAGCAGAAGAAGGAGAAGGAGAAGGTGAAGTCTGGAGGGTGAATCAGAAGAATCAGAAGAAGGAGAAGGAGAAGGTGAAGTCTGGAGGGTGAATCAGAAGAAGCAGAAGAAAGAGAAGGAGAAGGTGTAGTCTGGAGGGTGAAGCAGAAGAAGCAGAAGAAGGAGAAGAAGAAGGTGAAGACTGGAGGGTGAATCAGAAGAAGTAGAAGAAGGAGAAGGAGAAATTGATGTCTGGAGGGTGAATCAGAAGAAGTAGAAGAAGGAGAAGGAGAAGGTGAAGTCTGGAGGGTGAATCAGAAGAAGCAGAAGAAGGAGAAGGAGAAGGTGTAGTCTGGAGGGTGAATCAGAAGAAGCAGAAGAAGGAGAAGGAGAAGATGAAATCTGGAGGGTGAATCAGAAGAAGTAGAAGAAGGAGAAGGAGAAGGTGAGGTCTGGAGGGTGAATCAGAAGAAGCAGAAGAAGGAGAAGGAGAAGGTGAATTCTGGAGGGTGAATCAGAAGAAGCAGAAGAAGGAGAAGGAGAAGGTGAAGTCTGGAGGGTGAATCAGAAGTAGCAGAAGAAGGAGAAGGAGAAGGTGCAGTCAGGAGGGTGAATCAGAAGAAGCAGAAGAAGGAGAAGGAGAAGGTGAAGTTAGGAGTATGAATCAGAAGAAGCAGAAGAAGGAGAAGGAGAAGGTGAAGTCAGGGGGGTGAAGCAGAAGAAGTAGAAGAAGGAGAAGGAGATGGTGAAGTCAGGAGGGTGAAGCAGAAGAAGCAGAAGAAGGAGAAGGAGAAGGTGAAGTCTGGAGGGCGCAGCAGAAGAAGTAGAAGAAGGAGAAGGAGAAGGTGTAGTCTGGAGGGTGAATCAGAAGAAGTAGACGAAGGAGAAGGAGAAGGTGAAGTCTGGAGGGTGAATCAGAAGAAGCAGAAGAAGGAGAAGGAGAAGGTGAAGTCTGGCGGGTGAATCAGAAGAAGTAGAAGAAGGAGAAGTAGAAGATGAAGTCTGGAGTGTGAATCAGAAGAAGCAGAAGAAGGAGAAGGAGAAGGTGAAGTCTGGAGGGTGAATCAGAAGAAGCAGAAGAAGGAGAAGGAGAAGGTGAAGTCTGGAGGGTGAATCAGAAGAAGCAGAAGAAGTAGAAGGAGAAGGTGAAGTCTGGAGGGTGAATCAGAAGAAGTAGAAGAAGGAGAAGGAGAAGGTGAAGTCTGGAGGGTGAATCAGAAGAAGCAGAAGAAGGAGAAGGAGAAGGTGAAGTCAGGAGGGTGAATCAGAAGAAGCAGAAGAAGGAGAAGGAGAAGGTGAAGTCTGGAGGGTGAATCAGAAGAAGTAGAAGAAGGAGAAGGAGAAGGTGAAGTCTGGAGGGTGAATCAGAAGAAGTAGAAGAAGGAGAAGGAGAAGGTGAATCCTGGAGGGTGAAGCAGAAGAAATAGAAGAAGGAGAAGGAGAAAGTGAAGTCAGGAGGGTGAATCAGAAGAAGTAGAAGAAGGAGAAGGAGAAGGTGAAATCAGGAGGGTGAATCAGAAGAAGCAGAAGAAGGAGAAGGAGAAGGTGAAGTCTGGAGGGTGAATCAGAAGAATCAGAAGAAGGAGAAGGAGAAGGTGAAGTCTGGAAGGTGAATCAGAAGAAGCAGAAGAAAGAGAAGGAGAAAGTGAAGTCTGGAGGGTGAAGCAGAAGAAGCAGAAGAAGGAGAAGGAGAAGGTGAAGACTGGAGGGTGAATTAGAAGAAGTAGAAGAAGGAGAAGGAGAAGGTGAAATCTGGAGGGTGAATCAGAAGAAGTAGAAGAAGGAGAAGGAGAAGGTGAAGTCTGGAGGGTGAATCAGAAGAAGCAGAAGAAGGAGAAGGAGAAGGTGAAGTCTGGATGGTGAATCAGAAGAAGCAGAAGAGGGAGAAGGAGAAGATGAAATCTGGAGGGTGAATCAGAAGAAGTAGAAGAAGGAGAAGGAGATGGTGAGGTCTGGAGGATGAATCAGAAGAAGCAGAAGAAGGAGAAGGAGAATGTGAAGTCTGGAGGGTGAATCAGAAGAAGCAGAAGAAGGAGGAGAAGGTGAAGTCTGGAGGGTGAATCAGAAGAAGCAGAAGAAGGAGAAGGAGAAGGTGAAGTCAGGAGGGTGAATCAGAAGAAGCAGAAGAAGGAGAAGGAGAAGGTGAAGTCAGGGGGTTGAAGCAGAAGAAGCAGAAGAAGGAGAAGGAGAAGGTGAAGTCAGGAGGGTGAATCAGAAGAAGCAGAAGAAGGAGAAGGAGAAGGTGAAGTCAGGGGGTTGAAGCAGAAGAAGCAGAAGAAGGAGAAGGAGAAGGTGAAGTCAGGAGGGTGAAGCAGAAGAAGCAGAAGAAGGAGAAGGGGAAGGTGAAGTCTGGAGTGTGAATCAGAAGAATCAGAAGAAGGAGAAGGAGAAGGTGAAGTCTGGAAGGTGAATCAGAAGAAGCAGAAGAAAGAGAAGGAGAAGGTGAAGTCTGGAGGGTGAAGCAGAAGAAGCAGAAGAAGGAGAAGGAGAAGGTGAAGACTGGAGGGTGAATTAGAAGAAGTAGAAGAAGGAGAAGGAGAAGGTGAAGTCTGGAGGGTGAATCAGAAGAAGTAGAAGAAGGAGAAGGAGAAGGTGAAGTCCGGAGGGTGAATCAGAAGAAGCAGAAGAAGGAGAAGGAGAAGGTGAAGTCTGGAGGGTGAATCAGAAGAAGTAGAAGAAGGAGAAGGAGAAGGTGAGGTCTGGAGGGTGAATCAGAAGAAGCAGAAGAAGGAGAAGGAGAATGTGAAGTCTGGAGGGTGAATCAGAAGAAGCAGAAGAAGGAGGAGAAGGTGAAGTCTGGAGGGTGAATCAGAAGAAGCAGAAGAAGGAGAAGGAGAAGGTGAAGTCTGGATGGTGAATCAGAAGAAGCAGAAGAGGGAGAAGGAGAAGATGAAATCTGGAGGGTGAATCAGAAGAAGTAGAAGAAGGAGAAGGAGATGGTGAGGTCTGGAGGATGAATCAGAAGAAGCAGAAGAAGGAGAAGGAGAATGTGAAGTCTGGAGGGTGAATCAGAAGAAGCAGAAGAAGGAGGAGAAGGTGAAGTCTGGAGGGTGAATCAGAAGAAGCAGAAGAAGGAGAAGGAGAAGGTGAAGTCAGGAGGGTGAATCAGAAGAAGCAGAAGAAGGAGAAGGAGAAGGTGAAGTCAGGGGGTTGAAGCAGAAGAAGCAGAAGAAGGAGAAGGAGAAGGTGAAGTCAGGAGGGTGAATCAGAAGAAGCAGAAGAAGGAGAAGGAGAAGGTGAAGTCAGGGGGTTGAAGCAGAAGAAGCAGAAGAAGGAGAAGGAGAAGGTGAAGTCAGGAGGGTGAAGCAGAAGAAGCAGAAGAAGGAGAAGGGGAAGGTGAAGTCTGGAGTGTGAATCAGAAGAATCAGAAGAAGGAGAAGGAGAAGGTGAAGTCTGGAAGGTGAATCAGAAGAAGCAGAAGAAAGAGAAGGAGAAGGTGAAGTCTGGAGGGTGAAGCAGAAGAAGCAGAAGAAGGAGAAGGAGAAGGTGAAGACTGGAGGGTGAATTAGAAGAAGTAGAAGAAGGAGAAGGAGAAGGTGAAGTCTGGAGGGTGAATCAGAAGAAGTAGAAGAAGGAGAAGGAGAAGGTGAAGTCCGGAGGGTGAATCAGAAGAAGCAGAAGAAGGAGAAGGAGAAGGTGAAGTCTGGAGGGTGAATCAGAAGAAGTAGAAGAAGGAGAAGGAGAAGGTGAGGTCTGGAGGGTGAATCAGAAGAAGCAGAAGAAGGAGAAGGAGAATGTGAAGTCTGGAGGGTGAATCAGAAGAAGCAGAAGAAGGAGGAGAAGGTGAAGTCTGGAGGGTGAATCAGAAGAAGCAGAAGAAGGAGAAGGAGAAGGTGAAGTCAGGAGGGTGAATCAGAAGAAGCAGAAGAGGGAGAAGGAGAAGATGAAATCTGGAGGGTGAATCAGAAGAAGTAGAAGAAGGAGAAGGAGAAGTTGAGGTCTGGAGGGTGAATCAGAAGAAGCAGAAGAAGGAGAAGGAGAATGTGAAGTCTGGAGGGTGAATCAGAAGAAGCAGAAGAAGGAGGAGAAGGTGAAGTCTGGAGGGTGAATCAGAAGAAGCAGAAGAAGGAGAAGGAGAAGGTGAAGTCAGGAGGGTGAATCAGAAGAAGCAGAAGAAGGAGAAGGAGAAGGTGAAGTTAGGAGGGTGAATCAGAAGAAGCAGAAGAAGGAGAAGGAGAAGGTGAAGTCAGGGGGTTGAAGCAGAAGAAGCAGAAGAAGGAGAAGGAGAAGGTGAAGTCAGGAGGGTGAAGCAGAAGAAGCAGAAGAAGGAGAAGGAGAAGGTGAAATCTGGAGTGTGAGTCAGAAGAAGCAGAAGAAGGAGAAGGAGAAGGTGAAGACTGGAGGGTGAATCAGAAGAAGTAGAAGAAGGAGAAGGAGGTGAAGTCAGGAGGGTGAAGCAGAAGAAGCAGTAGAAGGAGAAGGAGAAGGTGAAGTCTGGAGGGTGAAGCAGAAGAAGCAGAAGAAGGAGAAGGAGAAGGTGAAGTCTGGAGGGCGAAGCAGAAGAAGCAGAAGAAGGAGAAGGAGAAGCTGAAGTCTGGAGGGTGAAGCAGAAGAAGCAGCAGAAGGAGAAGGAGAAGGTGAAGTCAGGAGGGTGAAGCAGAAGAAGCAGTAGAAGGAGAAGGAGAAGGTGAAGTCTGGAGGGTGAAGCAGAAGAAGCAGAAGAAGGAGAAGGAGAAGGTGAAGTCTGGAGGGCGAAGCAGAAGAAGCAGAAGAAGGAGAAGGAGAAGCTGAAGTCTGGAGGGTGAAGCAGAAGAAGCAGCAGAAGGAGAAGGAGAAGGTGAAGTCTGGAGGGTGAATCAGAAGAAGTAGAAGAAGGAGAAGGAGAAGGTGAAGTCAGGAGGGTGAAGCAGAAGAAGCAGAAGAAGGAGAAGGAGAAGGTGAAGTCTGGAGGGTGAATCAGAAGAAGCAGAAGAAGGATCATGAGAAGGTGAAGTCTGGAGGGTGAATCAGAAGAAGCAGAAGAAGGAGAAGGAGAAGGTGAAGTCTGGAGGGTGAATCAGAAGAAGCAGAAGAAGGAGAAGGAGAAGGTGAAGTCTGGAGGGTGAATCAGAAGAAGCAGAAGAAGTAGAAGGAGAAGGTGAAGTCTGGAGGGTGAATCAGAAGAAGTAGAAGAAGGAGAAGGAGAAGGTGAAGTCTGGAGGGTGAATCAGAAGAAGCAGAAGAAGGAGAAGGAGAAGGTGAAGTCAGGAGGGTGAATCAGAAGAAGCAGAAGAAGGAGAAGGAGAAGGTGAAGTCTGGAGGGTGAATCAGAAGAAGCAGAAGAAGGAGAAGGAGAAGGTGAAGTCTGGAGGGAGAAGCAGAAGATGTAGAAGAAGGAGAAGGAGAAGGTGAAGTCTGGAGGGTGAATCAGAAGAAGTAGAAGAAGGAGAAGGAGAAGGTGAAGTCTGGAGGGTAAATCAGAAGAAGTAGAAGAAGGAGAAGGGGCAGGTGAAGTCTGGAGGGTGAATCAGAAGAAGCAGAAGAAGGAGAAGGAGAAGGTGAAGTCTGGAGGGTGAATCAGAAGAAGAAGAAGAAGGAGAAGGAGAAGGTGTAGTCTGGAGGGTGAATCAGAAGAAGTAGACGAAGGAGAGGGAGAAGGTGAAGTCTGGAGGGTGAATCAGAAGAAGCAGAAGAAGGAGAAGGAGAAGGTGAAGTCTGGCGGGTGAATCAGAAGAAGTAGAAGAAGGAGAAGGAGAAGGTGAAGTCTGGAGGGTGAATCAGAAGAAGCAGAAGAAGGAGAAGGAGAAGGTGAAGTCTGGAGGGTGAATCAGAAGAAGCAGAAGAAGGAGAAGGAGAAGATGAAATCTGGAGGGTGAATCAGAAGAAGTAGAAGAAGGAGAAGGAGAAGGTGAGGTCTGGAGGGTGAATCAGAAGAAGCAGAAGAAGGAGAAGGAGAAGGTGAATTCTGGAGGGTGAATCAGAAGAAGCAGAAGAAGGAGAAGGAGAAGGTGAAGTCTGGAGGGTGAATCAGAAGTAGCAGAAGAAGGAGAAGGAGAAGGTGCAGTCAGGAGGGTGAATCAGAAGAAGCAAAAGAAGGAGAAGGAGAAGGTGAAGTTAGGAGTATGAATCAGAAGAAGCAGAAGAAGGAGAAGGAGAAGGTGAAGTCAGGGGGGTGAAGCAGAAGAAGTAGAAGAAGGAGAAGGAGATGGTGAAGTCAGGAGGGTGAAGCAGAAGAAGCAGAAGAAGGAGAAGGAGAAGGTGAAGTCTGGAGGGCGCAGCAGAAGAAGTAGAAGAAGGAGAAGGAGAAGGTGTAGTCTGGAGGGTGAATCAGAAGAAGTAGACGAAGGAGAAGGAGAAGGTGAAGTCTGGAGGGTGAATCAGAAGAAGCAGAAGAAGGAGAAGGAGAAGGTGAAGTCTGGCGGGTGAATCAGAAGAAGTAGAAGAAGGAGAAGGAGAAGATGAAGTCTGGAGTGTGAATCAGAAGAAGCAGAAGAAGGAGAAGGAGAAGGTGAAGTCTGGAGGGTGAATCAGAAGAAGCAGAAGAAGGAGAAGGAGAAGGTGAAGTCTGGAGGGTGAATCAGAAGAAGCAGAAGAAGTAGAAGGAGAAGGTGAAGTCTGGAGGGTGAATCAGAAGAAGTAGAAGAAGGAGAAGGAGAAGGTGAAGTCTGGAGGGTGAATCAGAAGAAGCAGAAGAAGGAGAAGGAGAAGGTGAAGTCAGGAGGGTGAATCAGAAGAAGCAGAAGAAGGAGAAGGAGAAGGTGAAGTCTGGAGGGTGAATCAGAAGAAGTAGAAGAAGGAGAAGGAGAAGGTGAAGTCTGGAGGGTGAATCAGAAGAAGTAGAAGAAGGAGAAGGAGAAGGTGAATCCTGGAGGGTGAAGCAGAAGAAATAGAAGAAGGAGAAGGAGAAAGTGAAGTCAGGAGGGTGAATCAGAAGAAGTAGAAGAAGGAGAAGGAGAAGGTGAAGTCAGGAGGGTGAATCAGAAGAAGCCGAAGAAGGAGAAGGAGAAGGTGAAGTCTGGAGGGTGAATCAGAAGAATAAGAAGAAGGAGAAGGAGAAGGTGAAGTCTGGAAGGTGAATCAGAAGAAGCAGAAGAAAGAGAAGGAGAAGGTGAAGTCTGGAGGGTGAAGCAGAAGAAGCAGAAGAAGGAGAAGGAGAAGGTGAAGACTGGAGGGTGAATTAGAAGAAGTAGAAGAAGGAGAAGGAGAAGGTGAAGTCTGGAGGGTGAATCAGAAGAAGTAGAAGAAGGAGAAGGAGAAGGTGAAGTCTGGAGGGTGAATCAGAAGAAGCAGAAGAAGGAGAAGGAGAAGGTGAAGTCTGGATGGTGAATCAGAAGAAGCAGAAGAGGGAGAAGGAGAAGATGAAATCTGGAGGGTGAATCAGAAGAAGTAGAAGAAGGAGAAGGAGAAGGTGAGGTCTGGAGGGTGAATCAGAAGAGGCAGAAGAAGGAGAAGGAGAATGTGAAGTCTGGAGGGTGAATCAGAAGAAGCAGAAGAAGGAGGAGAAGGTGAAGTCTGGAGGGTGAATCAGAAGAAGCAGAAGAAGGAGAAGGAGAAGGTGAAGTTAGGAGGGTGAATCAGAAGAAGCAGAAGAAGGAGAAGGAGAAGGTGAAGTCAGGGGGTTGAAGCAGAAGAAGCAGAAGAAGGAGAAGGAGAAGGTGAAGTCAGGAGGGTGAAGCAGAAGAAGCAGAAGAAGGAGAAGGAGAAGGTGAAGTCTGGAGTGTGAATCAGAAGAATCAGAAGAAGGAGAAGGAGAAGGTGAAGTCTGGAAGGTGAATCAGAAGAAGCAGAAGAAAGAGAAGGAGAAGGTGAAGTCTGGAGGGGGGAGCAGAAGAAGCAGAAGAAGGAGAAGGAGAAGGTGAAGACTGGAGGGTGAATTAGAAGAAGTAGAAGAAGGAGAAGGAGAAGGTGAAGTCTGGAGGGTGAATCAGAAGAAGTAGAAGAAGGAGAAGGAGAAGGTGAAGTCTGGAGGGTGAATCAGAAGAAGCAGAAGAAGGAGAAGGAGAAGGTGAAGTCTGGAGGGTGAATCAGAAGAAGTAGAAGAAGGAGAAGGAGAAGGTGAGGTCTGGAGGGTGAATCAGAAGAAGCAGAAGAAGGAGAAGGAGAATGTGAAGTCTGGAGGGTGAATCAGAAGAAGCAGAAGAAGGAGGAGAAGGTGAAGTCTGGAGGGTGAATCAGAAGAAGCAGAAGAAGGAGAAGGAGAAGGTGAAGTCAGGAGGGTGAATCAGAAGAAGCAGAAGAGGGAGAAGGAGAAGATGAAATCTGGAGGGTGAATCAGAAGAAGTAGAAGAAGGAGAAGGAGAAGGTGAGGTCTGGAGGGTGAATCAGAAGAAGCAGAAGAAGGAGAAGGAGAATGTGAAGTCTGGAGGGTGAATCAGAAGAAGCAGAAGAAGGATGAGAAGGTGAAGTCTGGAGGGTGAATCAGAAGAAGCAGAAGAAGGAGAAGGAGAAGGTGAAGTCAGGAGGGTGAATCAGAAGAAGCAGAAGAAGGAGAAGGAGAAGGTGAAGTTAGGAGGGTGAATCAGAAGAAGCAGAAGAAGGAGAAGGATAAGGTGAAGTCAGGGGGTTGAAGCAGAAGAAGCAGAAGAAGGAGAAGGAGAAGGTGAAGTCAGGAGGGTGAAGCAGAAGAAGCAGAAGAAGGAGAAGGAGAAGGTGAAGTCTGGAGTGTGAGTCAGAAGAAGCAGAAGAAGGAGAAGGAGAAGGTGAAGACTGGAGGGTGAATCAGAAGAAGTAGAAGAAGGAGAAGGAGGTGAAGTCAGGAGGGTGAAGCAGAAGAAGCAGTAGAAGGAGAAGGAGAAGGTGAAGTCTGGAGGGTGAAGCAGAAGAAGCAGGAGAAGGGGAAGGAGAAGGTGAAGTCTGGAGGGCGAAGCAGAAGAAGCAGAAGAAGGAGAAGGAGAAGCTGAAGTCTGGAGGGTGAAGCAGAAGAAGCAGAAGAAGGAGAAGGAGAAGGTGAAGTCTGGAGGGTGAATCAGAAGAAGTAGAAGAAGGAGAAGGAGAAGGTGAAGTCAGGAGGGTGAAGCAGAAGAAGCAGAAGAAGGAGAAGGAGAAGGTGAAGTCTGGAGGGTGAATCAGAAGAAGCAGAAGAAGGAGAATGAGAAGGTGAAGTCTGGAGGGTGAATCAGAAGAAGCAGAAGAAGGAGAAGGAGAAGGTGAAGTCTGGAGGGTGAATCAGAAGAAGCAGAAGAAGGAGAAGGAGAAGGTGAAGTCTGGAGGGTGAATCAGAAGAAGCAGAAGAAGTAGAAGGAGAAGGTGAAGTCTGGAGGGTGAATCAGAAGAAGTAGAAGAAGGAGAAGGAGAAGGTGAAGTCTGGAGGGTGAATCAGAAGAAGCAGAAGAAGGAGAAGGAGAAGGTGAAGTCAGGAGGGTGAATCAGAAGAAGCAGAAGAAGGAGAAGGAGAAGGTGAAGTCTGGAGGGTGAAGCAGAAGAAGCAGAAGAAGGAGAAGGAGAAGGTGAAGTCTGGAGGGAGAAGCAGAAGATGGAGAAGAAGGAGAAGGAGAAGGTGAAGTCTGGAGGGTGAATCAGAAGAAGTAGAAGAAGGAGAAGGAGAAGGTGAAGTCTGGAGGGTAAATCAGAAGAAGTAGAAGAAGGAGAAGGGGAAGGTGAAGTCTGGAGGGTGAATCAGAAGAAGCAGAAGAAGGAGAAGAAGAAGGTGAAGTCTGGAGGGTGAATCAGAAGAAGAAGAAGAAGGAGAAGGAGAAGGTGTAGTCTGGAGGGTGAATCAGAAGAAGTAGACGAAGGAGAAGGAGAAGGTGAAGTCTGGAGGGTGAATCAGAAGAAGCAGAAGAAGGAGAAGGAGAAGGTGAAGTCTGGCGGGTGAATCAGAAGAAGTAGAAGAAGGAGAAGGAGAAGGTGAAGTCTGGAGGGTGAATCAGAAGAAGCAGAAGAAGGAGAAGGAGAAGGTGAAGTCTGGAGGGTGAATCAGAAGAAGCAAAAGAAGGAGAAGGAGAAGGTGAAGTCTGGAGGGTGAATCAGAAGAAGAAGAAGAAGTAGAAGGAGAAGGTGAAGTCTGGAGGGTGAATCAGAAGAAGTAGAAGAAGGAGAAGGAAAAGGTGAAGTCTGGAGGGTGAATCAGAAGAAGCAGAAGAAGGAGAAGGAGAAGGTGAAGTCAGGAGGGTGAATCAGAAGAAGCAGAAGAAGGAGAAGGAGAAGGTGAAGTCTGGAGGGTGAATCAGAAGAAGCAGAAGAAGGAGAAGGAGAAGGTGAAGTCTGGAGGGTGAAGCAGAAGAAGTAGAAGAAGGAGAAGGAGAAGGTGAAGTCTGGAGGGTGAAGCAGAAGAAGTAGAAGAAGGAGAAGGAGAAGGTGATGTCAGGAGGGTGAATCAGAAGAAGGAGAAGAAGGAGAAGGAGTAGGTGAAGTCAGGAGGGTGAATCAGAAGAAGCAGAAGAAGGAGAAGGAGAAGGTGAAGTCTGGAGGGTGAATCAGAAGAATCAGAAGAAGGAGAAGGAGAAGGTGAAGTCTGGAGGGTGAATCAGAAGAAGCAGAAGAAAGAGAAGGAGAAGGTGTAGTCTATAGGGTGAAGCAGAAGAAGCAGAAGAAGGAGAAGGAGAAGGTGAAGACTGGAGGGTGAATCAGAAGAAGTAGAAGAAGGAGAAGGAGAAATTGAAGTCTGGAGGGTGATTCAGAAGAAGTAGAAGAAGGAGAAGGAGAAGGTGAAGTCTGGAGGGTGAATCAGAAGAAGCAGAAGAAGGAGAAGGAGAAGGTGAAGTCTGGAGGGAGAATCAGAAGAAGCAGAAGAAGGAGAAGGAGAAGATGAAATCTGGAGGGTGAATCAGAAGAAGTAGAAGAAGGAGAAGGAGAAGGTGAGGTCTGGAGGGTGAATCAGAAAAAGCAGAAGAAGGAGAAGGAGAAGGTGAAGTCTGGAGGGTGAATCAGAAGAAGCAGAAGAAGGAGAAGGAGAAGGTGAAGTCTGGAGGGTGAATCAGAAGTAGCAGAAGAAGGAGAAGGAGAAGGTGCAGTCAGGAGGGTGAATCAGAAGAAACAGAAGAAGGAGAAGGAGAAGGTGAAGTTAGGAGTATGAATCAGAAGAAGCAGAAGAAGGAGAAGGAGAAGGTGAAGTCAGGGGGGTGAAGCAGAAGAAGTAGAAGAAGGAGAAGGAGATTGTGAAGTCAGGAGGGTGAAGCAGAAGAAGCAGAAGAAGGAGAAGGAGAAGGTGAAGTCTGGAGGGCGCAGCAGAAGAAGTAGAAGAAGGAGAAGGAGAAGGTGTAGTCTGGAGGGTGAATCAGAAGAAGTAGACGAAGGAGAAGGAGAAGGTGAAGTCTGGCGGGTGAATCAGAAGAAGTAGACGAAGGAGAAGGAGAAGGTGAAGTCTGGAGGGTGAATCAGAAGAAGCAGAAGAAGGAGAAGGAGAAGGTGAAGTCTGGCGGGTGAATCAGAAGAAGTAGAAGATGGAGAAGGAGAAGATGAAGTCTGGAGTGTGAATCAGAAGAAGCAGAAGAAGGAGAAGGAGAAGGTGAAGTCTGGAGGGTGAATCAGAAGAAGCAGAAGAAGGAGAAGGAGAACGTGAAGTCTGGAGGGTGAATCAGAAGAAGCAGAAGAAGGAGAAGGAGAAGGTGAAGTCTGGAGGGTGAATCAGAAGAAGCAGAAGAAGTAGAAGGAGAAGGTGAAGTCTGGAGGGTGAATCAGAAGAAGTAAGAGAAGGAGAAGGAGAAGGTGAAGTCTGGAGGGTGAATCAGAAGAAGCAGAAGAAGGAGAAGGAGAAGGTGAAGTCAGGAGGGTGAATCAGAAGAAGCAGAAGAAGGAGAAGGAGAAGGTGAAGTCTGGAGGGTGAATCAGAAAAAGTAGAAGAAGGAGAAGGAGAAGGTGAAGTCTGGAGGGTGAATCAGAAGAAGTAGAAGAAGGAGAAGGAGAAGATGAAGCCTGGAGGGTGAAGCAGAAGAAATAGAAGAAGGAGAAGGAGATGGTGAAGTCAGGAGGGTGAATCAGAAGAAGTAGAAGAAGGAGAAGGAGAAGGTGAAGTCAGGAGGGTGAATCAGAAGAAGCAGAAGAAGGAGAAGGAGAAGGTGAAGTCTGGAGGGTGAATCAGAAGAATCAGAAGAAGGAGAAGGAGAAGGTGAGGTCTGGAAGGTGAATCAGAAGAAGCAGAAGAAAGAGAAGGAGAAGGTGAAGTCTGGAGGGTGAAGCAGAAGAAGCAGAAGAAGGAGAAGGAGAAGGTGAAGACTGGAGGGTGAATCAGAAGAAGTAGAAGAAGGAGAAGGAGAAGGTGAAGTCTGGAGGGTGAATCAGAAGAAGTAGAAGAAGGAGAAGGAGAAGGTGAAGTCTGGAGGGTGAATCAGAAGAAGCAGAAGAAGGAGAAGGAGAAGGTGAAGTCTGGAGGGTGAATCAGAAGAAGCAGAAGAAGGAGAAGGAGAAGATGAAATCTGGAGGGTGAATCAGAAGAAGTAGAAGAAGGAGAAGGAGAAGGTGAGGTCTGGAGGGTGAATCAGAAGAAGCAGAAGAAGGAGAAGGAGAAGGTGAAGTCTGGAGGGTGAATCAGAAGAAGCAGAAGAAGGAGGAGAAGGTGAAGTCTGGAGGGTGAATCAGAAGAAGCAGAAGAAGGAGAAGGAGAAGGTGAAGTCAGGAGGGTGAATCAGAAGAAGCAGAAGAAGGAGAAGGAGAAGGTGAAGACTGGAGGGTGAATCAGAAGAAGTAGAAGAAGGAGAAGGAGAAGGTGAAGTCTGGAGGGTGAATCAGAAGAAGTAGAAGAAGGAGAAGGAGAAGGCGAAGACTGGGGGGTGGGGGGGATCAGAAGAAGCAGAAGAAGGAGAAGGAGAAGGTGAAGTCTGGAGGGTGAATCAGAAAAAGCAGAAGAAGGAGAAGGAGAAGGTGAAGTTAGGAGGGTGAATCAGAAGAAGCAGAAGGAGAAGGAGAAGGTGAAGTCAGGGGGGTGAAGCAGAAGAAGCAGAAGAAGGAGAAGGAGAAGGTGAAGTCTGGAGGGTGAATCAGAAGAAGCAGAAGAAGGAGAAGGAGAAGGTGAAGTCAGGAGGGTGAATCGGAAGAAGCAGAAGAAGGAGAAGGAGAAGGTGAAGTCTGGAGTGTGAGTCAGATGAAGCAGAAGAAGGAGAAGGAGAAGGTGAAGACTGGAGGGTGAATCAGAAGAAGTAGAAGAAGGAGAAGGAGAAGGTGAAGTCTGGAGGGTGAATCAGAAGAAGTAGAAGAAGGAGAAGGAGAAGGCGAAGACTGGGGGGTGGGGGGGATCAGAAGAAGCAGAAGAAGGAGAAGGAGAAGGTGAAGTCTGGAGGGTGAATCAGAAAAAGCAGAAGAAGGAGAAGGAGAAGATGAAGTCTGGAGGGTGAATCAGAAGAAGTAGAAGAAGGAGAAGGAGAATGTGAGGTCTGGAGGGTGAATCAGAAGAAGCAGAAGAAGGAGAAGGAGAAGGTGAAGTCTGAAGGGTGAATCAGAAGAAGCAGAAGAAGGAGAAGGAGAAGGTGAAGTCTGGAGGGTGAATCAGAAGAAGCAGAAGAAGGAGAAGGAGAAAGTGAAGTCTGGAGGGTGAATCAGAAGAAGCAGAAGAAGGAGAAGGAGAAGGTGAAGTCTGGAGGGTGAATCAGAAGAAGTAGAAGAAGGAGAAGGAGAAGGTGAAGTCTGGAGGGTGAATCAGAAGAAGCAGAAGAAGGAGAAGCAGAAAATGAAGTCTGGAGGGTGAATCAGATGATGCAGAAGAAGGATAAGGAGAAGGTGAAGTCTGGAGGGTGAATCAGAAGAAGTAGAAGAAGGAGAAGGAGAAGGTGAAGTCTGGAGGGTGAATCAGAAGAAGTAGAAGAAGGAGAAGGAGAAGATGAAGTCTGGAGGGTGAATCAGAAGAAGCAGAAGAAGGAGAAGGAGAAGATGAAGTCTGGAGGGTGAATCAGAAGAAGCAGAAGAAGGAGAAGGAGAAGGTGAAGTCTGGAGGGTGAATCAGAAGAAGCAGGATAAGGAGAAGGAGAAGGTGAAGTCTGGAGAGTGAATCAGAAGAAGCAGAAGAAGGAGAAGGAGAAGGTGAAGTCTGGAGGGTGAATCAGAAGAAGTAGAAGAAGGAGAAGGAGAAGGTGAAGTCTGGAGGGTGAAGCAGAAGAAGCAGAAGAAGGAGAAGGAGAAGGTGAAGTCAGGTGGGTGAATCAGAAGAAGTAGAAGAAGGAGAAGGAGAAGGTGAAGTCAGAAGGGTGAATCAGAAGAAGCAGAAGAAGGAGAAGGAGAAGGTGAAGTCTGGAGGGTGAATCAGAAGAATCAGAAGAAGGAGAAGGAGAAGGTGAAGTCTGGAGGGTGAATCAGAAGAAGCAGAAGAAAGAGAAGGAGAAGGTGAAGTCTGGAGGGTGAAGCAGAAGAAGCAGAAGAAGGAGAAGGAGAAGGTGAAGTCTGGAGGGTGAATCAGAAGAAGCAGGATAAGGAGAAGGAGAAGGTGAAATCTGGAGGGTGAATCAGAAGAAGCAGAAGAAGGAGAAGGAGAAGGTGAAGTCTGGAGGGTGAATCAGAAGTAGCAGAAGAAGGAGAAGGAGAAGGTGCAGTCAGGAGAGTGAATCAGAAGAAGCAGAAGAAGGAGAAGGAGAAGGTGAAGTTAGGAGTATGAATCAGAAGAAGCAGAAGAAGGAGAAGGAGAAGGTGAAGTCAGGAGGGTGAAGCAGAAGAAGTAGAAGAAGGAGAAGGAGATGGTGAAGTCAGGAGGGTGAAGCAGAAGAAGCAGAAGAAGGAGAAGGAGAAGGTGAAGTCTGAAGGGTGAATCAGAAGAAGCAGAAGAAGGAGAAGGAGAAGGTGAAGTCTGGAGGGTGAATCAGAAGAAGCAGAAGAAGTAGAAGGAGAAGGTGAAGTCTGGAGGGTGAATCAGAAGAAGCAGAAGAAGGAGAAGGAGAAGGTGAAGTCTGGAGGGTGAATCAGAAGAAGTAGAAGAAGGAGAAGGAGAAGGTGTAGTCTGGAGGGTGAATCAGAAGAAGTAGACGAAGGAGAAGGAGAAGATGAAGTCTGGAGGGTGAATCAGAAGACGCAGAAGAAGGAGAAGGAGAAGGTGAAGTCTGGAGGGTGAATCAGAAGAAGCAGAAGAAGGAGAATGAGAAGGTGAAGTCTGGAGGGTGAATCAGAAGAAGCAGTAGAAGGAGAAGGAGAAGGTGAAGTCTGGAATGCGAATCAGAAGAAGCAGAAGAAGGAGAAGGAGAAGGTGAAGTCTGGAGGGTGAATCAGAAGAAGAAGAAGAAGGAGAAGGAGAAGGTGAAGTCCGGAGGGTGAATCAGAAGAAGCAGAAGAAGGAGAAGGAGAAGGTGAAGTCAGGAGAGTGAATCAGAAGAAGCAGAAGAAGGAGAAGGAGAAGGTGAAGTCTGGAAGGTGAATCAGAAGAAGCAGAAGAAGGAGAAGGAGAAGGTGAAGTCTGGAGGGTGAATCAGAAGAAGTAGAAGAAGGAGATGGAGAAGGTGAAGTCTGGAGGGTGAATCAGAAGAAGTAGAAGAAGGAGAAGGAGAAGGTGAAGTCTGGAGGGTGAATCAGAAGAAGCAGAAGAAGGAGAAGGAGAAGGTGAAGTCTGGAGGGTGAATCAGAAAAAGTAGAAGAAGGAGAAGGAGAAGGTGTAGTCTGGAGGTTGAATCAGAAGAAGTAGACGAAGGAGAAGGAGAAGGTGAAGTCTGGAGGGTGAATCAGAAGAAGCAGAAGAAGGAGAAGGAGAAGGTGAAGTCTGGCGGGTGAATCAGAAGAAGTAGAAGAAGGAGAAGGAGAAGGTGAAGTCTGGAGGGTGAATCAGAAGATGTAGACGAAGGAGAAGGAGAAGGTGAAGTCTGGAGGGTGAATCAGAAGAAGTAGAAGAAGGAGAAGGAAAAGGTGAAGTCTGGAGGGTGAATCAGAAGAAGCAGAAGAAGGAGAAGGAGAAGGTGAAGTCAGGAGGGTGAATCAGAAGAAGCAGAAGAAGGAGAAGGAGAAGGTGAAGTCTGGAGGGTGAATCAGAAGAAGCAGAAGAAGGAGAAGGAGAAGGTGAAGTCTGGAGGGTGAATCAGAAGAAGTAGAAGAAGGAGAAGGAGAAGGTGAAGTCTGGAGGGTGAAGCAGAAGAAGTAGAAGAAGGAGAAGGAGAAGGTGAAGTCAGGAGGGTGAATCAGAAGAAGGAGAAGAAGGAGAAGGAGAAGGTGAAGTCAGGAGGGTGAATCAGAAGAAGCAGAAGAAGGAGAAGGAGAAGCTGAAGTCTGGAGGGTGAATCAGAAGAATCAGAAGAAGGAGAAGGAGAAGGTGAAGTCTGGAGGGTGAATCAGAAGAAGCAGAAGAAAGAGAAGGAGAAGGTGTAGTCTGGATGGTGAAGCAGAAGAAGCAGAAGAAGGAGAAGGAGAAGGTGAAGACTGGAGGGTGAATCAGAAGAAGTAGAAGAAGGAGAAGGAGAAGGTGAAGTCTGGAGGGTGAATCAGAAGAATAGAAGAAGGAGAAGGAGAAGGTGAAGTCTGGAGGGTGAATCAGAAGAAGCAGAAGAAGGAGAAGGAGAAGGTGAAGTCTGGAGGGTGAATCAGAAGAAGCAGAAGAAGGAGAAGGAGAAGATGAAATCTGGAGGGTGAATCAGAAGAAGTAGAAGAAGGAGAAGGAGAAGGTGAGGTCTGGAGGGTGAATCAGAAGAAGCAGAAGAAGGAGAAGGAGAAGATGAAATCTGGAGGGTGAATCAGAAGAAGCAGAAGAAGGAGAAGGAGAAGGTGAAGTCTGGAGGGTGAATCAGAAGAAGCAGAAGAAGGAGAAGGAGAAGGTGATGTCAGGAGGGTGAATCAGCAGAAGCAGAAGAAGGAGAAGTAGAAGGTGAAGTTAGGAGTATGAATCAGAAGAAGCAGAAGAAGGAGAAGGAGAAGGTGAAGTCAGGGGGGTGAAGCAGAAGAGGTAGAAGAAGGAGAAGGAGAAGGTGAAGTCAGGAGGGTGAAGCAGAAGAAGCAGAAGAAGGAGAAGGAGAAGCTGAAGTCTGGAGGGCGCAGCAGAAGAAGTAGAAGAAGGAGAAGGAGAAGGTGTAGTATGTAGGGTGAATCAGAAGAAGTAGACGAAGGAGAAGGAGAAGGTGAAGTCTGGAGGGTGAATCAGGAGAAGCAGAAGAAGGAGAAGGGGAAGGTGAAGTCTGGCGGGTGAATCAGAAGAAGTAGAAGAAGGAGAAGGAGAAGATGAAGTCTGGAGGGTGAATCAGAAGAAGCAGAAGAAGGAGAAGGAGAAGGTGAAGTCTGGAGGGTGAATCAGAAGAAGCAGAAGAAGTAGAAGGAGAAGGTGAAGTCTGGAGGGTGAATCAGAAGAAGTAGAAGAAGGAGAAGGAGAAGGTGAAGTCTGGAGGGTGAAACAGAAGAAGCAGAAGAAGGAGAAGGAGAAGGTGAAGTCAGGAGGGTGAATCAGAAGAAGCAGAAGAAGGAGAAGGAGAAGGTGAAGTCTGGAGGGTGAATCAGAAGAAACAGAAGAAGGAGAAGGAGAAGATGAAGTCTGGAGGGTGAATCAGAATAAGTAGAAGAAGGAGAAGGAGAAGGTGAAGTCTGGAGGGTGAAGCAGAAGAAGTAGAAGAAGGAGAAGGAGAAGGTGAAATCAGGAGGGTGAATCAGAAGAAGTAGAAGAAGGAGAAGGAGAAGGTGAAGTCAGGAGGGTGAATCAGAAGAAGCAGAAGAAGGAGAAGGAGAAGGTGAAGTCTGGAGGGTGAATCAGAAGAATCAGAAGAAGGAGAAGGAGAAGGTGAAGTCTGGAGGGTGAATCAGAAGAAGCAGAAGAAGGAGAAGGAGAAGGTGAAGTCTGGAGGGTGAATCAGAAGAATCAGAAGAAGGAGAAGGAGAAGATGAAATCTGGAGGGTGAATCAGAAGAAGTAGAAGAATGAGAAGGAGAAGGTGAGGTCTGGAGGGTGAATCAGAAGAAGCAGAAGAAGGAGTAGGAGAAGGTGAAGTCTGGAGGGTGAATCAGAAGAAGCAGAAGAAGGAGAAAGAGAAGGTGAGGTCTGGAGTGTGAATCAGAAGAAGCAGAAGAAGGAGAAGGAGAAGGTGAAATAGGAGGGTGAATCAGAAGAAGCAGAAGAAGGAGAAGGAGAAGGTGAAGTTAGGAGGGTGAATCAGAAGAAGCAGAAGAAGGAGAAGGAGAAGGTGAAGTCAGGGGGGTGAAGCAGAAGAAGTAGAAGAAGGAGAAGGAGAAGGTGAAGTCAGGAGGGTGAAGCAGAAGAAGCAGAAGAAGGAGAAGGAGAAGATGAAGTCTGGAGGGCGCAGCAGAAGAAGCAGAAGAAGGAAAAGGAGAAGGTGAAGTCTGGAGGGTGAAGCAGAAGAAGCAGAAGAAGGAGAAGGAGAAGGTGAAGTCTGGAGGGTGAATCAGAAGAAGTAGAAGAAGGAGAAGGAGAAGGTGAAGTCAGGAGGGTGAAGCAGAAGAAGCAGAAGAAGGAGAAGGAGAATGTGAAGTCTGGAGGGTGAAGCAGAAGAAGCAGAAGGAGGAGAAGGAGAAGGTGAAGTCTGGAGGGCGAAGCAGAAGAAGCAGATGAAGGAGAATGAGAAGGTGAAGTCTGGAGGGTGAAGCAGAAGAAGCAGAAGAAGGAGAAGGAGAAGGTGAAGTCTGGAGGGTAAATCAGAAGAAGCAGAAGAAGGAGAAGGAGAAGGTGATGTCTGGAGGGTGAATCAGAAGAAGCAGAAGAAGTAGAAGGAGAAGGTGAAGTCTGGAGGGTGAATCAGAAGAAGTAGAAGAAGGAGAAGGAAAAGGTGAAGTCTGGAGGGTGAATTAGAAGAAGCAGAAGAAGGAGAAGGAGAAGGTGAAGTCTGGATGGTGAATCAGAAGAAGCAGAAGAAGGAGAAGGAGAAGGTGATGTCTGGAGGGTGAATCAGAAGAAGCAGAAGAAGTAGAAGGAGAAGGTGAAGTCTGGAGGGTGAATCAGAAGAAGTAGAAGAAGGAGAAGGAAAAGGTGAAGTCTGGAGGGTGAATTAGAAGAAGCAGAAGAAGGAGAAGGAGAAGGAGAAGTCAGGAGGGTGAATCAGAAGAAGCAGAAGAAGGAGAAGGAGAAGGTGAAGTCTGGAGGGTGAATCAGAAGAAGCAGAAGAAGGAGAAGGAGAAGGTGAAGTCTGGAGGGTGAATCAGAAGAAGTAGAAGAAGGAGAAGGAGAAGGTGAAGTCTGGAGGGTGAAGCAGAAGAAGTAGAAGAAGGAGAAGGAGAAGGTGAAGTCAGGAGGGTGAATCAGAAGAAGGAGAAGAAGGAGAAGGAGAAGGTGAAGTCAGGAGGGTGAATCAGAAGAAGCAGAAGAAGGAGAAGGAGAAGGTGAAGTCTGGAGGGTGAATCAGAAGAATCAGAAGAAGGAGAAGGAGAAGGTGAAGTCTGGAGGGTGAATCAGAAGAAGCAGAAGAAAGAGAAGGAGAAGGTGTAGTCTGGAGGGTGAAGCAGAAGAAGCAGAAGAAGGAGAAGGAGAAGGTGAAGACTGGAGGGTGAATCAGAAGAAGTAGAAGAAGGAGAAGGAGAAGGTGAAGTCTGGAGGGTGAATCAGAAGAATAGAAGAAGGAGAAGGAGAAGGTGAAGTCTGGAGGGTGAATCAGAAGAAGCAGAAGAAGGAGAAGGAGAAGGTGAAGTCTGGAGGGTGAATCAGAAGAAGCAGAAGAAGGAGAAGGAGAAGATGAAATCTGGAGGGTGAATCAGAAGAAGTAGAAGAAGGAGAAGGAGAAGGTGAGGTCTGGAGGGTGAATCAGAAGAAGCAGAAGAAGGAGAAGGAGAAGATGAAATCTGGAGGGTGAATCAGAAGAAGCAGAAGAAGGAGAAGGAGAAGGTGAAGTCTGGAGGGTGAATCAGAAGAAGCAGAAGAAGGAGAAGGAGAAGGTGAAGTCAGGAGGGTGAATCAGCAGAAGCAGAAGAAGAAGAAGTAAAAGGTGAAGTTAGGAGTATGAATCAGAAGAAGCAGAAGAAGGAGAAGGAGAAGGTGAAGTCAGGGGGGTGAAGCAGAAGAAGTAGAAGAAGGAGAAGGAGAAGGTGAAGTCAGGAGGGTGAAGCAGAAGAAGCAGAAGAAGGAGAAGGAGAAGCTGAAGTCTGGAGGGCGCAGCAGAAGAAGTAGAAGAAGGAGAAGGAGAAGGTGTAGTATGGAGGGTGAATCAGAAGAAGTAGACGAAGGAGAAGGAGAAGGTGAAGTCTGGAGGGTGAATCAGAAGAAGCAGAAGAAGGAGAAGGAGAAGGTGAAGTCTGGCGGGTGAATCAGAAGAAGTAGAAGAAGGAGAAGGAGAAGATGAAGTCTGGAGGGTGAATCAGAAGAAGCAGAAGAAGGAGAAGGAGAAGGTGAAGTCTGGAGGGTGAATCAGAAGAAGCAGAAGAAGTAGAAGGAGAAGGTGAAGTCTGGAGGGTGAATCAGAAGAAGTAGAAGAAGGAGAAGGAGAAGGTGAAGTCTGGAGGGTGAAACAGAAGAAGCAGAAGAAGGAGAAGGAGAAGGTGAAGTCAGGAGGGTGAATCAGAAGAAGCAGAAGAAGGAGAAGGAGAAGGTGAAGTCTGGAGGGTGAATCAGAAGAAACAGAAGAAGGAGAAGGAGAAGATGAAGTCTGGAGGGTGAATCAGAAGAAGTAGAAGAAGGAGAAGGAGAAGGTGAAGTCTGGAGGGTGAAGCAGAAGAAGTAGAAGAAGGAGAAGGAGAAGGTGAAATCAGGAGGGTGAATCAGAAGAAGTAGCAGAAGGAGAAGGAGAAGGTGAAGTCAGGAGGGTGAATCAGAAGAAGCAGAAGAAGGAGAAGGGGAAGGTGAAGTCTGGAGGGTGAATCAGAAGAATCAGAAGAAGGAGAAGGAGAAGGTGAAGTCTGGAGGGTGAATCAGAAGAAACAGAAGAAGGAGAAGGAGAAAGTGAAGTCTGGAGGGTGAATCAGAAGAATCAGAAGAAGGAGAAGGAGAAGATGAAATCTGGAGGGTGAATCAGAAGAAGTAGAAGAAGGAGAAGGAGAAGGTGAGGTCTGGAGGGTGAATCAGAAGAAGCAGAAGAAGGAGTAGGAGAAGGTGAAGTCTGGAGGGTGAATCAGAAGAAGCAGAAGAAGGAGAAAGAGAAGGTGAAGTCTGGAGGGTGAATCAGAAGAAGCAGAAGAAGGAGAAGGAGAAGGTGAAGTCAGGAGGGTGAATCAGAAGAAGCAGAAGAAGGAGAAGGAGAAGGTGAAGTTAGGAGGGTGAATCAGAAGAAGCAGAAGAAGGAGAAGGAGAAGGTGAAGTCAGGGGGTGAAGCAGAAGAAGTAGAAGAAGGAGAAGGAGAAGGTGAAGTCAGGAGGGTGAAGCAGAAGAAGCAGAAGAAGGAGAAGGAGAAGATGAAGTCTGGAGGGCGCAGCAGAAGAAGCAGAAGAAGGAAAAGGAGAAGGTGAAGTCTGGAGGGTGAAGCAGAAGAAGCAGAAGAAGGAGAAGGAGAAGGTGAAGTCTGGAGGGTGAATCAGAAGAAGTAGAAGAAGGAGAAGGAGAAGGTGAAGTCAGGAGGGTGAAGCAGAAGAAGCAGAAGAAGGAGAAGGAGAATGTGAAGTCTGGAGGGTGAAGCAGAAGAAGCAGAAGAAGGAGAAGGAGAAGGTGAAGTCTGGAGGGCGAAGCAGAAGAAGCAGATGAAGGAGAAGGAGAAGGTGAAGTCTGGAGGGTGAAACAGAAGAAGCAGAAGAAGGAGAAGGAGAAGGTGAAGTCTGGAGGGTGAATCAGAAGAAGTAGAAGAAGGAGAAGGAGAAGGTGAAGTCAGGAGGGTGAAGCAGAAGAAGCAGAAGAAGGAGAAGGAGAAGGTGAAGTCTGGAGGGTGAAGCAGAAGAAGCAGAAGAAGGAGAACGAGAAGGTGAAGTCTGGAGGGTGAAGCAGAAGAAGCAGAAGAAGGAGAAGGAGAAGGTGAAGTCAGGAGGGTGAATCAGAAGAAGTAGAAGAAGGAGAAGGAGAAGGTGAAGTCTGGAGGGTGAATCAGAAGAAGTAGAAGAAGGAGAAGGAGAAGGTGATGTCTGGAGGGTGAATCAGAAGAAGTAGAAGAAGGAGAAGGAGGAGGTGAAGTCTGGAGGGTGAATCAGAAGAAGCAGAAGAAGGAGAAGGAGAAGGTGAAGTCTGGAGGGAGAAGCAGAAGAAGTAGAAGAAGGAGAAGGAGAAGGTGAAGTCTGGAGGGTGAATCAGAAGAAGGAGAAGGAGAAGGTGAAGTCTGGAGGGTGAATCAGAAGAAGTAGAAGAAGGAGAAGGAGAAGGTGAAGTCTGGAGGGTGAATCAGAAGAAGCAGAAGAAGGAGAAGGAGAAGGTGAAGTCTGGAGGGTGAATCAGAAGAAGTAGAAGAAGGAGAAGGAGAAGGTGTAGTCTGGAGGGTGAATCAGAAGAAGTAGACGAAGGAGAAGGAGAAGGTGAAGTCTGGAGGGTGAATCAGAAGAAGCAGAATAAGGAGAAGGAGAAGGTGAAGTCTGGAGGGTGAATCAGAAGAAGCAGAAGAAGTAGAAGGAGAAGGCGAAGTCTGGAGGGTGAATCAGAAGAAGTAGAAGAAGGAGAAGGAGAAGGTGAAGTCTGGAGGGTGAATCAGAAGAAGCAGAAGAAGGAGAAGGAGAAGCTGAAGTCAGGAGGGTGAATCAGAAGAAGCAGAAGAAGGAGAAGGAGAAGGTGAAGTCTGGAGGGTGAATCAGAAGAAGCAGAAGAAGGAGATGGAGAAGGTGAAGACTGAGGATGAATCAGAAGAAGTAGAAGAAAGAGAAGGAGAAGGTGAAGTCTGGAGGGTGAATCAGAAGAAGTAGAAGAAGGAGAAGGAGAAGGCGATGTCTGGAGGGTGAATCAGAAGAAGCAGAAGAAGGAGAAGGAGAAGGTGAAGTCTGGAGGGTGAATCAGAAGAAGCAGAAGAAGGAGACGGAGAAGATGAAGTCTGGAGGGTGAATCAGAAGAAGTAGAAGAAGGAGAAGCAGAAGGTGAGGTCTGGAGGGTGAATCAGAAGAAGCAGAAGAAGGAGAAGGAGAAGGTGAAGTCTGAAGGGTGAATCAGAAGAAGTAGAAGAAGGAGAAGGAGAAGGTGAAGTCTGGAGGGAGAATCAGAAGAAGTAGAAGAAGGAGAAGGAGAAGGTGAAGTCTGGAGGGTGAATCAGAAGAAGCAGAAGAAGGAGAAGGAGAAGGTGATGTCTGGAGGGTGAATCAGAAGAAGCAGAAGAAGGAGAAGGAGAAGATGAAATCTGGAGGGTGAATCAGAAGAAGTAGAAGAAGGAGAAGGAGAAGGTGAAGTGTGGAGGTTGAATCAGAAGAAGCAGAAGAAGGAGAAGGAGAAGGTGAAGTCTGGAGGGTGAAGCAGAAGAAGCAGAAGAAGGAGAAGGAGAAGGTGAAGTCTGGAGGGTGAATCAGAAGAAGCAGAATAAGGAGAAGGAGAAGGTGAAGTCTGGAGGGTGAACCAGAAGAAGCAGAAGAAGGAGAAGGAGAAGGTGAAGTCTGGAGGGTGAATCAGAAGAAGTAGAAGAAGGAGAAGGAGAAGGTGAAGTCTGGAGGGTGAAGCAGAAGAAGTAGAAGAAGGAGAAGGAGAAGGTGAAGTCAGGAGGGTGAATCAGAAGAAGTAGAAGAAGGAGAAGGAGAAGATGAAGTCTGGAGGGTGAATCTGAAGAAGTAGAAGAAGGAGAAGGAGAAGGTGAGGTCTGGAGGGTGAATCAGAAGAAGCAGAAGAAGGAGAAGGAGAAGATGAAATCTGGAGGGTGAATCAGAAGAAGCAGAAGAAGGAGAAGGAGAAGGTGAAGTCTGGAGGGTGAATCAGAAGAAGCAGAAGAAGGAGAAGGAGAAGGTGAAGTCAGGAGGGTGAATCAGCAGAAGCAGAAGAAGGAGAAGTAGAAGGTGAAGTTAGGAGTATGAATCAGAAGAAGCAGAAGAAGGAGAAGGAGAAGGTGAAGTCAGGGGGGTGAAGCAGAAGAAGTAGAAGAAGGAGAAGGAGAAGGTGAAGTCAGGAGGGTGAAGCAGAAGAAGCAGAAGAAGGAGAAGGAGAAGCTGAAGTCTGGAGGGCGCAGCAGAAGAAGTAGAAGAAGGAGAAGGAGAAGGTGTAGTATGGAGGGTGAATCAGAAGAAGTAGACGAAGGAGAAGGAGAAGGTGAAGTCTGGAGGGTGAATCAGAAGAAGCAGAAGAAGGAGAAGGAGAAGGTGAAGTCTGGCGGGTGAATCAGAAGAAGTAGAAGAAGGAGAAGGAGAAGATGAAGTCTGGAGGGTGAATCAGAAGAAGCAGAAGAAGGAGAAGGAGAAGGTGAAGTCTGGAGGGTGAATCAGAAGAAGTAAAAGAAGGAGAAGGAGGAGGTGAAGTCTGGAGGGTGAATCAGAAGAAGCAGAAGAAGGAGAAGGAGAAGGTGAAGTCTGGAGGGAGAAGCAGAAGAAGTAGAAGAAGGAGAAGGAGAAGGTGAAGTCTGGAGGGTGAATCAGAAGAAGGAGAAGGAGAAGGTGAAGTCTGGAGGGTGAATCAGAAGAAGTAGAAGAAGGAGAAGGAGAAGGTGAATCTGGAGGGTGAATCAGAAGAAGCAGAAGAAGGAGAAGGAGAAGGTGAAGTCTGGAGGGTGAATCAGAAGAAGTAGAAGAAGGAGAAGGAGAAGGTGTAGTCTGGAGGGTGAATCAGAAGAAGTAGACGAAGGAGAAGGAGAAGGTGAAGTCTGGAGGGTGAATCAGAAGAAGCAGAATAAGGAGAAGGAGAAGGTGAAGTCTGGAGGGTGAATCAGAAGAAGCAGAAGAAGTAGAAGGAGAAGGAGAAGTCTGGAGGGTGAATCAGAAGAAGTAGAAGAAGGAGAAGGAGAAGGTGAAGTCTGGAGGGTGAATCAGAAGAAGCAGAAGAAGGAGAAGGAGAAGGTGAAGTCAGGAGGGTGAATCAGAAGAAGCAGAAGAAGGAGAAGGAGAAGGTGAAGTCTGGAGGGTGAATCAGAAGAAGCAGAAGAAGGAGATGGAGAAGGTGAAGACTGAGGATGAATCAGAAGAAGTAGAAGAAAGAGAAGGAGAAGGTGAAGTCTGGAGGGTGAATCAGAAGAAGTAGAAGAAGGAGAAGGAGAAGGCGAAGTCTGGAGGGTGAATCAGAAGAAGCAGAAGAAGGAGAAGGAGAAGGTGAAGTCTGGAGGGTGAATCAGAAGAAGCAGAAGAAGGAGACGGAGAAGATGAAGTCTGGAGGGTGAATCAGAAGAAGTAGAAGAAGGAGAAGGAGAAGGTGAGGTCTGGAGGGTGAATCAGAAGAATCAGAAGAAGGAGAAGGAGAAGATGAAATCTGGAGGGTGAATCAGAAGAAGTAGAAGAATGAGAAGGAGAAGGTGAAGTTAGGAGGGTGAATCAGAAGAAGCAGAAGAAGGAGAAGGAGAAGGTGAAGTTAGGAGTATGAATCAGAAGAAGCAGAAGAAGGAGAAGGAGAAGGTGAAGTCAGGGGGGTGAAGCAGAAGAAGTAGAAGAAGGAGAAGGAGAAGGTGAAGTCAGGAGGGTGAAGCAGAAGAAGCAGAAGAAGGAGAAGGAGAAGCTGAAGTCTGGAGGGCGCAGCAGAAGAAGTAGAAGAAGGAGAAGGAGAAGGTGTAGTATGGAGGGTGAATCAGAAGAAGTAGACGAAGGAGAAGGAGAAGGTGAAGTCTGGAGGGTGAATCAGAAGAAGCAGAAGAAGGAGAAGGAGAAGGTGAAGTCTGGCGGGTGAATCAGAAGAAGTAGAAGAAGGAGAAGGAGAAGATGAAGTCTGGAGGGTGAATCAGAAGAAGCAGAAGAAGGAGAAGGAGAAGGTGAAGTCTGGAGGGTGAATCAGAAGAAGTAGAAGAAGGAGAAGGAGGAGGTGAAGTCTGGAGGGTGAATCAGAAGAAGCAGAAGAAGGAGAAGGAGAAGGTGAAGTCTGGAGGGAGAAGCAGAAGAAGTAGAAGAAGGAGAAGGAGAAGGTGAAGTCTGGAGGGTGAATCAGAAGAAGGAGAAGGAGAAGGTGAAGTCTGGAGGGTGAATCAGAAGAAGTAGAAGAAGGAGAAGGAGAAGGTGAATCTGGAGGGTGAATCAGAAGAAGCAGAAGAAGGAGAAGGAGAAGGTGAAGTCTGGAGGGTGAATCAGAAGAAGTAGAAGAAGGAGAAGGAGAAGGTGTAGTCTGGAGGGTGAATCAGAAGAAGTAGACGAAGGAGAAGGAGAAGGTGAAGTCTGGAGGGTGAATCAGAAGAAGCAGAATAAGGAGAAGGAGAAGGTGAAGTCTGGAGGGTGAATCAGAAGAAGCAGAAGAAGTAGAAGGAGAAGGAGAAGTCTGGAGGGTGAATCAGAAGAAGTAGAAGAAGGAGAAGGAGAAGGTGAAGTCTGGAGGGTGAATCAGAAGAAGCAGAAGAAGGAGAAGGAGAAGGTGAAGTCAGGAGGGTGAATCAGAAGAAGCAGAAGAAGGAGAAGGAGAAGGTGAAGTCTGGAGGGTGAATCAGAAGAAGCAGAAGAAGGAGATGGAGAAGGTGAAGACTGAGGATGAATCAGAAGAAGTAGAAGAAAGAGAAGGAGAAGGTGAAGTCTGGAGGGTGAATCAGAAGAAGTAGAAGAAGGAGAAGGAGAAGGCGAAGTCTGGAGGGTGAATCAGAAGAAGCAGAAGAAGGAGAAGGAGAAGGTGAAGTCTGGAGGGTGAATCAGAAGAAGCAGAAGAAGGAGACGGAGAAGATGAAGTCTGGAGGGTGAATCAGAAGAAGTAGAAGAAGGAGAAGGAGAAGGTGAGGTCTGGAGGGTGAATCAGAAGAATCAGAAGAAGGAGAAGGAGAAGATGAAATCTGGAGGGTGAATCAGAAGAAGTAGAAGAATGAGAAGGAGAAGGTGAAGTTAGGAGGGTGAATCAGAAGAAGCAGAAGAAGGAGAAGGAGAAGGTGAAGTCAGGGGGGTGAAGCAGAAGAAGTAGAAGAAGGAGAAGGAGAAGGTGAAGTCAGGAGGGTGAAGCAGAAGAAGCAGAAGAAGGAGAAGGAGAAGATGAAGTCTGGAGGGCGCAGCAGAAGAAGCAGAAGAAGGAAAAGGAGAAGGTGAAGTCTGGAGGGTGAAGCAGAAGAAGCAGAAGAAGGAGAAGGAGAAGATGAAGTCTGGAGGGTGAATCAGAAGAAGTAGAAGAAGGAGAAGGAGAAGGTGAGGTCTGGAGGGTGAATCAGAAGAAGCAGAAGAAGGAGAAGGAGAAGATGAAATCTGGAGGGTGAATCAGAAGAAGCAGAAGAAGGAGAAGGAGAAGGTGAAGTCTGGAGGGTGAATCAGAAGAAGCAGAAGAAGGAGAAGGAGAAGGTGAAGTCAGGAGGGTGAATCAGCAGAAGCAGAAGAAGGAGAAGTAGAAGGTGAAGTTAGGAGTATGAATCAGAAGAAGCAGAAGAAGGAGAAGGAGAAGGTGAAGTCAGTGGGGTGAAGCAGAAGAAGTAGAAGAAGGAGAAGGAGAAGGTGAAGTCAGGAGGGTGAAGCAGAAGAAGCAGAAGAAGGAGAAGGAGAAGCTGAAGTCTGGAGGGCGCAGCAGAAGAAGTAGAAGAAGGAGAAGGAGAAGGTGTAGTATGGAGGGTGAATCAGAAGAAGTAGACCAAGGAGAAGGAGAAGGTGAAGTCTGGAGGGTGAATCAGAAGAAGCAGAAGAAGGAGAAGGAGAAGGTGAAGTCTGGCGGGTGAATCAGAAGAAGTAGAAGAAGGAGAAGGAGAAGATGAAGTCTGGAGGGTGAATCAGAAGAAGCAGAAGAAGGAGAAGGAGAAGGTGAAGTCTGGAGGGTGAATCAGAAGAAGTAGAAGAAGGAGAAGGAGGAGGTGAAGTCTGGAGGGTGAATCAGAAGAAGCAGAAGAAGGAGAAGGAGAAGGTGAAGTCTGGAGGGAGAAGCAGAAGAAGTAGAAGAAGGAGAAGGAGAAGGTGAAGTCTGGAGGGTGAATCAGAAGAAGGAGAAGGAGAAGGTGAAGTCTGGAGGGTGAATCAGAAGAAGTAGAAGAAGGAGAAGGAGAAGGTGAATCTGGAGGGTGAATCAGAAGAAGCAGAAGAAGGAGAAGGAGAAGGTGAAGTCTGGAGGGTGAATCAGAAGAAGTAGAAGAAGGAGAAGGAGAAGGTGTAGTCTGGAGGGTGAATCAGAAGAAGTAGACGAAGGAGAAGGAGAAGGTGAAGTCTGGAGGGTGAATCAGAAGAAGCAGAATAAGGAGAAGGAGAAGGTGAAGTCTGGAGGGTGAATCAGAAGAAGCAGAAGAAGGAGAAGGAGAAGGTGAAGTCAGGAGGGTGAATCAGAAGAAGCAGAAGAAGGAGAAGGAGAAGGTGAAGTCTGGAGGGTGAATCAGAAGAAGCAGAAGAAGGAGATGGAGAAGGTGAAGACTGAGGATGAATCAGAAGAAGTAGAAGAAAGAGAAGGAGAAGGTGAAGTCTGGAGGGTGAATCAGAAGAAGTAGAAGAAGGAGAAGGAGAAGGCGAAGTCTGGAGGGTGAATCAGAAGAAGCAGAAGAAGGAGAAGGAGAAGGTGAAGTCTGGAGGGTGAATCAGAAGAAGCAGAAGAAGGAGACGGAGAAGATGAAGTCTGGAGGGTGAATCAGAAGAAGTAGAAGAAGGAGAAGGAGAAGGTGAGGTCTGGAGGGTGAATCAGAAGAATCAGAAGAAGGAGAAGGAGAAGATGAAATCTGGAGGGTGAATCAGAAGAAGTAGAAGAATGAGAAGGAGAAGGTGAAGTTAGGAGGGTGAATCAGAAGAAGCAGAAGAAGGAGAAGGAGAAGGTGAAGTTAGGAGTATGAATCAGAAGAAGCAGAAGAAGGAGAAGGAGAAGGTGAAGTCAGGGGGGTGAAGCAGAAGAAGTAGAAGAAGGAGAAGGAGAAGGTGAAGTCAGGAGGGTGAAGCAGAAGAAGCAGAAGAAGGAGAAGGAGAAGCTGAAGTCTGGAGGGCGCAGCAGAAGAAGTAGAAGAAGGAGAAGGAGAAGGTGTAGTATGGAGGGTGAATCAGAAGAAGTAGACGAAGGAGAAGGAGAAGGTGAAGTCTGGAGGGTGAATCAGAAGAAGCAGAAGAAGTAGAAGGAGAAGGTGAAGTCTGGCGGGTGAATCAGAAGAAGTAGAAGAAGGAGAAGGAGAAGATGAAGTCTGGAGGGTGAATCAGAAGAAGCAGAAGAAGGAGAAGGAGAAGGTGAAGTCTGGAGGGTGAATCAGAAGAAGTAGAAGAAGGAGAAGGAGGAGGTGAAGTCTGGAGGGTGAATCAGAAGAAGCAGAAGAAGGAGAAGGAGAAGGTGAAGTCTGGAGGGAGAAGCAGAAGAAGTAGAAGAAGGAGAAGGAGAAGGTGAAGTCTGGAGGGTGAATCAGAAGAAGGAGAAGGAGAAGGTGAAGTCTGGAGGGTGAATCAGAAGAAGTAGAAGAAGGAGAAGGAGAAGGTGAATCTGGAGGGTGAATCAGAAGAAGCAGAAGAAGGAGAAGGAGAAGGTGAAGTCTGGAGGGTGAATCAGAAGAAGTAGAAGAAGGAGAAGGAGAAGGTGTAGTCTGGAGGGTGAATCAGAAGAAGTAGACGAAGGAGAAGGAGAAGGTGAAGTCTGGAGGGTGAATCAGAAGAAGCAGAATAAGGAGAAGGAGAAGGTGAAGTCTGGAGGGTGAATCAGAAGAAGCAGAAGAAGTAGAAGGAGAAGGAGAAGTCTGGAGGGTGAATCAGAAGAAGGAGAAGGAGAAGGTGAAGTCTGGAGGGTGAATCAGAAGAAGCAGAAGAAGGAGAAGGAGAAGGTGAAGTCAGGAGGGTGAATCAGAAGAAGCAGAAGAAGGAGAAGGAGAAGGTGAAGTCTGGAGGGTGAATCAGAAGAAGCAGAAGAAGGAGATGGAGAAGGTGAAGACTGAGGATGAATCAGAAGAAGTAGAAGAAAGAGAAGGAGAAGGTGAAGTCTGGAGGGTGAATCAGAAGAAGTAGAAGAAGGAGAAGGAGAAGGCGAAGTCTGGAGGGTGAATCAGAAGAAGCAGAAGAAGGAGAAGGAGAAGGTGAAGTCTGGAGGGTGAATCAGAAGAAGCAGAAGAAGGAGACGGAGAAGATGAAGTCTGGAGGGTGAATCAGAAGAAGTAGAAGAAGGAGAAGGAGAAGGTGAGGTCTGGAGGGTGAATCAGAAGAATCAGAAGAAGGAGAAGGAGAAGATGAAATCTGGAGGGTGAATCAGAAGAAGTAGAAGAATGAGAAGGAGAAGGTGAAGTTAGGAGGGTGAATCAGAAGAAGCAGAAGAAGGAGAAGGAGAAGGTGAAGTCAGGGGGGTGAAGCAGAAGAAGTAGAAGAAGGAGAAGGAGAAGGTGAAGTCAGGAGGGTGAAGCAGAAGAAGCAGAAGAAGGAGAAGGAGAAGATGAAGTCTGGAGGGCGCAGCAGAAGAAGCAGAAGAAGGAAAAGGAGAAGGTGAAGTCTGGAGGGTGAAGCAGAAGAAGCAGAAGAAGGAGAAGGAGAAGATGAAGTCTGGAGGGTGTTCAGAAGAAGTAGAAGAAGGAGAAGGAGAAGGTGAGGTCTGGAGGGTGAATCAGAAGAAGCAGAAGAAGGAGAAGGAGAAGATGAAATCTGGAGGGTGAATCAGAAGAAGCAGAAGAAGGAGAAGGAGAAGGTGAAGTCTGGAGGGTGAATCAGAAGAAGCAGAAGAAGGAGAAGGAGAAGGTGAAGTCAGGAGGGTGAATCAGCAGAAGCAGAAGAAGGAGAAGTAGAAGGTGAAGTTAGGAGTATGAATCAGAAGAAGCAGAAGAAGGAGAAGGAGAAGGTGAAGTCAGTGGGGTGAAGCAGAAGAAGTAGAAGAAGGAGAAGGAGAAGGTGAAGTGAGGAGGGTGAAGCAGAAGAAGCAGAAGAAGGAGAAGGAGAAGCTGAAGTCTGGAGGGCGCAGCAGAAGAAGTAGAAGAAGGAGAAGGAGAAGGTGTAGTATGGAGGGTGAATCAGAAGAAGTAGACGAAGGAGAAGGAGAAGGTGAAGTCTGGAGGGTGAATCAGAAGAAGCAGAAGAAGGAGAAGGAGAAGGTGAAGTCTGGCGGGTGAATCAGAAGAAGTAGAAGAAGGAGAAGGAGAAGATGAAGTCTGGAGGGTGAATCAGAAGAAGCAGAAGAAGGAGAAGGAGAAGGTGAAGTCTGGAGGGTGAATCAGAAGAAGTAGAAGAAGGAGAAGGAGGAGGTGAAGTCTGGAGGGTGAATCAGAAGAAGCAGAAGAAGGAGAAGGAGAAGGTGAAGTCTGGAGGGAGAAGCAGAAGAAGTAGAAGAAGGAGAAGGAGAAGGTGAAGTCTGGAGGGTGAATCAGAAGAAGGAGAAGGAGAAGGTGAAGTCTGGAGGGTGAATCAGAAGAAGTAGAAGAAGGAGAAGGAGAAGGTGAATCTGGAGGGTGAATCAGAAGAAGCAGAAGAAGGAGAAGGAGAAGGTGAAGTCTGGAGGGTGAATCAGAAGAAGTAGAAGAAGGAGAAGGAGAAGGTGTAGTCTGGAGGGTGAATCAGAAGAAGTAGACGAAGGAGAAGGAGAAGGTGAAGTCTGGAGGGTGAATCAGAAGAAGCAGAATAAGGAGAAGGAGAAGGTGAAGTCTGGAGGGTGAATCAGAAGAAGCAGAAGAAGTAGAAGGAGAAGGAGAAGTCTGGAGGGTGAATCAGAAGAAGTAGAAGAAGGAGAAGGAGAAGGTGAAGTCTGGAGGGTGAATCAGAAGAAGCAGAAGAAGGAGAAGGAGAAGGTGAAGTCAGGAGGGTGAATCAGAAGAAGCAGAAGAAGGAGAAGGAGAAGGTGAAGTCTGGAGGGTGAATCAGAAGAAGCAGAAGAAGGAGATGGAGAAGGTGAAGACTGAGGATGAATCAGAAGAAGTAGAAGAAAGAGAAGGAGAAGGTGAAGTCTGGAGGGTGAATCAGAAGAAGTAGAAGAAGGAGAAGGAGAAGGCGAAGTCTGGAGGGTGAATCAGAAGAAGCAGAAGAAGGAGAAGGAGAAGGTGAAGTCTGGAGGGTGAATCAGAAGAAGCAGAAGAAGGAGACGGAGAAGATGAAGTCTGGAGGGTGAATCAGAAGAAGTAGAAGAAGGAGAAGGAGAAGGTGAGGTCTGGAGGGTGAATCAGAAGAATCAGAAGAAGGAGAAGGAGAAGATGAAATCTGGAGGGTGAATCAGAAGAAGTAGAAGAATGAGAAGGAGAAGGTGAAGTTAGGAGGGTGAATCAGAAGAAGCAGAAGAAGGAGAAGGAGAAGGTGAAGTCAGGGGGGTGAAGCAGAAGAAGTAGAAGAAGGAGAAGGAGAAGGTGAAGTCAGGAGGGTGAAGCAGAAGAAGCAGAAGAAGGAGAAGGAGAAGATGAAGTCTGGAGGGCGCAGCAGAAGAAGCAGAAGAAGGAAAAGGAGAAGGTGAAGTCTGGAGGGTGAAGCAGAAGAAGCAGAAGAAGGAGAAGGAGAAGGTGAAGTCTGGAGGGTGAATCAGAAGAAGTAGAAGAAGGAGAAGGAGAAGTAGAAGTCAGGAGGGTGAAGCAGAAGAAGCAGAAGAAGGAGAAGGAGAATGTGAAGTCTGGAGGGTGAAGCAGAAGAAGCAGAAGGAGGAGAAGGAGAAGGTGAAGTCTGGAGGGCGAAGCAGAAGAAGCAGATGAAGGAGAAGGAGAAGGTGAAGTCTGGAGGGTGAAGCAGAAGAAGCAGAAGAAGGAGAAGGAGAAGGTGAAGTCTGGAGGGTAAATCAGAAGAAGCAGAAGAAGGAGAAGGAGAAGGTGATGTCTGGAGGGTGAATCAGAAGAAGCAGAAGAAGTAGAAGGAGAAGGTGAAGTCTGGAGGGTGAATCAGAAGAAGTAGAAGAAGGAGAAGGAAAAGGTGAAGTCTGGAGGGTGAATTAGAAGAAGCAGAAGAAGGAGAAGGAGAAGGTGAAGTCTGGATGGTGAATCAGAAGAAGCAGAAGAAGGAGAAGGAGAAGGTGATGTCTGGAGGGTGAATCAGAAGAAGCAGAAGAAGTAGAAGGAGAAGGTGAAGTCTGGAGGGTGAATCAGAAGAAGTAGAAGAAGGAGAAGGAAAAGGTGAAGTCTGGAGGGTGAATTAGAAGAAGCAGAAGAAGGAGAAGGAGAAGGTGAAGTCAGGAGGGTGAATCAGAAGAAGCAGAAGAAGGAGAAGGAGAAGGTGAAGTCTGGAGGGTGAATCAGAAGAAGCAGAAGAAGGAGAAGGAGAAGGTGAAGTCTGGAGGGTGAATCAGAAGAAGTAGAAGAAGGAGAAGGAGAAGGTGAAGTCTGGAGGGTGAAGCAGAAGAAGTAGAAGAAGGAGAAGGAGAAGGTGAAGTCAGGAGGGTGAATCAGAAGAAGGAGAAGAAGGAGAAGGAGAAGGTGAAGTCAGGAGGGTGAATCAGAAGAAGCAGAAGAAGGAGAAGGAGAAGGTGAAGTCTGGAGGGTGAATCAGAAGAATCAGAAGAAGGAGAAGGAGAAGGTGAAGTCTGGAGGGTGAATCAGAAGAAGCAGAAGAAAGAGAAGGAGAAGGTGTAGTCTGGAGGGTGAAGCAGAAGAAGCAGAAGAAGGAGAAGGAGAAGGTGAAGACTGGAGGGTGAATCAGAAGAAGTAGAAGAAGGAGAAGGAGAAGGTGAAGTCTGGAGGGTGAATCAGAAGAATAGAAGAAGGAGAAGGAGAAGGTGAAGTCTGGAGGGTGAATCAGAAGAAGCAGAAGAAGGAGAAGGAGAAGGTGAAGTCTGGAGGGTGAATCAGAAGAAGCAGAAGAAGGAGAAGGAGAAGATGAAATCTGGAGGGTGAATCAGAAGAAGTAGAAGAAGGAGAAGGAGAAGGTGAGGTCTGGAGGGTGAATCAGAAGAAGCAGAAGAAGGAGAAGGAGAAGATGAAATCTGGAGGGTGAATCAGAAGAAGCAGTAGAAGGAGAAGGAGAAGGTGAAGTCTGGAGGGTGAATCAGAAGAAGCAGAAGAAGGAGAAGGAGAAGGTGAAGTCAGGAGGGTGAATCAGCAGAAGCAGAAGAAGGAGAAGTAAAAGGTGAAGTTAGGAGTATGAATCAGAAGAAGCAGAAGAAGGAGAAGGAGAAGGTGAAGTCAGGGGGGTGAAGCAGAAGAAGTAGAAGAAGGAGAAGGAGAAGGTGAAGTCAGGAGGGTGAAGCAGAAGAAGCAGAAGAAGGAGAAGGAGAAGCTGAAGTCTGGAGGGCGCAGCAGAAGAAGTAGAAGAAGGAGAAGGAGAAGGTGTAGTATGGAGGGTGAATCAGAAGAAGTAGACGAAGGAGAAGGAGAAGGTGAAGTCTGGAGGGTGAATCAGAAGAAGCAGAAGAAGGAGAAGGAGAAGGTGAAGTCTGGCGGGTGAATCAGAAGAAGTAGAAGAAGGAGAAGGAGAAGATGAAGTCTGGAGGGTGAATCAGAAGAAGCAGAAGAAGGAGAAGGAGAAGGTGAAGTCTGGAGGGTGAATCAGAAGAAGCAGAAGAAGTAGAAGGAGAAGGTGAAGTCTGGAGGGTGAATCAGAAGAAGTAGAAGAAGGAGAAGGAGAAGGTGAAGTCTGGAGGGTGAAACAGAAGAAGAAGAAGAAGGAGAAGGAGAAGGTGAAGTCAGGAGGGTGAATCAGAAGAAGCAGAAGAAGGAGAAGGAGAAGGTGAAGTCTGGAGGGTGAATCAGAAGAAACAGTAGAAGGAGAAGGAGAAGATGAAGTCTGGAGGGTGAATCAGAAGAAGTAGAAGAAGGAGAAGGAGAAGGTGAAGTCTGGAGGGTGAAGCAGAAGAAGTAGAAGAAGGAGAAGGAGAAGGTGAAATCAGGAGGGTGAATCAGAAGAAGTAGCAGAAGGAGAAGGAGAAGGTGAAGTCAGGAGGGTGAATCAGAAGAAGCAGAAGAAGGAGAAGGAGAAGGTGAAGTCTGGAGGGTGAATCAGAAGAATCAGAAGAAGGAGAAGGAGAAGGTGAAGTCTGGAGGGTGAATCAGAAGAAACAGAAGAAGGAGAAGGAGAAGGTGAAGTCTGGAGGGTGAATCAGAAGAATCAGAATAAGGAGAAGGAGAAGATGAAATCTGGAGGGTGAATCAGAAGAAGTAGAAGAAGGAGAAGGAGAAGGTGAAGTCTGGAGGGTGAAGCAGAAGAAGTAGAAGAAGGAGAAGGAGAAGGTGAAGTCAGGAGGGTGAATCAGAAGAAGTAGAAGAAGGAGAAGGAGAAGATGAAGTCTGGAGGGTGAATCAGAAGAAGTAGAAGAAGGAGAAGGAGAAGGTGAGGTCTGGAGGGTGAATCAGAAGAAGCAGAAGAAGGAGAAGGAGAAGATGAAATCTGGAGGGTGAATCAGAAGAAGCAGAAGAAGGAGAAGGAGAAGGTGAAGTCTCGAGGGTGAATCAGAAGAAGCAGAAGAAGGAGAAGGAGAAGGTGAAGTCAGGAGGGTGAATCAGCAGAAGCAGAAGAAGGAGAAGTAGAAGGTGAAGTTAGGAGTATGAATCAGAAGAAGCAGAAGAAGGAGAAGGAGAAGGTGAAGTCAGGGGGGTGAAGCAGAAGAAGTAGAAGAAGGCGAAGGAGAAGGTGAAGTCAGGAGGGTGAAGCAGAAGAAGCAGAAGAAGGAGAAGGAGAAGCTGAAGTCTGGAGGGCGCAGCAGAAGAAGTAGAAGAAGGAGAAGGAGAAGGTGTAGTATGGAGGGTGAATCAGAAGAAGTAGACGAAGGAGAAGGAGAAGGTGAAGTCTGGAGGGTGAATCAGAAGAAGCAGAAGAAGGAGAAGGAGAAGGTGAAGACTGGCGGGTGAATCAGAAGAAGTAGAAGAAGGAGAAGGAGAAGATGAAGTCTGGAGGGTGAATCAGAAGAAGCAGAAGAAGGAGAAGGAGAAGGTGAAGTCTGGAGGGTGAATCAGAAGAAGTAGAAGAAGGAGAAGGAGGAGGTGAAGTCTGGAGGGTGAATCAGAAGAAGCAGAAGAAGGAGAAGGAGAAGGTGAAGTCTGGAGGGAGAAGCAGAAGAAGTAGAAGAAGGAGAAGGAGAAGGTGAAGTCTGGAGGGTGAATCAGAAGAAGGAGAAGGAGAAGGTGAAGTCTGGAGGGTGAATCAGAAGAAGTAGAAGAAGGAGAAGGAGAAGGTGAATCTGGAGGGTGAATCAGAAGAAGCAGAAGAAGGAGAAGGAGAAGGTGAAGTCTGGAGGGTGAATCAGAAGAAGTAGAAGAAGGAGAAGGAGAAGGTGTAGTCTGGAGGGTGAATCAGAAGAAGTAGACGAAGGAGAAGGAGAAGGTGAAGTCTGGAGGGTGAATCAGAAGAAGCAGAATAAGGAGAAGGAGAAGGTGAAGTCTGGAGGGTGAATCAGAAGAAGCAGAAGAAGTAGAAGGAGAAGGAGAAGTCTGGAGGGTGAATCAGAAGAAGTAGAAGAAGGAGAAGGAGAAGGTGAAGTCTGGAGGGTGAATCAGAAGAAGCAGAAGAAGGAGAAGGAGAAGGTGAAGTCAGGAGGGTGAATCAGAAGAAGCAGAAGAAGGAGAAGGAGAAGGTGAAGTCTGGAGGGTGAATCAGAAGAAGCAGAAGAAGGAGATGGAGAAGGTGAAGACTGAGGATGAATCAGAAGAAGTAGAAGAAAGAGAAGGAGAAGGTGAAGTCTGGAGGGTGAATCAGAAGAAGCAGAAGAAGGAGAAGGAGAAGGTGAAGTCTGGCGGGTGAATCAGAAGAAGTAGAAGAAGGAGAAGGAGAAGATGAAGTCTGGAGGGTGAATCAGAAGAAGCAGAAGAAGGAGAAGGAGAAGGTGAAGTCTGGAGGGTGAATCAGAAGAAGTAGAAGAAGGAGAAGGAGGAGGTGAAGTCTGGAGGGTGAATCAGAAGAAGCAGAAGAAGGAGAAGGAGAAGGTGAAGTCTGGAGGGAGAAGCAGAAGAAGTAGAAGAAGGAGAAGGAGAAGGTGAAGTCTGGAGGGTGAATCAGAAGAAGGAGAAGGAGAAGGTGAAGTCTGGAGGGTGAATCAGAAGAAGTAGAAGAAGGAGAAGGAGAAGGTGAATCTGGAGGGTGAATCAGAAGAAGCAGAAGAAGGAGAAGGAGAAGGTGAAGTCTGGAGGGTGAATCAGAAGAAGTAGAAGAAGGAGAAGGAGAAGGTGTAGTCTGGAGGGTGAATCAGAAGAAGTAGACGAAGGAGAAGGAGAAGGTGAAGTCTGGAGGGTGAATCAGAAGAAGCAGAATAAGGAGAAGGAGAAGGTGAAGTCTGGAGGGTGAATCAGAAGAAGCAGAAGAAGTAGAAGGAGAAGGAGAAGTCTGGAGGGTGAATCAGAAGAAGTAGAAGAAGGAGAAGGAGAAGGTGAAGTCTGGAGGGTGAATCAGAAGAAGCAGAAGAAGGAGAAGGAGAAGGTGAAGTCAGGAGGGTGAATCAGAAGAAGCAGAAGAAGGAGAAGGAGAAGGTGAAGTCTGGAGGGTGAATCAGAAGAAGCAGAAGAAGGAGATGGAGAAGGTGAAGACTGAGGATGAATCAGAAGAAGTAGAAGAAAGAGAAGGAGAAGGTGAAGTCTGGAGGGTGAATCAGAAGAAGTAGAAGAAGGAGAAGGAGAAGGCGAAGTCTGGAGGGTGAATCAGAAGAAGCAGAAGAAGGAGAAGGAGAAGGTGAAGTCTGGAGGGTGAATCAGAAGAAGCAGAAGAAGGAGACGGAGAAGATGAAGTCTGGAGGGTGAATCAGAAGAAGTAGAAGAAGGAGAAGGAGAAGGTGAGGTCTGGAGGGTGAATCAGAAGAAGCAGGAGAAGGAGAAGGAGAAGGTGAAGTCTGAAGGGTGAATCAGAAGAAGTAGAAGAAGGAGAAGGAGAAGGTGAAGTCTGGAGGGTGAATCAGAAGAAGTAGAAGAAGGAGAAGGAGAAGGTGAAGTCTGGAGGGTGAATCAGAAGAAGCAGAAGAAGGAGAAGGAGAAGGTGATGTCTGGAGGGTGAATCAGAAGAAGCAGAAGAAGGAGAAGGAGAAGATGAAGTCTGGAGGGCGCAGCAGAAGAAGTAGAAGAAGGAGAAGGAGAAGGTGTAGTATGGAGGGTGAATCAGAAGAAGTAGACGAAGGAGAAGGAGAAGGTGAAGTCTGGAGGGTGAATCAGAAGAAGCAGAAGAAGGAGAAGGAGAAGGTGAAGTCTGGCGGGTGAATCAGAAGAAGTAGAAGAAGGAGAAGGAGAAGATGAAGTCTGGAGGGTGAATCAGAAGAAGCAGAAGAAGGAGAAGGAGAAGGTGAAGTCTGGAGGGTGAATCAGAAGAAGCAGAAGAAGTAGAAGGAGAAGGTGAAGTCTGGAGGGTGAATCAGAAGAAGTAGAAGAAGGAGAAGGAGAAGGTGAAGTCTGGAGGGTGAAACAGAAGAAGAAGAAGAAGGAGAAGGAGAAGGTGAAGTCAGGAGGGTGAATCAGAAGAAGCAGAAGAAGGAGAAGGAGAAGGTGAAGTCTGGAGGGTGAATCAGAAGAAACAGAAGAAGGAGAAGGAGAAGATGAAGTCTGGAGGGTGAATCAGAAGAAGTAGAAGAAGGAGAAGGAGAAGGTGAAGTCTGGAGGGTGAAGCAGAAGAAGTAGAAGAAGGAGAAGGAGAAGGTGAAATCAGGAGGGTGAATCAGAAGAAGTAGCAGAAGGAGAAGGAGAAGGTGAAGTCAGGAGGGTGAATCAGAAGAAGCAGAAGAAGGAGAAGGAGAAGGTGAAGTCTGGAGGGTGAATCAGAAGAATCAGAAGAAGGAGAAGGAGAAGGTGAAGTCTGGAGGGTGAATCAGAAGAAACAGAAGAAGGAGAAGGAGAAGGTGAAGTCAGGAGGGTGAATCAGAAGAAGTAGAAGAAGGAGAAGGAGAAGATGAAGTCTGGAGGGTGAATCAGAAGAAGTAGAAGAAGGAGAAGGAGAAGGTGAGGTCTGGAGGGTGAATCAGAAGAATCAGAAGAAGGAGAAGGAGAAGGTGAAGTCTGGAGGGTGAATCAGAAGAATCAGAATAAGGAGAAGGAGAAGATGAAATCTGGATGGTGAATCAGAAGAAGTAGAAGAAGGAGAAGGAGAAGGTGAAGTCTGGAGGGTGAAGCAGAAGAAGTAGAAGAAGGAGAAGGAGAAGGTGAAGTCAGGAGGGTGAATCAGAAGAAGTAGAAGAAGGAGAAGGAGAAGATGAAGTCTGGAGGGTGAATCAGAAGAAGTAGAAGAAGGAGAAGGAGAAGGTGAGGTCTGGAGGGTGAATCAGAAGAAGCAGAAGAAGGAGAAGGAGAAGATGAAATCTGGAGGGTGAATCAGAAGAAGCAGAAGAAGGAGAAGGAGAAGGTGAAGTCTCGAGGGTGAATCAGAAGAAGCAGAAGAAGGAGAAGGAGAAGGTGAAGTCAGGAGGGTGAATCAGCAGAAGCAGAAGAAGGAGAAGTAGAAGGTGAAGTTAGGAGTATGAATCAGAAGAAGCAGAAGAAGGAGAAGGAGAAGGTGAAGTCAGGGGGGTGAAGCAGAAGAAGTAGAAGAAGGAGAAGGAGAAGGTGAAGTCAGGAGGGTGAAGCAGAAGAAGCAGAAGAAGGAGAAGGAGAAGCTGAAGTCTGGAGGGCGCAGCAGAAGAAGTAGAAGAAGGAGAAGGAGAAGGTGTAGTATGGAGGGTGAATCAGAAGAAGTAGACGAAGGAGAAGGAGAAGGTGAAGTCTGGAGGGTGAATCAGAAGAAGCAGAAGAAGGAGAAGGAGAAGGTGAAGACTGGCGGGTGAATCAGAAGAAGTAGAAGAAGGAGAAGGAGAAGATGAAGTCTGGAGGGTGAATCAGAAGAAGCAGAAGAAGGAGAAGGAGAAGGTGAAGTCTGGAGGGTGAATCAGAAGAAGTAGAAGAAGGAGAAGGAGGAGGTGAAGTCTGGAGGGTGAATCAGAAGAAGCAGAAGAAGGAGAAGGAGAAGGTGAAGTCTGGAGGGAGAAGCAGAAGAAGTAGAAGAAGGAGAAGGAGAAGGTGAAGTCTGGAGGGTGAATCAGAAGAAGGAGAAGGAGAAGGTGAAGTCTGGAGGGTGAATCAGAAGAAGTAGAAGAAGGAGAAGGAGAAGGTGAATCTGGAGGGTGAATCAGAAGAAGCAGAAGAAGGAGAAGGAGAAGGTGAAGTCTGGAGGGTGAATCAGAAGAAGTAGAAGAAGGAGAAGGAGAAGGTGTAGTCTGGAGGGTGAATCAGAAGAAGTAGACGAAGGAGAAGGAGAAGGTGAAGTCTGGAGGGTGAATCAGAAGAAGCAGAATAAGGAGAAGGAGAAGGTGAAGTCTGGAGGGTGAATCAGAAGAAGCAGAAGAAGTAGAAGGAGAAGGAGAAGTCTGGAGGGTGAATCAGAAGAAGTAGAAGAAGGAGAAGGAGAAGGTGAAGTCTGGAGGGTGAATCAGAAGAAGCAGAAGAAGGAGAAGGAGAAGGTGAAGTCAGGAGGGTGAATCAGAAGAAGCAGAAGAAGGAGAAGGAGAAGGTGAAGTCTGGAGGGTGAATCAGAAGAAGCAGAAGAAGGAGATGGAGAAGGTGAAGACTGAGGATGAATCAGAAGAAGTAGAAGAAAGAGAAGGAGAAGGTGAAGTCTGGAGGGTGAATCAGAAGAAGCAGAAGAAGGAGAAGGAGAAGGTGAAGTCTGGCGGGTGAATCAGAAGAAGTAGAAGAAGGAGAAGGAGAAGATGAAGTCTGGAGGGTGAATCAGAAGAAGCAGAAGAAGGAGAAGGAGAAGGTGAAGTCTGGAGGGTGAATCAGAAGAAGTAGAAGAAGGAGAAGGAGGAGGTGAAGTCTGGAGGGTGAATCAGAAGAAGCAGAAGAAGGAGAAGGAGAAGGTGAAGTCTGGAGGGAGAAGCAGAAGAAGTAGAAGAAGGAGAAGGAGAAGGTGAAGTCTGGAGGGTGAATCAGAAGAAGGAGAAGGAGAAGGTGAAGTCTGGAGGGTGAATCAGAAGAAGTAGAAGAAGGAGAAGGAGAAGGTGAATCTGGAGGGTGAATCAGAAGAAGCAGAAGAAGGAGAAGGAGAAGGTGAAGTCTGGAGGGTGAATCAGAAGAAGTAGAAGAAGGAGAAGGAGAAGGTGTAGTCTGGAGGGTGAATCAGAAGAAGTAGACGAAGGAGAAGGAGAAGGTGAAGTCTGGAGGGTGAATCAGAAGAAGCAGAATAAGGAGAAGGAGAAGGTGAAGTCTGGAGGGTGAATCAGAAGAAGCAGAAGAAGTAGAAGGAGAAGGAGAAGTCTGGAGGGTGAATCAGAAGAAGTAGAAGAAGGAGAAGGAGAAGGTGAAGTCTGGAGGGTGAATCAGAAGAAGCAGAAGAAGGAGAAGGAGAAGGTGAAGTCAGGAGGGTGAATCAGAAGAAGCAGAAGAAGGAGAAGGAGAAGGTGAAGTCTGGAGGGTGAATCAGAAGAAGCAGAAGAAGGAGATGGAGAAGGTGAAGACTGAGGATGAATCAGAAGAAGTAGAAGAAAGAGAAGGAGAAGGGGAAGTCTGGAGGGTGAATCAGAAGAAGTAGAAGAAGGAGAAGGAGAAGGCGAAGTCTGGAGGGTGAATCAGAAGAAGCAGAAGAAGGAGAAGGAGAAGGTGAAGTCTGGAGGGTGAATCAGAAGAAGCAGAAGAAGGAGACGGAGAAGATGAAGTCTGGAGGGTGAATCAGAAGAAGTAGAAGAAGGAGAAGGAGAAGGTGAGGTCTGGAGGGTGATTCAGAAGAAGCAGGAGAAGGAGAAGGAGAAGGTGAAGTCTGAAGGGTGAATCAGAAGAAGTAGAAGAAGGAGAAGGAGAAGGTGAAGTCTGGAGGGTGAATCAGAAGAAGTAGAAGAAGGAGAAGGAGAAGGTGAAGTCTGGAGGGTGAATCAGAAGAAGCAGAAGAAGGAGAAGGAGAAGGTGATGTCTGGAGGGTGAATCAGAAGAAGCAGAAGAAGGAGAAGGAGAAGATGAAATCTGGAGGGTGAATCAGAAGAAGTAGAAGAAGGAGAAGGAGAAGGTGAAGTCTGGAGGGTGAATCAGAAGAAGCAGAAGAAGGAGAAGGAGAAGGTGAAGTCTGGAGGGTGAAGCAGAAGAAGCAGAAGAAGGAGAAGGAGAAGGTGAAGTCTGGAGGGTGAAGCAGAAGAAGCAGAAGAAGGAGAAGGAGAAGGTGAAGCCTGGAGGGTGAATCAGAAGAAGCAGAATAAGGAGAAGGAGAAGCTGAAGTCTGGAGGGTGAATCAGAAGAAGCAGAAGAAGGAGAAGGAGAAGGTGAAGTCTGGAGGGTGAATCAGAAGAAGTAGAAGAAGGAGAAGGAGAAGGTGAAGTCTGGAGGGTGAAGCAGAAGAAGTAGAAGAAGGAGAAGGAGAAGGTGAAGTCAGGAGGGTGAATCAGAAGAAGTAGAAGAAGGAGAAGGAGAAGGTGAAGTCAGGAGAGTGAATCAGAAGAAGCAGAAGAAGGAGAAGGAGAAGGTGAAGTCTGGAGGGTGAATCAGAAGAATCAGAAGAAGGAGAAGGAGAAGGTGAAGTCTGGAGGGTGAATCAGAAGAAGCAGAAGAAAGAGAAGGAGAAGGTGAAGTCTGGAGGGTGAATCAGAAGAAGCAGAAGAAGGAGAAGGAGAAGATGAAGTCTGGAGGGTGAATCAGAAGAAGTCGAAGAAGGAGAAGGAGAAGGTGAGGTCTGGAGGGTGAATCAGAAGAAGCAGAAGAAGGAGAAGGAGAAGGTGAAGTCTGGAGGGTGAATCAGAAGAAGCAGAAGAAGGAGAAGGAGAAGGTGAAGTCTGGAAAGTGAATCAGAAGAAGCAGAAGAAGGAGAAGGAGAAGGTGAAGTCAGGAGGGAGAATCAGAAGAAGCAGAAGAAGGAGAAGGAGAAGGTGAAGTCTGGAGGGTGAAGCAGAAGAAGCAGAAGAAGGAGAAGGAGAAGGTGAAGTCTGGAGGGTGAATCAGAAGAAGTAGAAGAAGGAGAAGGAGAAGGTGAAGTCAGGAGGGTGAAGCAGAAGAAGCATTGGAAGGAGAAGGAGAAGGTGAAGTCTAGAGGGTGAAGCAGAAGAAGCAGAAGAAGGAGAAGGAGAAGGTGAAGTCTGGAGGGTGAATCAGAAGAAGCAGAAGAAGGAGAAGGAGAAGGTGAAGTCAGGAGGGTGAATCGGAAGAAGCAGAAGAAGGAGAAGGAGAAGATGAAGTCTGGAGTGTGAGTCAGATGAAGCAGAAGAAGGAGAAGGAGAAGGTGAAGACTGGAGGGTGAATCAGAAGAAGTAGAAGAAGGAGAAGGAGAAGGTGAAGTCTGGAGGGTGAATCAGAAGAAGTAGAAGAAGGAGAAGGAGAAGGCGAAGACTGGGGGGGAATCAGAAGAAGCAGAAGGAGAAGGAGAAGGTGAAGTCTGGAGGGTGAATCAGAAAAAGCAGAAGGAGGAGAAGGAGAAGATGAAGTCTGGAGGGTGAATCAGAAGAAGTAGAAGATGGAGAAGGAGAAGGTGAGGTCTGGAGGGTGAATCAGAAGAAGCAGAAGAAGGAGAAGGAGAAGGTGAAGTCTGAAGGGTGAATCAGAAGAAGCAGAAGAAGGAGAAGGAGAAGGTGAAGTCTGGAGAGTGAATCAGAAGAAGCAGAAGAAGGAGAAGGAGAAGGTGAAGTCTGGAGGGTGAATCAGAAGAAGCAGAAGAAGGAGAAGGAGAAGGTGAAGTCTGGAGGGTGAATCAGAAGAAGTAGAAGAAGGAGAAGGAGAAGGTGAGGTCTGGAGGGTGAATCAGAAGAAGCAGAAGAAGGAGAAGGAGAAGGTGAAGTCTGGAGGGTGAATCAGAAGAAGCAGAAGAAGGAGAAGGAGAAGGTGAAGTCTGGAAAGTGAATCAGAAGAAGCAGAAGAAGGAGAAGGAGAAGGTGAAGTCAGGAGGGAGAATCAGAAGAAGCAGAAGAAGGAGAAGGAGAAGGTGAAGTCTGGAGGGTGAAGCAGAAGAAGCAGAAGAAGGAGAAGGAGATGGTGAAGTCTGGACGGTGAATCAGAAGAAGTAGAAGAAGGAGAAGGAGAAGGTGAAGTCAGGAGGGTGAAGCAGAAGAAGCAGTAGAAGGAGAAGGAGAAGGTGAAGTCTGGAGGGTGAAGCAGAAGAAGCAGAAGAAGGAGAAGGAGAAGGTGAAGTCTGGAGGGTGAATCAGAAGAAGCAGAAGAAGGAGAAGGAGAAGGTGAAGTCAGGAGGGTGAATCGGAAGAAACAGAAGAAGGAGAAGGAGAAGGTGAAGTCTGGAGTGTGAGTCAGATGAAGCAGAAGAAGGAGAAGGAGAAGGTGAAGACTGGAGGGTGAATCAGAAGAAGTAGAAGAAGGAGAAGGAGAAGGTGAAGTCTGGAGGGTGAATCAGAAGAAGTAGAAGAAGGAGAAGGAGAAGGCGAAGACTGGGGGGGGAATCAGAAGAAGCAGCAGAAGGAGAAGGAGAAGGTGAAGTCTGGAGGGTGAATCAGAAAAAGCAGAAGAAGGAGAAGGAGAAGATGAAGTCTGGAGGGTGAATCAGAAGAAGTAGAAGAAGGAGAAGGAGAAGGTGAAGTCTGGAGGGTGAATCAGAAGAAGCAGAAGAAGGAGAAGGAGAAGGTGAAGTCTGAAGGGTGAATCAGAAGAAGCAGAAGAAGGAGAAGGAGAAGGTGAAGTCTGGAGGGTGAATCAAAAGAAGCAGAAGAAGGAGAAGGAGAAGGTGAAGTCTGGAGGGTGAATCAGAAGAAGCAGAAGAAGGAGAAGGAGAAGATGAAGTCTGGAGGGTGATTCAGAAGAAGTAGAAGAAGGAGAAGGAGTAGGTGAAGTCTGGAGGGTGAATCAGAAGAAGTAGAAGAAGGAGAAGGAGAAGATGAAGTCTGGAGGGTGAATCAGAAGATGCAGAAGAAGGAGAAGGAGAAGGTGAAGCCTGGAGGGTGAATCAGAAGAAGTAGAAGAAGGAGAAGGAGAAGGTGAAGTCTGGAGGTTGAATCAGAAGAAGTAGAAGAAGGAGAAGGAGAAGATGAAGTCTGGAGGGTGAATCAGAAGAAGCAGAAGAAGGAGAAGGAGAAGGTGAAGTCTGGAGGGTGAATCATAAGAAGCAGAAGAAGGAGAAGGAGAAGGTGAAGTCTGGAGGGTGTATCAGAAGAAGCAGAAGAAGGAGAAGGAGAAGGTGAAGTCTGGAGGGTGAATCAGAAGAAGCAGGATAAGGAGAAGGAGAAGGTGAAGTCTGGAGAGTGAATCTGAAGAAGCAGAAGAAGGAGAAGGAGAAGGTGAAGTCTGGAGGGTGAATCAGAAGAAGTAGAAGAAGGAGAAGGAGAAGGTGAAGTCTGGAGGGTGAAGCAGAAGAAGCAGAAGAAGGAGAAGGAGAAGGTGAAGTCCGGAGTGTGAATCAGAAGAAGTAGAAGAAGGAGAAGGAGAAGGTGAAGTCAGGAGGGTGAATCAGAAGAAGCAGAAGAAGGAGAAGGAGAAGGTGAAGTCTGGAGGGTGAATCAGAAGAATCAGAAGAAGGAGAAGGAGAAGGTGAAGTCTGGAGGGTGAATCAGAAGAAGCAGAAGAAAGAGAAGGAGAAGGTGAAGTCTGGAGGGTGAAGCAGAAGAAGCAGAAGAAGGAGAAGGAGAAGGTGAAGTCTGGAGGGTGAATCAGAAGTAGCAGAAGAAGGAGAAGGAGAAGGTGCAGTCAGGAGGGTGAATCAGAAGAAGCAGAAGAAGGAGAAGGAGAAGGTGAAGTTAGGAGTATGAATCAGAAGAAGCAGAAGAAGGAGAAGGAGAAGGTGAAGTCAGGGGGGTGAAGCAGAACAAGTAGAAGAAGGAGAAGGAGATGGTGAAGTCAGGAGGGTGAAGCAGAAGAAGCAGAAGAAGGAGAAGGAGAAGGTGAAGTCTGAAGGGTGAATCAGAAGAAGCAGAAGAAGGAGAAGGAGAAGGTGAAGTCTGGAGGGTGAATCAGAAGAAGCAGAAGAAGGAGAAGGAGAAGGTGAAGTCTGGAGGGTGAATCAGAAGAAGCAGAAGAAGGAGAAGGAGAAGGTGAAGTCTGGAGGGTGAATCAGAAGAAGTAGAAGAAGGAGAAGGAGAAGGTGTAGTCTTGAGGGTGAATCAGAAGAAGTAGACGAAGGAGAAGGAGAAGATGAAGTCTGGAGGGTGAATCAGAAGACGCAGAAGAAGGAGAAGGAGAAGGTGAAGTCTGGAGGGTGAATCAGAAGAAGCAGAAGAAGGAGAAGGAGAAGGTGAAGTCTGGAGGGTGAATCAGAAGAAGCAGTAGAAGGAGAAGGAGAAGGTGAAGTCTGGAATGTGAATCAGAAGAAGCAGAAGAAGGAGAAGGAGATGGTGAGGTCTGGAGGGTGAATCAGAAGAAGTAGAAGAAGCAGAAGGAGAAGGTGAAGTCTGGAGGGTGAATCAGAAGAAGCAGAAGAAGGAGAAGGAGAAGGTGAAGTCAGGAGAGTGAATCAGAAGAAGCAGAAGAAGGAGAAGGAGAAGGTGAAGTCTGGAAGGTGAATCAGAAGAAGCAGAAGAAGGAGAAGGAGAAGGTGAAGTCTGGAGGGAGAAGCAGAAGAAGTAGAAGAAGGAGAAGGAGAAGGTGAAGTTTGGAGGGTGAATCAGAAGAAGTAGAAGAAGGAGAAGGAGAAGGTGAAGTCTGGAGGGTGAATCAGAAGAAGTAGAAGAAGGAGAAGGAGAAGGTGAAGTCTGGAGGGTGAATCAGAAGAAGCAGAAGAAGGAGAAGGAGAAGGTGAAGTCTGGAGGGTGAATCAGAAGAAGTAGAAGAAGGAGAAGAAGAAGGTGTAGTCTGGAGGGTGAATCAGAAGAAGTAGACGAAGGAGAAGGAGAAGGTGAAGTCTGGAGGGTGAATCAGAAGAAGCAGAAGAAGGAGAAGGAGAAGGTGAAGTCTGGCGGGTGAATCAGAAGAAGTAGAAGAAGGAGAAGGAGAAGGTGAAGTCTGGAGGGTGAATCAGAAGAAGCAGAAGAAGGAGAAGGAGAAGGTGAAGTCTGGAGGGTGAATCAGAAGAAGCAGAAGAAGGAGAAGGAGAAGGTGAAGTCTGGAGGGTGAATCAGAAGAAGCAGAAGAAGTAGAAGGAGAAGGTGAAGTCTGGAGGGTGAATCAGAAGAAGTAGAAGAAGGAGAAGGAAAAGGTGAAGTCTGGAGGATGAATTAGAAGAAGCAGAAGAAGGAGAAGGAGAAGGTGAAGTCAGGAGGGTGATTCAGAAGAAGCAGAAGAAGGAGAAGGAGAAGGTGAAGTCTGGAGGGTGAATCAGGAGAAGCAGAAGAAGGAGAAGGAGAAGGTGAAGTCTGGAGGGTGAATCAGAAGAAGTAGAAGAAGGAGAAGGAGAAGGTGAAGTCTGGAGGGTGAAGCAGAAGAAGTAGAAGAAGGAGAAGGAGACGGTGAAGTCAGGAGGGTGAATCAGAAGAAGGAGAAGAAGGAGAAGGAGAAGGTGAAGTCAGGAGGGTGAATCAGAAGAAGCAGAAGAAGGAGAAGGAGAAGGTGAAGTCTGGAGGGTGAATCAGAAGAATCAGAAGAAGGAGAAGGAGAAGGTGAAGTCTGGAGGGTGAATCAGAAGAAGCAGAAGAAAGAGAAGGAGAAGGTGTAGTCTGGAGGGTGAAGCAGAAGAAGCAGAAGAAGGAGAAGGAGAAGGTGAAGACTGGAGGGTGAATCAGAAGAAGTAGAAGAAGGAGAAGGAGAAGGTGAAGTCTGGAGGGTGAATCAGAAGAATAGAAGAAGGAGAAGGAGAAGGTGAAGTCTGGAGGGTGAATCAGAAGAAGCAGAAGAAGGAGAAGGAGAAGGTGAAGTCTGGAGGGTGAATCAGAAGAAGCAGAAGAAGGAGAAGGAGAAGATGTAATCTGGAGGGTGAATCAGAAGAAGTAGAAGAAGGAGAAGGAGAAGGTGAGGCCTGGAGGGTGAATCAGAAGAAGCAGAAGAAGGAGAAGGAGAAGGTGAAGTCTGGAGGGTGAATCAGAAGAAGCAGAAGAAGGAGAAGGAGAAGTTGAAGTCTGGAGGGTGAATCAGAAGAAGCAGAAGAAGGAGAAGGAGAAGGTGAAGTCAGGAGGGTGAATCAGAAGAAGCAGAAGAAGGAGAAGGAGAAGGTGAAGTTAGGAGTATGAATCAGAAGAAGCAGAAGAAGGAGAAGGAGAAGGTGAAGTCAGGGGGGTGAAGCAGAAGAAGTAGAAGAAGGAGAAGGAGAAGGTGAAGTCAGGAGGGTGAAGCAGAAGAAGCAGAAGAAGGAGAAGGAGAAGGTGAAGTCTGGAGGGCGCAGCAGAAGAAGTAGAAGAAGGAGAAGAAGAAGGTGAAATCAGGGGGGTGAAGCAGAAGAAGTAGAAGAAGGAGAAGGAGAAGGTGAAGTCAGGAGGGTGAAGCAGAAGAAGCAGAAGAAGGAGAAGGAGAAGGTGAAGTCTGGAGGGTGAAGCAGAAGAAGTAGAAGAAGGAGAAGGAGAAGGTGAAATCAGGAGGGTGAATCAGAAGAAGTAGAAGAAGGAGAAGGAGAAGGTGAAGTCAGGAGGGTGAATCAGAAGAAGCAGAAGAAGGAGAAGGAGAAGGTGAAGTCTGGAGGGTGAATCAGAAGAATCAGAAGAAGGAGAAGGAGAAGGTGAAGTCTGGAGGGTGAATCAGAAGAAGCAGAAGAAGGAGAAGGAGAAGGTGAAGTCTGGAGGGTGAATCAGAAGAAGCAGAAGAAGGAGAAGGAGAAGATGAAATCTGGAGGGTGAATCAGAAGAAGTAGAAGAAGGAGAAGGAGAAGGTGAGGTCTGGAGGGTGAATCAGAAGAAGTAAAAAAGGAGTAGGAGAAGGTGAAGTCTGGAGGGTGAATCAGAAGAAGCAGAAGAAGGAGAAGGAGAAGGTGAAGTCTGGAGGGTGAATCAGAAGAAGCAGAAGAAGGAGAAGGAGAAGGTGAAGTCAGGAGGGTGAATCAGAAGAAGCAGAAGAAGGAGAAGGAGAAGGTGAAGTTAGGATGGTGAATCAGAAGAAGCAGAAGAAGGAGAAGGAGAAGGTGAAGTCAGGGGGGTGAAGCAGAAGAAGTAGAAGAAGGAGAAGGAGAAGGTGAAGTCAGGAGGGTGAAGCAGAAGAAGCAGAAGAAGGAGAAGGAGAAGGTGAAGTCTGGAGGGCGCAGCAGAAGAAGGAAAAGGAGAAGGTGAAGTCTGGAGGGTGAAGCAGAAGAAGCAGAAGAAGGAGAAGGAGAAGGTGAAGTCTGGAGGGTGAATCAGAAGAAGTAGAAGAAGTAGAAGGAGAAGGTGAAGTCAGGAGGGTGAAGCAGAAGAAGCAGAAGAAGGAGAAGGAGAAGGTGAAGTCTGGAGGGTGAAGCAGAAGAAGCAGAAGAAGGAGAAGGAGAAGGTAAAGTCTGGAGGGCGAAGCAGAAGAAGCAGATGAAGGAGAAGGAGAAGGTGAAGTCTGGAGGGTGAAGCAGAAGAAGCAGAAGAAGGAGAAGGAGAAGGTGAAGTCTGGAGGGTGAATCAGAAGAAGTAGAAGAAGGAGAAGGAGAAGGTGAAGTCAGGAGGGTGAAGCAGAAGAAGCAGAAGAAGGAGAAGGAGAAGGTGAAGTCTGGAGGGTGAAGCAGAAGAAGTAGAAGAAGGAGAAGGAGAAGGTGATGTCTGGAGGGTGAATCAGAAGAAGTAGAAGAAGGAGAAGGAGGAGGTGAAGTCTGGAGGGTGAATCAGAAGAAGCAGAAGAAGGATAAGGAGAAGGTGAAGTCTGGAGGGAGAAGCAGAAGAAGTAGAAGAAGGAGAAGGAGAAGGTGAAGTCTGGAGGGTGAATCAGAAGAAGGAGAAGAAGGAGAAGGAGAAGGTGAAGTCTGGAGGGTGAATCAGAAGAAGTAGAAGAAGGAGAAGGAGAAGGTGAAGTCTGGAGGGTGAATCAGAAGAAGCAGAAGAAGGAATGGAGAAGGTGAAGTCTGGAGGGTGAATCAGAAGAAGTAGAAGAAGGAGAAGGAGAAGGTGTAGTCTGGAGGGTGAATCAGAAGAAGTAGACGAAGGAGAAGGAGAAGGTGAAGTCTGGAGGGTGAATCAGAAGAAGCAGAATAAGGAGAAGGAGAAGGTGAAGTCTGGAGGGTGAATCAGAAGAAGCAGAAGAAGTAGAAGGAGAAGGCGAAGTCTGGAGGGTGAATCAGAAGAAGTGTTAGAAGGAGAAGGAGAAGGTGAAGTCTGGAGGGTGAATCAGAAGAAGCAGAAGAAGGAGAAGGAGAAGGTGAAGTCAGGAGGGTGAATCAGAAGAAGCAGAAGAAGGAGAAGGAGAAGGTGAAGTCTGGAGGGTGAATCAGAAGAAGCAGAAGAAGGAGATGGAGAAGGTGAAGACTGGAGGGTGAATCAGAAGAAGTAGAAGAAGGAGAAGGAGAAGGTGAAGTCTGGAGGGTGAATCAGAAGAAGTAGAAGAAGGAGAAGGAGAAGGCGAAGTCTGGAGGGTGAATCAGAAGAAGCAGAAGAAGGAGAAGGAGAAGGTGAAGTCTGGAGGGTGAATCAGAAAAAGCAGAAGAAGGAGACGGAGAAGATGAAGTCTGGAGGGTGAATCAGAAGAAGTAGAAGAAGGAGAAGGAGAAGGTGAGGTCTGGAGGGTGAATCAGAAGAAGCAGAAGAAGGAGAAGGAGAAGGTGAAGTCTGAAGGGTGAATCAGAAGAAGTAGAAGAAGGAGAAGGAGAAGGTGAAGTCTGGAGGGTGAATCAGAAGAAGTAGAAGAAGGAGAAGGAGAAGGTGAAGTCTGGAGGGTGAATCAGAAGAAGCAGAAGAAGGAGAAGGAGAAGGTGATGTCTGGAGGGTGAATCAGAAGAAGCAGAAGAAGGAGAAGGAGAAGATGAAATCTGGAGGGTGAATCAGAAGAAGTAGAAGAAGGAGAAGGAGAAGGCGAAGTCTGGAGGGTGAATCAGAAGAAGCAGAAGAAGGAGAAGGAGAAGGTGAAGTTTGGAGGGTGAAGCAGAAGAAGCAGAAGAAGGAGAAGGAGAAGGTGAAGTCTGGAGGGTGAATCAGAAGAAGCAGAATAAGGAGAAGGAGAAGGTGAGGTCTGGAGGGTGAATCAGAAGAAGCAGAAGAAGGAGAAGGAGAAGGTGAAGTCTGGAGGGTGAATCAGAAGAAGTAGAAGAAGGAGAAGGAGAAGGTGAAGTCTGGAGGGTGAAGCAGAAGAAGTAGAAGAAGGAGAAGGAGAAGGTGAAGTCAGGAGGGTGAATCAGAAGAAGTAGAAGAAGGAGAAGGAGAAGGTGAAGTCAGGAGAGTGAATCAGAAGAAGCAGAAGAAGGAGAAGGAGAAGGTGAAGTCTGGAGGGTGAACCAGAAGAATCAGAAGAAGGAGAAGGAGAAGGTGAAGTCTGGAGGGTGAATCAGAAGAAGCAGAAGAAAGAGAAGGAGAAGGTGAAGTCTGGAGGGTGAATCAGAAGAAGCAGAAGAAGGAGAAGGAGAAGATGAAGTCTGGAGGGTGAATCAGAAGAAGTAGAAGAAGGAGAAGGAGAAGGTGAGGTCTGGAGGGTGAATCAGAAGAAGCAGAAGAAGGAGAAGGAGAAGGTGAAGTCTGGAGGGTGAATCAGAAGAAGCAGAAGAAGGAGAAGGAGAAGGTGAAGTCTGGAAAGTGAATCAGAAGAAGCAGAAGAAGGAGAAGGAGAAGGTGAAGTCAGGAGGGAGAATCAGAAGAAGCAGAAGAAGGAGAAGGAGAAGGTGAAGTTAGGAGGGTGAATCAGAAGAAGTAGAAGAAGGAGAAGGAGAAGGTGAGGTCTGGAGGGTGAATCAGAAGAAGCAGAATAAGGAGAAGGAGAAGGTGAAGTCTGGAGGGTGAAGCGGAAGAAGCAGAAGAAGGAGAAGGAGAAGGTGAAATCTGGAGGGTGTATCAGAAGAAGCAGAATAAGGAGAAGGAGAAGGTGAAGTCTGGAGGGTGAATCAGAAGAAGCAGAAGAAGGAGAAGGAGAAGGTGAAGTCTGGAGGGTGAATCAGAAGAAGTAGAAGAAGGAGAAGGAGAAGGTGATGTCTGGAGGGTGAAGCAGAAGAAGTAGAAGAAGGAGAAGCAGAAGGTGAAGTCAGGAGGGTGAATCAGAAGAAGTAGAAGAAGGAGAAGGAGAAGGTGAAATCAGGAGAGTGAATCAGAAGAAGCAGAAGAAGGAGAAGGAGAAGGTGAAGTCTGGAGGGTGAATCAGAAGAAGCAGAAGAAAGAGAAGGAGAAGGTGAAGTCTGGAGGGTGAATCAGAAGAAGCAGAAGAAGGAGAAGGAGAAGATGAAGTCTGGAGGGTGAATCAGAAGAAGTAGAAGAAGGAGAAGGAGAAGGTGAGGTCTGGAGGGTGAATCAGAAGAAGCAGAAGAAGGAGAAGGAGAAGGTGAAGTCTGGAGGGTGCATCAGAAGAAGTAGAAGAAGGAGAAGGAGAAGGTGAAGTCTGGAGGGTGAATCAGAAGAAGCAGAAGAAGGAGAAGGAGAAGGTGAAGTCTGGAGGGTGAATAAGAAGAAGCAGAAGAAGGAGATGGAGAAGGTGAAGACTGGAGGGTGAATCAGAAGAAGCAGAAGAAGGAGAAGGAGAAGGTGAAGTCTGGAGGGTGAATCAGAAGAAGTAGAAGAAGGAGAAGGAGAAGGCGAAGTCTGGAGGGTGAATCAGAAGAAGCAGAAGAAGGAGAAGGAGAAGGTGAAGTCTGGAGGGTGAATCAGAAGAAGCAGAAGAAGGAGAAGGAGAAGATGAAGTCTGGAGGGTGAATCAGAAGAAGTAGAAGAAGGAGAAGGAGAAGGTGAGGTCTGGAGGGTGAATCAGAAGAAGCAGAAGAAGGAGAAGGAGAAGGTGAAGTCTGAAGGGTGAATCAGAAGAAGTAGAAGAAGGAGAAGGAGAAGGTGAAGTCTGGAGGGTGAATCAGAAGAAGTAGAAGAAGGAGAAGGAGAAGGTGAAGTCTGGAGGGTGAATCAGAAGAAGCAGAAGAAGGAGAAGGAGAAGTTGATGTCTGGAGGGTGAATCAGAAGAAGCAGAAGGAGAAGGAGAAGATGAAGTCTGGAGGGTGAATCAGAAGAAGTAGAAGAAGGAGAAGGAGAAGGTGAAGTCTGGAGGGTGAATCAGAAGAAGCAGAAGAAGGAGAAGGAGAAGGTGAAGTCTGGAGGGTGAAGCAGAAGATGCAGAAGAAGGAGAAGGAGAAGGTGAAGTCTGGAGGGTGAATCAGAAGAAGCAGAATAAGGAGAAGGAGAAGGTGAAGTCTGGAGGGTGAATCAGAAGAAGCAGAAGAAGGAGAAGGAGAAGGTGAAGTCTGGAGGGTGAATCAGAAGAAGTAGAAGAAGGAGAAGGAGAAGGTGAAGTCTGGAGGGTGAAGCAGAAAAAGTAGAAGAAGGAGAAGGAGAAGGTGAAGTCAGTAGGGTGAATCAGAAGAAGTAGAAGAAGGAGAAGGAGAAGGTGAAGTCAGGAGGGTGAATCAGAAGAAGGAGAAGGAGAAGTTGAAGTCTGGAGGGTGAATCAGAAGAATCAGAAGAAGGAGAAGGAGAAGGTGAAGTCTGGAGGGTGAATCAGAAGAAGCAGAAGAAAGAGAAGGAGAAGGTGAAGTCTGGAGGGTGAAGCTGAAGAAGCAGAAGAAGGAGAAGGTGAAGGCTGGAGGGTGAATCAGAAGAAGTAGAAGAAGGAGAAGGAGAAGGTGAAGTCTGGAGGGTGAATCAGAAGAAGTAGAAGAAGGAGATGGAGAAGGTGAAGTCTGGAGGGTGAATCAGAAGAAGCAGAAGAAGGAGAAGGAGAAGGTGAAGTCTGGAGGGTGAATCAGAAGAAGCAGAAGAAGAGAAGGAGAAGTTGAAGTCTGGAGGGTGAATCAGAAGAAGTAGCAGAAGGAGAAGGAGAAGGTGAGGTCTGGAGGGTGAATCAGAAGAAGCAGAAGAAGGAGAAGGAGAAGGTGAAGTTTGGAGGGTGAATCAGAAGAAGCAGAAGAAGGAGAAGGAGAAGGTGAAGTCTGGAGGGTGAATCAGAAGAAGCAGAAGAAGGAGAAGGAGAAGGTGAAGTCAGGAGGGAGAATCAGAAGAAGCAGAAGAAGGAGAAGGAGAAGGTGAAGTTAGGAGGGTGAATCAGAAGAAGCAGAAGAAGGAGAAGGGGAAGGTGAGGTCTGGAGGGTGAATCAGAAGAAGTAGAAGAAGGAGAAGGAGAAGGTGAAGTCTGGAGGGTGAAGCAGAAGAAGTAGAAGAAGGAGAAGGAGAAGGTGAAGTCAGGAGGGTGAATCAGAAGAAGTAGAAGAAGGAGAAGGAGAAGGTGAAGTCAGGAGGGTGTATCAGAAGAAGGAGAAGGAGAAGTTGAAGTCTGGAGGGTGAATCAGAAGAATCAGAAGAAGGAGAAGGAGAAGGTGAAGTCTGGAGGGTGAATCAGAAGAAGCAGAAGAAAGAGAAGGAGAAGGTGAAGTCTGGAGGGTGAAGCTGAAGAAGCAGAAGAAGGAGAAGGAGAAGGTGAAGGCTGGAGGGTGAATCAGAAGAAGTAGAAGAAGGAGAAGGAGAAGGTGAAGTCTGGAGGGTGAATCAGAAGAAGTAGAAGAAGGAGAAGGAGAAGGTGAAGTCTGGAGGGTGAATCAGAAGAAGCAGAAGAAGGAGAAGGAGAAGGTGAAGTCTGGAGGGTGAATCAGAAGAAGCAGAAGAAGGAGAAGGAGAAGTTGAAGTCTGGAGGGAGAATCAGAAGAAGTAGAAGAAGGAGAAGGAGAAGGTGAGGTCTGGAGGGTGAATCAGAAGAAGCAGAAGAAGGAGAAGGAGAAGGTGAAGTCTGGAGGGTGAATCAGAAGAAGCAGAAGAAGGAGATGGAGAACGTGAAGTCTGGAGGGTGAATCAGAAGAAGCAGAAGAAGGAGAAGGAGAAGGTGAAGTCAGGAGGGAGAATCAGAAGAAGCAGAAGAAGGAGAAGGAGAAGGTGAAGTTAGGAGGGTGAATCAGAAGAAGCAGAAGAAGGAGAAGGAGAAGGTGAAGTCAGGGGGGTGAAGCAGAAGAAGTAGAAGAAGGAGAAGGAGAAGGTGAAGTCAGGAGGGTGAAGCAGAAGAAGCAGAAGAAGGAGAAGGAGAAGGTGAAGTCTGGAGGGTGCAGCAGAAGAAGCAGAAGAAGGAGCAGGAGAAGGTGAAGTCTGGAGGGTGAAGTAGAAGAAGCAGAAGAAGGAGAAGGAGAAGTTGAAGTCTGGAGGGTGAATCAGAAGAAGTAGAAGAAGGAGAAGGAGGTGAAGTCAGGAGGGTGAAGCAGAAGAAGCAGTAGAAGGAGAAGGAGAAGGTGAAGTCTGGAGGGTGAAGCAGAAGAAGCAGAAGAAGGAGAAGGAGAAGGTGAAGTCCGGAGGGCGAAGCAGAAGAAGCAGAAGAAGGAGAAGGAGAAGCTGAAGTCTGGAGGGTGAAGCAGAAGAAGCAGAAGAAGGAGAAGGAGAAGGTGAAGTCTGGAGGGTGAATCAGAAGAAGTAGAAGAAGGAGAAGGAGAAGGTGAAGTCAGGAGGGTGAAGCAGAAGAAGCAGAAGAAGGAGAAGGAGAAGGTGAAGTCTGGAGGGTGAATCAGAAGAAGCAGAAGAAGGAGAATGAGAAGGTGAAGTCTGGAGGGTGAATCAGAAGAAGCAGAAGAAGGAGAAGGAGAAGGTGAAGTCTGGAGGGTGAATCAGAAGAAGCAGAAGAAGGAGAAGGAGAAGGTGAAGTCTGGAGGGTGAATCAGAAGAAGCAGAAGAAGTAGAAGGAGAAGGTGAAGTCTGGAGGGTGAATCAGAAGAAGTAGAAGAAGGAGAAGGAGAAGGTGAAGTCTGGAGGGTGAATCAGAAGAAGCAGAAGAAGGAGAAGGAGAAGGTGAAGTCAGGAGGGTGAATCAGAAGAAGCAGAAGAAGGAGAAGGAGAAGGTGAAGTCTTAAGGGTGAATCAGAAGAAGCAGAAGAAGGAGAAGGAGAAGGTGAAGTCTGGAGGGAGAAGCAGAAGAAGTAGAAGAAGGAGAAGGAGAAGGTGAAGTCTGGAGGGTGAATCAGAAGAAGTAGAAGAAGGAGAAGCAGAAGGTGAAGTCTGGAGGGTAAATCAGAAGAAGCAGAAGAAGGAGAAGGAGAAGGTGAAGTCTGGAGGGTGAATCAGAAGAAGTAGAAGAAGGAGAAGGAGAAGGTGTAGTCTGGAGGGTGAATCAGAAGAAGTAGACGAAGGAGAAGGAGAAGGTGAAGTCTGGAGGGTGAATCAGAAGAAGCAGAAGAAGGAGAAGGAGAAGGTGAAGTCTGGCGGGTGAATCAGAAGAAGTAGAAGAAGGAGAAGGAGAAGGTGAAGTCTGGAGGGTGAATCAGAAGAAGCAGAAGAAGGAGAAGGAGAAGGTGAAGTCTGGAGGGTGAATCAGAAGAAGCAGAAGAAGGAGAAGGAGAAGGTGAAGTCTGGAGGGTGAATCAGAAGAAGCAGAAGAAGGAGAAGGAGAAGGTGAAGTCTGGAGGGTGAATCAGAAGAAGCAGAAGAAGTAGAAGGAGAAGGTGAAGTCTGGAGGCTGAATCAGAAGAAGTAGAAGAAGGAGAAGGAAAAGGTGAAGTCTGGAGGGTGAATTAGAAGAAGCAGAAGAAGGAGAAGGAGAAGGTGAAGTCAGGAGGGTGAATCAGAAGAAGCAGAAGAAGGAGAAGGAGAAGGTGAAGTCTGGAGGGTGAATCAGAAGAAGCAGAAGAAGGAGAAGGAGAAGGTGAAGTCTGGAGGGTGAAGCAGAAGAAGTAGAAGAAGGAGAAGGAGAAGGTGAAGTCTGGAGGGTGAAGCAGAAGAAGTAGAAGAAGGAGAAGGAGAAGGTGAAGTCAGGAGGGTGAATCAGAAGAAGGAGAAGAAGGAGAAGGAGTAGGTGAAGTCAGGAGGGTGAATCAGAAGAAGCAGAAGAAGGAGAAGGAGAAGGTGAAGTCTGGAGGGTGAATCAGAAGAATCAGAAGAAGGAGAAGGAGAAGGTGAAGTCTGGAGGGTGAATCAGAAGAAGCAGAAGAAAGAGAAGGAGAAGGTGTAGTCTGGAGGGTGAAGCAGAAGAAGCAGAAGAAGGAGAAGGAGAAGGTGAAGACTGGAGGGTGAATCAGAAGAAGTAGAAGAAGGAGAAGGAGAAATTGAAGTCTGGAGGGTGAATCAGAAGAAGTAGAAGAAGGAGAAGGAGAAGGTGAAGTCTGGAGGGTGAATCAGAAGAAGCAGAAGAAGGAGAAGGAGAAGGTGAAGTCTGGAGGGTGAATCAGAAGAAGCAGAAGAAGGAGAAGGAGAAGATGAAATCTGGAGGGTGAATCAGAAGAAGTAGAAGAAGGAGAAGGAGAAGGTGAGGTCTGGAGGGTGAATCAGAAGAAGCAGAAGAAGGAGAAGGAGAAGGTGAAGTCTGGAGGGTGAATCAGAAGAAGCAGAAGAAGGAGAAGGAGAAGGTGAAGTCTGGAGGGTGAATCAGAAGTAGCAGAAGAAGGAGAAGGAGAAGGTGCAGTCAGGAGGGTGAATCAGAAGAAGCAGAAGAAGGAGAAGGAGAAGGTGAAGTTAGGAGTATGAATCAGAAGAAGCAGAAGAAGGAGAAGGAGAAGGTGAAGTCAGGGGGGTGATGCAGAAGAAGTAGAAGAAGGAGAAGGAGATGGTGAAGTCAGGAGGGTGAAGCAGAAGAAGCAGAAGAAGGAGAAGGAGAAGGTGAAGTCTGGAGGGCGCAGCAGAAGAAGTAGAAGAAGGAGAAGGAGAAGGTGTAGTCTGGAGGGTGAATCAGAAGAAGTAGACGAAGGAGAAGGAGAAGGTGAAGTCTGGAGGGTAAATCAGAAGAAGCAGAAGAAGGAGAAGGAGAAGGTGAAGTCTGGCGGGTGAATCAGAAGAAGTAGAAGAAGGAGAAGGAGAAGATGAAGTCTGGAGTGTGAATCAGAAGAAGCAGAAGAAGGAGAAGGAGAAGGTGAAGTCTGGAGGGTGAATAAGAAGAAGCAGAAGAAGGAGAAGGAGAAGGTGAAGTCTGGAGGGTGAATCAGAAGAAGCAGAAGAAGGAGAAGGAGAAGGTGAAGTCTGGAGGGTGAATCAGAAGAAGCAGAAGAAGTAGAAGGAGAAGGTGAAGTCTGGAGGGTGAATCAGAAGAAGTAGAAGAAGGAGAAGGAGAAGGTGAAGTCTGGAGGGTGAATCAGAAGAAGCAGAAGAAGGAGATGGAGAAGGTGAAGTCAGGAGGGTGAATCAGAAGAAGCAGAAGAAGGAGAAGGAGAAGGTGAAGTCTGGAGGGTGAATCAGAAGAAGTAGAAGAAGGAGAAGGAGAAGGTGAAGTCTGGAGGGTGAATCAGAAGAAGCAGAAGAAGGAGAAGGAGAAGGTGAAGTCTGGAGGGTGAATCAGAAGAATCAGAAGAAGGAGAAGGAGAAGGTGAAGTCTGGAATGTGAATCAGAAGAAGCAGAAGAAAGAGAAGGAGAAGGTGAAGTCTGGAGGGTGAAGCAGAAGAAGCAGAAGAAGGAGAAGGAGAAGGTGAAGACTGGAGGGTGAATTAGAAGAAGTAGAAGAAGGAGAAGGAGAAGGTGAAGTCTGGAGGGTGAATCAGAAGAAGTAGAAGAAGGAGAAGGAGAAGGTGAAGTCTGGAGGGTGAATCAGAAGAAGCAGAAGAAGGAGAAGGAGAAGGTGAAGTCAGGGGGGTGAAGCAGAAGAAGTAGAAGAAGGAGAAGGAGAAGGTGAAGTCAGGAGGGTGAAGCAGAAGAAGCAGAAGAAGGAGAAGGAGAAGGTGTAGTCTGGAGGGTGCAGCAGAAGAAGCAGAAGAAGGAGAAGGAGAAGGTGAAGTCTGGAGGGTGAAGCAGAAGAAGCAGAAGAAGGAGAAGGAGAAGTTGAAGTCTGGAGGGTGAATCAGAAGAAGTAGAAGAAGGAGAAGGAGGTGAAGTCAGGAGGGTGAAGCAGAAGAAGCAGTAGAAGGAGAAGGAGAAGGTGAAGTCTGGAGGGTGAAGCAGAAGAAGCAGAAGAAGGAGAAGGAGAAGGTGAAGTCTGGAGGGCGAAGCAGAAGAAGCAGAAGAAGTAGAAGGAGAAGCTGAAGTCTGGAGGGTGAAGCAGAAGAAGCAGAAGAAGGAGAAGGAGAAGGTGAAGTCTGGAGGGTGAATCAGAAGAAGTAGAAGAAGGAGAAGGAGAAGGTGAAGTCAGGAGGGTGAAGCAGAAGAAGGAGAAGGAGAAGGTGAAGTCTGGAGGGTGAATCAGAAGAAGCAGAAGAAGGAGAATGAGAAGGTGAAGTCTGGAGGGTGAATCAGAAGAAGCAGAAGAAGGAGAAGGAGAAGGTGAAGTCTGGAGGGTGAATCAGAAGAAGCAGAAGAAGGAGAAGGAGAAGGTGAAGTCTGGAGGGTGAATCAGAAGAAGCAGAAGAAGTAGAAGGAGAAGGTGAAGTCTGGAGGGTGAATCAGAAGAAGTAGAAGAAGGAGAAGGAGAAGGTGAAGTCTGGAGGGTGAATCAGAAGAAGCAGAAGAAGGAGAAGGAGAAGGTGAAGTCAGGAGGGTGAATCAGAAGAAGCAGAAGAAGGAGAAGGAGAAGGTGAAGTCTGGAGGGTGAATCAGAAGAAGCAGAAGAAGGAGAAGGAGAAGGTGAAGTCTGGAGGGAGAAGCAGAAGAAGTAGACGAAGGAGAAGGAGAAGGTGAAGTCTGGAGGGTGAATCAGAAGAAGCAGAAGAAGGAGAAGGAGAAGGTGTAGTCTGGAGGGTGAATCAGAAGAAGTAGACGAAGGAGAAGGAGAAGGTGAAGTCTGGAGGGTGAATCAGAAGAAGCAGAAGAAGGAGAAGGAGAAGGTGAAGTCTGGCGGGTGAATCAGAAGAAGTAGAAGAAGGAGAAGGAGAAGGTGAAGTCTGGAGGGTGAATCAGAAGAAGCAGAAGAGGGAGAAGGAGAAGGTGAAGTCTGGAGGGTGAATCAGAAGAAGCAGAAGAAGGAGAAGGAGAAGGTGAAGTCTGGAGGGTGAAGCAGAAGAAGTAGAAGAAGGAGAAGGAGAAGGTGAAGTCTGGAGGGTGAAGCAGAAGAAGTAGAAGAAGGAGAAGGAGAAGGTGAAGTCAGGAGGGTGAATCAGAAGAAGGAGAAGAAGGAGAAGGAGTAGGTGAAGTCAGGAGGGTGAATCAGAAGAAGCAGAAGAAGGAGAAGGAGCAGGTGAAGTCTGGAGGGTGAATCAGAAGAATCAGAAGAAGGAGAAGGAGAAGGTGAAGTCTGGAGGGTGAATCAGAAGAAGCAGAAGAAAGAGAAGGAGAAGGTGTAGTCTGGAGGGTGAAGCAGAAGAAGCAGAAGAAGGAGAAGAAGAAGGTGAAGACTGGAGGGTGAATCAGAAGAAGTAGAAGAAGGAGAAGGAGAAATTGATGTCTGGAGGGTGAATCAGAAGAAGTAGAAGAAGGAGAAGGAGAAGGTGAAGTCTGGAGGGTGAATCAGAAGAAGCAGAAGAAGGAGAAGGAGAAGGTGAAGTCTGGAGGGTGAATCAGAAGAAGCAGAAGAAGGAGAAGGAGAAGATGAAATCTGGAGGGTGAATCAGAAGAAGTAGAAGAAGGAGAAGGAGAAGGTGAGGTCTGGAGGGTGAATCAGAAGAAGCAGAAGAAGGAGAAGGAGAAGGTGAATTCTGGAGGGTGAATCAGAAGAAGCAGAAGAAGGAGAAGGAGAAGGTGAAGTCTGGAGGGTGAATCAGAAGTAGCAGAAGAAGGAGAAGGAGAAGGTGCAGTCAGGAGGGTGAATCAGAAGAAGCAGAAGAAGGAGAAGGAGAAGGTGAAGTTAGGAGTATGAATCAGAAGAAGCAGAAGAAGGAGAAGGAGAAGGTGAAGTCAGGGGGGTGAAGCAGAAGAAGTAGAAGAAGGAGAAGGAGATGGTGAAGTCAGGAGGGTGAAGCAGAAGAAGCAGAAGAAGGAGAAGGAGAAGGTGAAGTCTGGAGGGCGCAGCAGAAGAAGTAGAAGAAGGAGAAGGAGAAGGTGTAGTCTGGAGGGTGAATCAGAAGAAGTAGACGAAGGAGAAGGAGAAGGTGAAGTCTGGAGGGTGAATCAGAAGAAGCAGAAGAAGGAGAAGGAGAAGGTGAAGTCTGGCGGGTGAATCAGAAGAAGTAGAAGAAGGAGAAGTAGAAGATGAAGTCTGGAGTGTGAATCAGAAGAAGCAGAAGAAGGAGAAGGAGAAGGTGAAGTCTGGAGGGTGAATCAGAAGAAGCAGAAGAAGGAGAAGGAGAAGGTGAAGTCTGGAGGGTGAATCAGAAGAAGCAGAAGAAGTAGAAGGAGAAGGTGAAGTCTGGAGGGTGAATCAGAAGAAGTAGAAGAAGGAGAAGGAGAAGGTGAAGTCTGGAGGGTGAATCAGAAGAAGCAGAAGAAGGAGAAGGAGAAGGTGAAGTCAGGAGGGTGAATCAGAAGAAGTAGAAGAAGGAGAAGGAGAAGGTGAGGTCTGGAGGGTGAATCAGAAGAAGCAGAATAAGGAGAAGGAGAAGGTGAAGTCTGGAGGGTGAAGCGGAAGAAGCAGAAGAAGGAGAAGGAGAAGGTGAAATCTGGAGGGTGTATCAGAAGAAGCAGAATAAGGAGAAGGAGAAGGTGAAGTCTGGAGGGTGAATCAGAAGAAGCAGAAGAAGGAGAAGGAGAAGGTGAAGTCTGGAGGGTGAATCAGAAGAAGTAGAAGAAGGAGAAGGAGAAGGTGATGTCTGGAGGGTGAAGCAGAAGAAGTAGAAGAAGGAGAAGCAGAAGGTGAAGTCAGGAGGGTGAATCAGAAGAAGTAGAAGAAGGAGAAGGAGAAGGTGAAATCAGGAGAGTGAATCAGAAGAAGCAGAAGAAGGAGAAGGAGAAGGTGAAGTCTGGAGGGTGAATCAGAAGAATCAGAAGAAGGAGAAGGAGAAGGTGAAGTCTGGAGGGTGAATCAGAAGAAGCAGAAGAAAGAGAAGGAGAAGGTGAAGTCTGGAGGGTGAATCAGAAGAAGCAGAAGAAGGAGAAGGAGAAGATGAAGTCTGGAGGGTGAATCAGAAGAAGTAGAAGAAGGAGAAGGAGAAGGTGAGGTCTGGAGGGTGAATCAGAAGAAGCAGAAGAAGGAGAAGGAGAAGGTGAAGTCTGGAGGGTGCATCAGAAGAAGTAGAAGAAGGAGAAGGAGAAGGTGAAGTCTGGAGGGTGAATCAGAAGAAGCAGAAGAAGGAGAAGGAGAAGGTGAAGTCTGGAGGGTGAATAAGAAGAAGCAGAAGAAGGAGATGGAGAAGGTGAAGACTGGAGGGTGAATCAGAAGAAGCAGAAGAAGGAGAAGGAGAAGGTGAAGTCTGGAGGGTGAATCAGAAGAAGTAGAAGAAGGAGAAGGAGAAGGCGAAGTCTGGAGGGTGAATCAGAAGAAGCAGAAGAAGGAGAAGGAGAAGGTGAAGTCTGGAGGGTGAATCAGAAGAAGCAGAAGAAGGAGAAGGAGAAGATGAAGTCTGGAGGGTGAATCAGAAGAAGTAGAAGAAGGAGAAGGAGAAGGTGAGGTCTGGAGGGTGAATCAGAAGAAGCAGAAGAAGGAGAAGGAGAAGGTGAAGTCTGAAGGGTGAATCAGAAGAAGTAGAAGAAGGAGAAGGAGAAGGTGAAGTCTGGAGGGTGAATCAGAAGAAGTAGAAGAAGGAGAAGGAGAAGGTGAAGTCTGGAGGGTGAATCAGAAGAAGCAGAAGAAGGAGAAGGAGAAGTTGATGTCTGGAGGGTGAATCAGAAGAAGCAGAAGGAGAAGGAGAAGATGAAGTCTGGAGGGTGAATCAGAAGAAGTAGAAGAAGGAGAAGGAGAAGGTGAAGTCTGGAGGGTGAATCAGAAGAAGCAGAAGAAGGAGAAGGAGAAGGTGAAGTCTGGAGGGTGAAGCAGAAGATGCAGAAGAAGGAGAAGGAGAAGGTGAAGTCTGGAGGGTGAATCAGAAGAAGCAGAATAAGGAGAAGGAGAAGGTGAAGTCTGGAGGGTGAATCAGAAGAAGCAGAAGAAGGAGAAGGAGAAGGTGAAGTCTGGAGGGTGAATCAGAAGAAGTAGAAGAAGGAGAAGGAGAAGGTGAAGTCTGGAGGGTGAAGCAGAAAAAGTAGAAGAAGGAGAAGGAGAAGGTGAAGTCAGTAGGGTGAATCAGAAGAAGTAGAAGAAGGAGAAGGAGAAGGTGAAGTCAGGAGGGTGAATCAGAAGAAGGAGAAGGAGAAGTTGAAGTCTGGAGGGTGAATCAGAAGAATCAGAAGAAGGAGAAGGAGAAGGTGAAGTCTGGAGGGTGAATCAGAAGAAGCAGAAGAAAGAGAAGGAGAAGGTGAAGTCTGGAGGGTGAAGCTGAAGAAGCAGAAGAAGGAGAAGGTGAAGGCTGGAGGGTGAATCAGAAGAAGTAGAAGAAGGAGAAGGAGAAGGTGAAGTCTGGAGGGTGAATCAGAAGAAGTAGAAGAAGGAGATGGAGAAGGTGAAGTCTGGAGGGTGAATCAGAAGAAGCAGAAGAAGGAGAAGGAGAAGGTGAAGTCTGGAGGGTGAATCAGAAGAAGCAGAAGAAGAGAAGGAGAAGTTGAAGTCTGGAGGGTGAATCAGAAGAAGTAGCAGAAGGAGAAGGAGAAGGTGAGGTCTGGAGGGTGAATCAGAAGAAGCAGAAGAAGGAGAAGGAGAAGGTGAAGTTTGGAGGGTGAATCAGAAGAAGCAGAAGAAGGAGAAGGAGAAGGTGAAGTCTGGAGGGTGAATCAGAAGAAGCAGAAGAAGGAGAAGGAGAAGGTGAAGTCAGGAGGGAGAATCAGAAGAAGCAGAAGAAGGAGAAGGAGAAGGTGAAGTTAGGAGGGTGAATCAGAAGAAGCAGAAGAAGGAGAAGGGGAAGGTGAGGTCTGGAGGGTGAATCAGAAGAAGTAGAAGAAGGAGAAGGAGAAGGTGAAGTCTGGAGGGTGAAGCAGAAGAAGTAGAAGAAGGAGAAGGAGAAGGTGAAGTCAGGAGGGTGAATCAGAAGAAGTAGAAGAAGGAGAAGGAGAAGGTGAAGTCAGGAGGGTGTATCAGAAGAAGGAGAAGGAGAAGTTGAAGTCTGGAGGGTGAATCAGAAGAATCAGAAGAAGGAGAAGGAGAAGGTGAAGTCTGGAGGGTGAATCAGAAGAAGCAGAAGAAAGAGAAGGAGAAGGTGAAGTCTGGAGGGTGAAGCTGAAGAAGCAGAAGAAGGAGAAGGAGAAGGTGAAGGCTGGAGGGTGAATCAGAAGAAGTAGAAGAAGGAGAAGGTGAAGTCTGGAGGGTGAATCAGAAGAAGTAGAAGAAGGAGAAGGAGAAGGTGAAGTCTGGAGGGTGAATCAGAAGAAGCAGAAGAAGGAGAAGGAGAAGGTGAAGTCTGGAGGGTGAATCAGAAGAAGCAGAAGAAGGAGAAGGAGAAGTTGAAGTCTGGAGGGAGAATCAGAAGAAGTAGAAGAAGGAGAAGGAGAAGGTGAGGTCTGGAGGGTGAATCAGAAGAAGCAGAAGAAGGAGAAGGAGAAGGTGAAGTCTGGAGGGTGAATCAGAAGAAGCAGAAGAAGGAGATGGAGAACGTGAAGTCTGGAGGGTGAATCAGAAGAAGCAGAAGAAGGAGAAGGAGAAGGTGAAGTCAGGAGGGAGAATCAGAAGAAGCAGAAGAAGGAGAAGGAGAAGGTGAAGTTAGGAGGGTGAATCAGAAGAAGCAGAAGAAGGAGAAGGAGAAGGTGAAGTCAGGGGGGTGAAGCAGAAGAAGTAGAAGAAGGAGAAGGAGAAGGTGAAGTCAGGAGGGTGAAGCAGAAGAAGCAGAAGAAGGAGAAGGAGAAGGTGAAGTCTGGAGGGTGCAGCAGAAGAAGCAGAAGAAGGAGCAGGAGAAGGTGAAGTCTGGAGGGTGAAGTAGAAGAAGCAGAAGAAGGAGAAGGAGAAGGTGAAGTCTGGAGGGTGAATCAGAAGAAGCAGAAGAAAGAGAAGGAGAAGGTGTAGTCTGGAGGGTGAATCAGAAGAAGCAGAAGAAGGAGAAGGAGAAGGTGAAGTCTGGAGGGTGAATCAGAAGAAGCAGAAGAAGGAGAAGGAGAAGATGAAATCTGGAGGGTGAATCAGAAGAAGCAGAAGAAAGAGAAGGAGAAGGTGTAGTCTGGAGGGTGAAGCAGAAGAAGCAGAAGAAGGAGAAGGAGAAGGTGAAGACTGGAGGGTGAATCAGAAGAAGTAGAAGAAGGAGAAGGAGAAATTGAAGTCTGGAGGGTGAATCAGAAGAAGTAGAAGAAGGAGAAGGAGAAGGTGAAGTCTGGAGGGTGAATCAGAAGAAGCAGAAGAAGGAGAAGGAGAAGGTGAAGTCTGGAGGGTGAATCAGAAGAAGCAGAAGAAGGAGAAGGAGAAGATGAAATCTGGAGGGTGAATCAGAAGAAGTAGAAGAAGGAGAAGGAGAAGGTGAGGTCTGGAGGGTGAATCAGAAGAAGCAGAAGAAGGAGAAGGAGAAGGTGAAGTCTGGAGGGTGAATCAGAAGAAGCAGAAGAAGGAGAAGGAGAAGGTGAAGTCTGGAGGGTGAATCAGAAGTAGCAGAAGAAGGAGAAGGAGAAGGTGCAGTCAGGAGGGTGAATCAGAAGAAGCAGAAGAAGGAGAAGGAGAAGGTGAAGTTAGGAGTATGAATCAGAAGAAGCAGAAGAAGGAGAAGGAGAAGGTGAAGTCAGGGGGGTGATGCAGAAGAAGTAGAAGAAGGAGAAGGAGATGGTGAAGTCAGGAGGGTGAAGCAGAAGAAGCAGAAGAAGGAGAAGGAGAAGGTGAAGTCTGGAGGGCGCAGCAGAAGAAGTAGAAGAAGGAGAAGGAGAAGGTGTAGTCTGGAGGGTGAATCAGAAGAAGTAGACGAAGGAGAAGGAGAAGGTGAAGTCTGGAGGGTGAATCAGAAGAAGCAGAAGAAGGAGAAGGAGAAGGTGAAGTCTGGCGGGTGAATCAGAAGAAGTAGAAGAAGGAGAAGGAGAAGATGAAGTCTGGAGTGTGAATCAGAAGAAGCAGAAGAAGGAGAAGGAGAAGGTGAAGTCTGGAGGGTGAATAAGAAGAAGCAGAAGAAGGAGAAGGAGAAGGTGAAGTCTGGAGGGTGAATCAGAAGAAGCAGAAGAAGGAGAAGGAGAAGGTGAAGTCTGGAGGGTGAATCAGAAGAAGCAGAAGAAGTAGAAGGAGAAGGTGAAGTCTGGAGGGTGAATCAGAAGAAGTAGAAGAAGGAGAAGGAGAAGGTGAAGTCTGGAGGGTGAATCAGAAGAAGCAGAAGAAGGAGATGGAGAAGGTGAAGTCAGGAGGGTGAATCAGAAGAAGCAGAAGAAGGAGAAGGAGAAGGTGAAGTCTGGAGGGTGAATCAGAAGAAGTAGAAGAAGGAGAAGGAGAAGGTGAAGTCTGGAGGGTGAATCAGAAGAAGCAGAAGAAGGAGAAGGAGAAGGTGAAGTCTGGAGGGTGAATCAGAAGAATCAGAAGAAGGAGAAGGAGAAGGTGAAGTCTGGAATGTGAATCAGAAGAAGCAGAAGAAAGAGAAGGAGAAGGTGAAGTCTGGAGGGTGAAGCAGAAGAAGCAGAAGAAGGAGAAGGAGAAGGTGAAGACTGGAGGGTGAATTAGAAGAAGTAGAAGAAGGAGAAGGAGAAGGTGAAGTCTGGAGGGTGAATCAGAAGAAGTAGAAGAAGGAGAAGGAGAAGGTGAAGTCTGGAGGGTGAATCAGAAGAAGCAGAAGAAGGAGAAGGAGAAGGTGAAGTCAGGGGGGTGAAGCAGAAGAAGTAGAAGAAGGAGAAGGAGAAGGTGAAGTCAGGAGGGTGAAGCAGAAGAAGCAGAAGAAGGAGAAGGAGAAGGTGTAGTCTGGAGGGTGCAGCAGAAGAAGCAGAAGAAGGAGAAGGAGAAGGTGAAGTCTGGAGGGTGAAGCAGAAGAAGCAGAAGAAGGAGAAGGAGAAGTTGAAGTCTGGAGGGTGAATCAGAAGAAGTAGAAGAAGGAGAAGGAGGTGAAGTCAGGAGGGTGAAGCAGAAGAAGCAGTAGAAGGAGAAGGAGAAGGTGAAGTCTGGAGGGTGAAGCAGAAGAAGCAGAAGAAGGAGAAGGAGAAGGTGAAGTCTGGAGGGCGAAGCAGAAGAAGCAGAAGAAGTAGAAGGAGAAGCTGAAGTCTGGAGGGTGAAGCAGAAGAAGCAGAAGAAGGAGAAGGAGAAGGTGAAGTCTGGAGGGTGAATCAGAAGAAGTAGAAGAAGGAGAAGGAGAAGGTGAAGTCAGGAGGGTGAAGCAGAAGAAGGAGAAGGAGAAGGTGAAGTCTGGAGGGTGAATCAGAAGAAGCAGAAGAAGGAGAATGAGAAGGTGAAGTCTGGAGGGTGAATCAGAAGAAGCAGAAGAAGGAGAAGGAGAAGGTGAAGTCTGGAGGGTGAATCAGAAGAAGCAGAAGAAGGAGAAGGAGAAGGTGAAGTCTGGAGGGTGAATCAGAAGAAGCAGAAGAAGTAGAAGGAGAAGGTGAAGTCTGGAGGGTGAATCAGAAGAAGTAGAAGAAGGAGAAGGAGAAGGTGAAGTCTGGAGGGTGAATCAGAAGAAGCAGAAGAAGGAGAAGGAGAAGGTGAAGTCAGGAGGGTGAATCAGAAGAAGCAGAAGAAGGAGAAGGAGAAGGTGAAGTCTGGAGGGTGAATCAGAAGAAGCAGAAGAAGGAGAAGGAGAAGGTGAAGTCTGGAGGGAGAAGCAGAAGAAGTAGACGAAGGAGAAGGAGAAGGTGAAGTCTGGAGGGTGAATCAGAAGAAGCAGAAGAAGGAGAAGGAGAAGGTGTAGTCTGGAGGGTGAATCAGAAGAAGTAGACGAAGGAGAAGGAGAAGGTGAAGTCTGGAGGGTGAATCAGAAGAAGCAGAAGAAGGAGAAGGAGAAGGTGAAGTCTGGCGGGTGAATCAGAAGAAGTAGAAGAAGGAGAAGGAGAAGGTGAAGTCTGGAGGGTGAATCAGAAGAAGCAGAAGAAGGAGAAGGAGAAGGTGAAGTCTGGAGGGTGAATCAGAAGAAGCAGAAGAAGGAGAAGGAGAAGGTGAAGTCTGGAGGGTGAAGCAGAAGAAGTAGAAGAAGGAGAAGGAGAAGGTGAAGTCTGGAGGGTGAAGCAGAAGAAGTAGAAGAAGGAGAAGGAGAAGGTGAAGTCAGGAGGGTGAATCAGAAGAAGGAGAAGAAGGAGAAGGAGTAGGTGAAGTCAGGAGGGTGAATCAGAAGAAGCAGAAGAAGGAGAAGGAGCAGGTGAAGTCTGGAGGGTGAATCAGAAGAATCAGAAGAAGGAGAAGGAGAAGGTGAAGTCTGGAGGGTGAATCAGAAGAAGCAGAAGAAAGAGAAGGAGAAGGTGTAGTCTGGAGGGTGAAGCAGAAGAAGCAGAAGAAGGAGAAGAAGAAGGTGAAGACTGGAGGGTGAATCAGAAGAAGTAGAAGAAGGAGAAGGAGAAATTGATGTCTGGAGGGTGAATCAGAAGAAGTAGAAGAAGGAGAAGGAGAAGGTGAAGTCTGGAGGGTGAATCAGAAGAAGCAGAAGAAGGAGAAGGAGAAGGTGAAGTCTGGAGGGTGAATCAGAAGAAGCAGAAGAAGGAGAAGGAGAAGATGAAATCTGGAGGGTGAATCAGAAGAAGTAGAAGAAGGAGAAGGAGAAGGTGAGGTCTGGAGGGTGAATCAGAAGAAGCAGAAGAAGGAGAAGGAGAAGGTGAATTCTGGAGGGTGAATCAGAAGAAGCAGAAGAAGGAGAAGGAGAAGGTGAAGTCTGGAGGGTGAATCAGAAGTAGCAGAAGAAGGAGAAGGAGAAGGTGCAGTCAGGAGGGTGAATCAGAAGAAGCAGAAGAAGGAGAAGGAGAAGGTGAAGTTAGGAGTATGAATCAGAAGAAGCAGAAGAAGGAGAAGGAGAAGGTGAAGTCAGGGGGGTGAAGCAGAAGAAGTAGAAGAAGGAGAAGGAGATGGTGAAGTCAGGAGGGTGAAGCAGAAGAAGCAGAAGAAGGAGAAGGAGAAGGTGAAGTCTGGAGGGCGCAGCAGAAGAAGTAGAAGAAGGAGAAGGAGAAGGTGTAGTCTGGAGGGTGAATCAGAAGAAGTAGACGAAGGAGAAGGAGAAGGTGAAGTCTGGAGGGTGAATCAGAAGAAGCAGAAGAAGGAGAAGGAGAAGGTGAAGTCTGGCGGGTGAATCAGAAGAAGTAGAAGAAGGAGAAGTAGAAGATGAAGTCTGGAGTGTGAATCAGAAGAAGCAGAAGAAGGAGAAGGAGAAGGTGAAGTCTGGAGGGTGAATCAGAAGAAGCAGAAGAAGGAGAAGGAGAAGGTGAAGTCTGGAGGGTGAATCAGAAGAAGCAGAAGAAGTAGAAGGAGAAGGTGAAGTCTGGAGGGTGAATCAGAAGAAGTAGAAGAAGGAGAAGGAGAAGGTGAAGTCTGGAGGGTGAATCAGAAGAAGCAGAAGAAGGAGAAGGAGAAGGTGAAGTCAGGAGGGTGAATCAGAAGAAGCAGAAGAAGGAGAAGGAGAAGGTGAAGACTGGAGGGTGAATCAGAAGAAGTAGAAGAAGGAGAAGGAGAAGGTGAAGTCTGGAGGGTGAATCAGAAGAAGTAGAAGAAGGAGAAGGAGAAGGTGAATCCTGGAGGGTGAAGCAGAAGAAATAGAAGAAGGAGAAGGAGAAAGTGAAGTCAGGAGGGTGAATCAGAAGAAGTAGAAGAAGGAGAAGGAGAAGGTGAAGTCAGGAGGGTGAATCAGAAGAAGCAGAAGAAGGAGAAGGAGAAGGTGAAGTCTGGAGGGTGAATCAGAAGAATCAGAAGAAGGAGAAGGAGAAGGTGAAGTCTGGAAGGTGAATCAGAAGAAGCAGAAGAAAGAGAAGGAGAAGGTGAAGTCTGGAGGGTGAAGCAGAAGAAGCAGAAGAAGGAGAAGGAGAAGGTGAAGACTGGAGGGTGAATTAGAAGAAGTAGAAGAAGGAGAAGGAGAAGGTGAAGTCTGGAGGGTGAATCAGAAGAAGTAGAAGAAGGAGAAGGAGAAGGTGAAGTCTGGAGGGTGAATCAGAAGAAGCAGAAGAAGGAGAAGGAGAAGGTGAAGTCTGGATGGTGAATCAGAAGAAGCAGAAGAGGGAGAAGGAGAAGATGAAATCTGGAGGGTGAATCAGAAGAAGTAGAATAAGGAGAAGGAGAAGGTGAGGTCTGGAGGATGAATCAGAAGAAGCAGAAGAAGGAGAAGGAGAATGTGAAGTCTGGAGGGTGAATCAGAAGAAGCAGAAGAAGGAGGAGAAGGTGAAGTCTGGAGGGTGAATCAGAAGAAGCAGAAGAAGGAGAAGGAGAAGGTGAAGTCAGGAGGGTGAATCAGAAGAAGGAGAAGAAGGAGAAGGAGAAGGTGAAGTTAGGAGGGTGAATCAGAAGAAGCAGAAGAAGGAGAAGGAGAAGGTGAAGACAGGGGGTTGAAGCAGAAGAAGCAGAAGAAGGAGAAGGAGAAGGTGAAGTCAGGAGGGTGAAGCAGAAGAAGCAGAAGAAGGAGAAGGAGAAGGTGAAGTCTGGAGTGTGAATCAGAAGAATCAGAAGAAGGAGAAGGAGAAGGTGAAGTCTGGAAGGTGAATCAGAAGAAGCAGAAGAAAGAGAAGGAGAAGGTGAAGTCTGGAGGGTGAAGCAGAAGAAGCAGAAGAAGGAGAAGGAGAAGGTGAAGACTGGAGGGTGAATTAGAAGAAGTAGAAGAAGGAGAAGGAGAAGGTGAAGTCTGGAGGGTGAATCAGACGAAGTAGAAGAAGGAGAAGGAGAAGGTGAAGTCTGGAGGGTGAATCAGAAGAAGCAGAAGAAGGAGAAGGAGAAGGTGAAGTCTGGAGGGTGAATCAGAAGAAGTAGAAGAAGGAGAAGGAGAAGGTGAGGTCTGGAGGGTGAATCAGAAGAAGCAGAAGAAGGAGAAGGAGAATGTGAAGTCTGGAGGGTGAATCAGAAGAAGCAGAAGAAGGAGGAGAAGGTGAAGTCTGGAGGGTGAATCAGAAGAAGCAGAAGAAGGAGAAGGAGAAGGTGAAGTCAGGAGGGTGAATCAGAAGAAGCAGAAGAGGGAGAAGGAGAAGATGAAATCTGGAGGGTGAATCAGAAGAAGTAGAAGAAGGAGAAGGAGAAGGTGAGGTCTGGAGGGTGAATCAGAAGAAGCAGAAGAAGGAGAAGGAGAATGTGAAGTCTGGAGGGTGAATCAGAAGAAGCAGAAGAAGGAGGAAAAGGTGAAGTCTGGAGGGTGAATCAGAAGAAGCAGAAGAAGGAGAAGGAGAAGGTGAAGTCAGGAGGGTGAATCAGAAGAAGCAGAAGAAGGAGAAGGAGAAGGTGAAGTTAGGAGGGTGAATCAGAAGAAGCAGAAGAAGGAGAAGGAGAAGGTGAAGTCAGGGGGTTGAAGCAGAAGAAGCAGAAGAAGGAGAAGGAGAAGGTGAAGTCAGGAGGGTGAAGCAGAAGAAGCAGAAGAAGGAGAAGGAGAAGGTGAAATCTGGAGTGTGAGTCAGAAGAAGCAGAAGAAGGAGAAGGAGAAGGTGAAGACTGGAGGGTGAATCAGAAGAAGTAGAAGAAGGAGAAGGAGGTGAAGTCAGGAGGGTGAAGCAGAAGAAGCAGTAGAAGGAGAAGGAGAAGGTGAAGTCTGGAGGGTGAAGCAGAAGAAGCAGAAGAAGGAGAAGGAGAAGGTGAAGTCTGGAGGGCGAAGCAGAAGAAGCAGAATAAGGAGAAGGAGAAGGTGAAGTCTGGAGGGTGAATCAGAAGAAGTAGAAGAAGGAGAAGGAGAAGGTGAAGTCAGGAGGGTGAAGCAGAAGAAGCAGAAGAAGGAGAAGGAGAAGGTGAAGTATGGAGGGTGAATCAGAAGAAGCAGAAGAAGGAGAATGAGAAGGTGAAGTCTGGAGGGTGAATCAGAAGAAGCAGAAGAAGGAGAAGGAGAAGGTGAAGTCTGGAGGGTGAATCAGAAGAAGCAGAAGAAGGAGAAGGAGAAGGTGAAGTCTGGAGGGTGAATCAGAAGAAGCAGAAGAAGTAGAAGGAGAAGGTGAAGTCTGGAGGGTGAATCAGAAGAAGTAGAAGAAGGAGAAGGAGAAGGTGAAGTCTGGAGGGTGAATCAGAAGAAGCAGAAGAAGGAGAAGGAGAAGGTGAAGTCAGGAGGGTGAATCAGAAGAAGCAGAAGAAGGAGAAGGAGAAGGTGAAGTCTGGAGGGTGAATCAGAAGAAGCAGAAGAATGAGAAGGAGAAGGTGAAGTCTGGAGGGAGAAGCAGAAGATGTAGAAGAAGGAGAAGGAGAAGGTGAAGTCTGGAGGGTGAATCAGAAGAAGTAGAAGAAGGAGAAGGAGAAGGTGAAGTCTGGAGGGTAAATCAGAAGAAGTAGAAGAAGGAGAAGGGGCAGGTGAAGTCTGGAGGGTGAATCAGAAGAAGCAGAAGAAGGAGAAGGAGAAGGTGAAGTCTGGAGGGTGAATCAGAAGAAGAAGAAGAAGGAGAAGGAGAAGGTGTAGTCTGGAGGGTGAATCAGAAGAAGTAGACGAAGGAGAAGGAGAAGGTGAAGTCTGGAGGGTGAATCAGAAGAAGCAGAAGAAGGAGAAGGAGAAGGTGAAGTCTGGCGGGTGAATCAGAAGAAGTAGAAGAAGGAGAAGGAGAAGGTGAAGTCTGGAGGGTGAATCAGAAGAAGCAGAAGAAGGAGAAGGAGAAGGTGAAGTCTGGAGGGTGAATCAGAAGAAGCAGAAGAAGGAGAAGGAGAAGATGAAATCTGGAGGGTGAATCAGAAGAAGTAGAAGAAGGAGAAGGAGAAGGTGAGGTCTGGAGGGTGAATCAGAAGAAGCAGAAGAAGGAGAAGGAGAAGGTGAATTCTGGAGGGTGAATCAGAAGAAGCAGAAGAAGGAGAAGGAGAAGGTGAAGTCTGGAGGGTGAATCAGAAGTAGCAGAAGAAGGAGAAGGAGAAGGTGCAGTCAGGAGGGTGAATCAGAAGAAGCAGAAGAAGGAGAAGGAGAAGGTGAAGTTAGGAGTATGAATCAGAAGAAGCAGAAGAAGGAGAAGGAGAAGGTGAAGTCAGGGGGGTGAAGCAGAAGAAGTAGAAGAAGGAGAAGGAGATGGTGAAGTCAGGAGGGTGAAGCAGAAGAAGCAGAAGAAGGAGAAGGAGAAGGTGAAGTCTGGAGGGCGCAGCAGAAGAAGTAGAAGAAGGAGAAGGAGAAGGTGTAGTCTGGAGGGTGAATCAGAAGAAGTAGACGAAGGAGAAGGAGAAGGTGAAGTCTGGAGGGTGAATCAGAAGAAGCAGAAGAAGGAGAAGGAGAAGGTGAAGTCTGGCGGGTGAATCAGAAGAAGTAGAAGAAGGAGAAGGAGAAGATGAAGTCTGGAGTGTGAATCAGAAGAAGCAGAAGAAGGAGAAGGAGAAGGTGAAGTCTGGAGGGTGAATCAGAAGAAGTAGAAGAAGGAGAAGGAGAAGGTGAAGTCTGGAGGGTGAATCAGAAGAAGCAGAAGAAGGAGAAGGAGAAGGTGAAGTCAGGAGGGTGAATCAGAAGAAGCAGAAGAAGGAGAAGGAGAAGGTGAAGACTGGAGGGTGAATCAGAAGAAGTAGAAGAAGGAGAAGGAGAAGGTGAAGTCTGGAGGGTGAATCAGAAGAAGTAGAAGAAGGAGAAGGAGAAGGTGAATCCTGGAGGGTGAAGCAGAAGAAATAGAAGAAGGAGAAGGAGAAAGTGAAGTCAGGAGGGTGAATCAGAAGAAGTAGAAGAAGGAGAAGGAGAAGGTGAAGTCAGGAGGGTGAATCAGAAGAAGCAGAAGAAGAAGGAGAAGGTGAAGTCTGGAGGGTGAATCAGAAGAATCAGAAGAAGGAGAAGGAGAAGGTGAAGTCTGGAAGGTGAATCAGAAGAAGCAGAAGAAAGAGAAGGAGAAGGTGAAGTCTGGAGGGTGAAGCAGAAGAAGCAGAAGAAGGAGAAGGAGAAGGTGAAGACTGGAGGGTGAATTAGAAGAAGTAGAAGAAGGAGAAGGAGAAGGTGAAGTCTGGAGGGTGAATCAGAAGAAGTAGAAGAAGGAGAAGGAGAAGGTGAAGTCTGGAGGGTGAATCAGAAGAAGCAGAAGAAGGAGAAGGAGAAGGTGAAGTCTGGATGGTGAATCAGAAGAAGCAGAAGAGGGAGAAGGAGAAGATGAAATCTGGAGGGTGAATCAGAAGAAGTAGAATAAGGAGAAGGAGAAGGTGAGGTCTGGAGGATGAATCAGAAGAAGCAGAAGAAGGAGAAGGAGAATGTGAAGTCTGGAGGGTGAATCAGAAGAAGCAGAAGAAGGAGGAGAAGGTGAAGTCTGGAGGGTGAATCAGAAGAAGCAGAAGAAGGAGAAGGAGAAGGTGAAGTCAGGAGGGTGAATCAGAAGAAGCAGAAGAAGGAGAAGGAGAAGGTGAAGTTAGGAGGGTGAATCAGAAGAAGCAGAAGAAGGAGAAGGAGAAGGTGAAGACAGGGGGTTGAAGCAGAAGAAGCAGAAGAAGGAGAAGGAGAAGGTGAAGTCAGGAGGGTGAAGCAGAAGAAGCAGAAGAAGGAGAAGGAGAAGGTGAAGTCTGGAGTGTGAATCAGAAGAATCAGAAGAAGGAGAAGGAGAAGGTGAAGTCTGGAAGGTGAATCAGAAGAAGCAGAAGAAAGAGAAGGAGAAGGTGAAGTCTGGAGGGTGAAGCAGAAGAAGCAGAAGAAGGAGAAGGAGAAGGTGAAGACTGGAGGGTGAATTAGAAGAAGTAGAAGAAGGAGAAGGAGAATGTGAAGTCTGGAGGGTGAATCAGACGAAGTAGAAGAAGGAGAAGGAGAAGGTGAAGTCTGGAGGGTGAATCAGAAGAAGCAGAAGAAGGAGAAGGAGAAGGTGAAGTCTGGAGGGTGAATCAGAAGAAGTAGAAGAAGGAGAAGGAGAAGGTGAGGTCTGGAGGGTGAATCAGAAGAAGCAGAAGAAGGAGAAGGAGAATGTGAAGTCTGGAGGGTGAATCAGAAGAAGCAGAAGAAGGAGGAGAAGGTGAAGTCTGGAGGGTGAATCAGAAGAAGCAGAAGAAGGAGAAGGAGAAGGTGAAGTCAGGAGGGTGAATCAGAAGAAGCAGAAGAGGGAGAAGGAGAAGATGAAATCTGGAGGGTGAATCAGAAGAAGTAGAAGAAGGAGAAGGAGAAGGTGAGGTCTGGAGGGTGAATCAGAAGAAGCAGAAGAAGGAGAAGGAGAATGTGAAGTCTGGAGGGTGAATCAGAAGAAGCAGAAGAAGGAGGAGAAGGTGAAGTCTGGAGGGTGAATCAGAAGAAGCAGAAGAAGGAGAAGGAGAAGCTGAAGTCAGGAGGGTGAATCAGAAGAAGCAGAAGAAGGAGAAGGAGAAGGTGAAGTTAGGAGGGTGAATCAGAAGAAGCAGAAGAAGGAGAAGGAGAAGGTGAAGTCAGGGGGTTGAAGCAGAAGAAGCAGAAGAAGGAGAAGGAGAAGGTGAAATCTGGAGTGTGAGTCAGAAGAAGCAGAAGAAGGAGAAGGAGAAGGTGAAGACTGGAGGGTGAATCAGAAGAAGTAGAAGAAGGAGAAGGAGGTGAAGTCAGGAGGGTGAAGCAGAAGAAGCAGTAGAAGGAGAAGGAGAAGGTGAAGTCTGGAGGGTGAAGCAGAAGAAGCAGAAGAAGGAGAAGGAGAAGGTGAAGTCTGGAGGGCGAAGCAGAAGAAGCAGAAGAAGGAGAAGGGGAAGCTGAAGTCTGGAGGGTGAAGCAGAAGAAGCAGAATAAGGAGAAGGAGAAGGTGAAGTCTGGAGGGTGAATCAGAAGAAGTAGAAGAAGGAGAAGGAGAAGGTGAAGCCGGAAGGCTGAAGCAGAAGAAGCAGAAGAAGGAGAAGGAGAAGGTGAAGTATGGAGGGTGAATCAGAAGAAGCAGAAGAAGGAGAATGAGAAGGTGAAGTCTGGAGGGTGAATCAGAAGAAGCAGAAGAAGGAGAAGGAGAAGGTGAAGTCTGGAGGGTGAATCAGAAGAAGCAGAAGAAGGAGAAGGAGAAGGTGAAGTCTGGAGGGTGAATCAGAAGAAGCAGAAGAAGTAGAAGGAGAAGGTGAAGTCTGGAGGGTGAATCAGAAGAAGTAGAAGAAGGAGAAGGAGAAGGTGAAGTCTGGAGGGTGAATCAGAAGAAGCAGAAGAAGGAGAAGGAGAAGGTGAAGTCAGGAGGGTGAATCAGAAGAAGCAGAAGAAGGAGAAGGAGAAGGTGAAGTCTGGAGGGTGAATCAGAAGAAGCAGAAGAAGGAGAAGGAGAAGGTGAAGTCTGGAGGGAGAAGCAGAAGATGTAGAAGAAGGAGAAGGAGAAGGTGAAGTCTGGAGGGTGAATCAGAAGAAGTAGAAGAAGGAGAAGGAGAAGGTGAAGTCTGGAGGGTAAATCAGAAGAAGTAGAAGAAGGAGAAGGGGCAGGTGAAGTCTGGAGGGTGAATCAGAAGAAGCAGAAGAAGGAGAAGGAGAAGGTGAAGTCTGGAGGGTGAATCAGAAGAAGAAGAAGAAGGAGAAGGAGAAGGTGTAGTCTGGAGGGTGAATCAGAAGAAGTAGACGAAGGAGAAGGAGAAGGTGAAGTCTGGAGGGTGAATCAGAAGAAGCAGAAGAAGGAGAAGGAGAAGGTGAAGTCTGGCGGGTGAATCAGAAGAAGTAGAAGAAGGAGAAGGAGAAGGTGAAGTCTGGAGGGTGAATCAGAAGAAGCAGAAGAAGGAGAAGGAGAAGGTGAAGTCTGGAGGGTGAATCAGAAGAAGCAGAAGAAGGAGAAGGAGAAGATGAAATCTGGAGGGTGAATCAGAAGAAGTAGAAGAAGGAGAAGGAGAAGGTGAGGTCTGGAGGGTGAATCAGAAGAAGCAGAAGAAGGAGAAGGAGAAGGTGAATTCTGGAGGGTGAATCAGAAGAAGCAGAAGAAGGAGAAGGAGAAGGTGAAGTCTGGAGGGTGAATCAGAAGTAGCAGAAGAAGGAGAAGGAGAAGGTGCAGTCAGGAGGGTGAATCAGAAGAAGCAGAAGAAGGAGAAGGAGAAGGTGAAGTTAGGAGTATGAATCAGAAGAAGCAGAAGAAGGAGAAGGAGAAGGTGAAGTCAGGGGGGTGAAGCAGAAGAAGTAGAAGAAGGAGAAGGAGATGGTGAAGTCAGGAGGGTGAAGCAGAAGAAGCAGAAGAAGGAGAAGGAGAAGGTGAAGTCTGGAGGGCGCAGCAGAAGAAGTAGAAGAAGGAGAAGGAGAAGGTGTAGTCTGGAGGGTGAATCAGAAGAAGTAGACGAAGGAGAAGGAGAAGGTGAAGTCTGGAGGGTGAATCAGAAGAAGCAGAAGAAGGAGAAGGAGAAGGTGAAGTCTGGCGGGTGAATCAGAAGAAGTAGAAGAAGGAGAAGGAGAAGATGAAGTCTGGAGTGTGAATCAGAAGAAGCAGAAGAAGGAGAAGGAGAAGGTGAAGTCTGGAGGGTGAATCAGAAGAAGCAGAAGAAGGAGAAGGAGAAGGTGAAGTCTGGAGGGTGAATCAGAAGAAGCAGAAGAAGTAGAAGGAGAAGGTGAAGTCTGGAGGGTGAATCAGAAGAAGTAGAAGAAGGAGAAGGAGAAGGTGACGTCTGGAGGGTGAATCAGAAGAAGCAGAAGAAGGAGAAGGAGAAGGTGAAGTCAGGAGGGTGAATCAGAAGAAGCAGAAGAAGGAGAAGGAGAAGGTGAAGTCTGGAGGGTGAATCAGAAGAAGTAGAAGAAGGAGAAGGAGAAGGTGAAGTCTGGAGGGTGAATCAGAAGAAGTAGAAGAAGGAGAAGGAGAAGGTGAATCCTGGAGGGTGAAGCAGAAGAAATAGAAGAAGGAGAAGAAGAAAGTGAAGTCAGGAGGGTGAATCAGAAGAAGTAGAAGAAGGAGAAGGAGAAGGTGAAGTCAGGAGGGTGAATCAGAAGAAGCAGAAGAAGGAGAAGGAGAAGGTGAAGTCTGGAGGGTGAATCAGAAGAATCAGAAGAAGGAGAAGGAGAAGGTGAAGTCTGGAAGGTGAATCAGAAGAAGCAGAAGAAAGAGAAGGAGAAGGTAAAGTCTGGAGGGTGAAGCAGAAGAAGCAGAAGAAGGAGAAGGAGAAGGTGAAGACTGGAGGGTGAATTAGAAGAAGTAGAAGAAGGAGAAGGAGAAGGTGAAGTCTGGAGGGTGAATCAGAAGAAGTAGAAGAAGGAGAAGGAGAAGGTGAAGTCTGGAGGGTGAATCAGAAGAAGCAGAAGAAGGAGAAGGAGAAGGTGAAGTCTGGATGGTGAATCAGAAGAAGCAGAAGAGGGAGAAGGAGAAGATGAAATCTGGAGGGTGAATCAGAAGAAGTAGAAGAAGGAGAAGGAGAAGGTGAGGTCTGGAGGGTGAATCAGAAGAAGCAGAAGAAGGAGAAGGAGAATGTGAAGTCTGGAGGGTGAATCAGAAGAAGCAGAAGAAGGAGGAGAAGGTGAAGTCTGGAGGGTGAATCAGAAGAAGCAGAAGAAGGAGAAGGAGAAGGTGAAGTCAGGAGGGTGAATCAGAAGAAGCAGAAGAAGGAGAAGGAGAAGGTGAAGTTAGGAGGGTGAATCAGAAGAAGCAGAAGAAGGAGAAGGAGAAGGTGAAGTCAGGGGGTTGAAGCAGAAGAAGCAGAAGAAGGAGAAGGAGAAGGTGAAGTCAGGAGGGTGAAGCAGAAGAAGCAGAAGAAGGAGAAGGAGAAGGTGAAGTCTGGAGTGTGAATCAGAAGAATCAGAAGAAGGAGAAGGAGAAGGTGAAGTCTGGAAGGTGAATCAGAAGAAGCAGAAGAAAGAGAAGGAGAAGGTGAAGTCTGGAGGGGGAAGCAGAAGAAGCAGAAGAAGGAGAAGGAGAAGGTGAAGACTGGAGGGTGAATTAGAAGAAGTAGAAGAAGGAGAAGGAGAAGGTGAAGTCTGGAGGGTGAATCAGAAGAAGTAGAAGAAGGAGAAGGAGAAGGTGAAGTCTGGAGGGTGAATCAGAAGAAGCAGAAGAAGGAGAAGGAGAAGGTGAAGTCTGGAGGGTGAATCAGAAGAAGTAGAAGAAGGAGAAGGAGAAGGTGAGGTCTGGAGGGTGAATCAGAAGAAGCAGAAGAAGGAGAAGGAGAATGTGAAGTCTGGAGGGTGAATCAGAAGAAGCAGAAGAAGGAGGTGAAGGTGAAGTCTGGAGGGTGAATCAGAAGAAGCAGAAGAAGGAGAAGGAGAAGGTGAAGTCAGGAGGGTGAATCAGAAGAAGCAGAAGAGGGAGAAGGAGAAGATGAAATCTGGAGGGTGAATCAGAAGAAGTAGAAGAAGGAGAAGGAGAAGGTGAGGTCTGGATGGTGAATCAGAAGAAGCAGAAGAAGGAGAAGGAGAATGTGAAGTCTGGAGGGTGAATCAGAAGAAGCAGAAGAAGGATGAGAAGGTGAAGTCTGGAGGGTGAATCAGAAGAAGCAGAAGAAGGAGAAGGAGAAGGTGAAGTCAGGAGGGTGAATCAGAAGAAGCAGAAGAAGGAGAAGGAGAAGGTGAAGTTAGGAGGGTGAATCAGAAGAAGCAGTAGAAGGAGAAGGAGAAGGTGAAGTCAGGGGGTTGAAGCAGAAGAAGCAGAAGAAGGAGAAGGAGAAGGTGAAGTCAGGAGGGTGAAGCAGAAGAAGCAGAAGAAGGAGAAGGAGAAGGTGAAGTCTGGAGTGTGAGTCAGAAGAAGCAGAAGAAGGAGAAGGAGAAGGTGAAGACTGGAGGGTGAATCAGAAGAAGTAGAAGAAGGAGAAGGAGGTGAAGTCAGGAGGGTGAAGCAGAAGAAGCAGTAGAAGGAGAAGGAGAAGGTGAAGTCTGGAGGGTGAAGCAGAAGAAGCAGAAGAAGGAGAAGGAGAAGGTGAAGTCTGGAGGGCGAAGCAGAAGAAGCAGAAGAAGGAGAAGGAGAAGCTGAAGTCTGGAGGGTGAAGCAGAAGAAGCAGAAGAAGGAGAAGGAGAAGGTGAAGTCTGGAGGGTGAATCAGAAGAAGTAGAAGAAGGAGAAGGAGAAGGTGAAGTCAGGAGGGTGAAGCAGAAGAAGCAGAAGAAGGAGAAGGAGAAGGTGAAGTCTGGAGGGTGAATCAGAAGAAGCAGAAGAAGGAGAATGAGAAGGTGAAGTCTGGAGGGTGAATCAGAAGAAGCAGAAGAAGGAGAAGGAGAAGGTGAAGTCTGGAGGGTGAATCAGAAGAAGCAGAAGAAGGAGAAGGAGAAGGTGAAGTCTGGAGGGTGAATCAGAAGAAGCAGAAGAAGTAGAAGGAGAAGGTGAAGTCTGGAGGGTGAATCAGAAGAAGTAGAAGAAGGAGAAGGAGAAGGTGAAGTCTGGAGGGTGAATCAGAAGAAGCAGAAGAAGGAGAAGGAGAAGGTGAAGTCAGGAGGGTGAATCAGAAGAAGCAGAAGAAGGAGAAGGAGAAGGTGAAGTCTGGAGGGTGAATCAGAAGAAGCAGAAGAAGGAGAAGGAGAAGGTGAAGTCTGGAGGGAGAAGCAGAAGATGTAGAAGAAGGAGAAGGAGAAGGTGAAGTCTGGAGGGTGAATCAGAAGAAGTAGAAGAAGGAGAAGGAGAAGGTGAAGTCTGGAGGGTAAATCAGAAGAAGTAGAAGAAGGAGAAGGGGAAGGTGAAGTCTGGAGGGTGAATCAGAAGAAGCAGAAGAAGGAGAAGGAGAAGGTGAAGTCTGGAGGGTGAATCAGAAGAAGTAGAAGAAGGAGAAGGAAAAGGTGAAGTCTGGAGGGTGAATTAGAAGAAGCAGAAGAAGGAGAAGGAGAAGGTGAAGTCAGGAGGGTGAATCAGAAGAAGCAGAAGAAGGAGAAGGAGAAGGTGAAGTCTGGAGGGTGAATCAGAAGAATCAGAAGAAGGAGAAGGAGAAGGTGAAGTCTGGAGGGTGAATCAGAAGAAGCAGAAGAAAGAGAAGGAGAAGGTGTAGTCTGGAGGGTGAAGCAGAAGAAGCAGAAGAAGGAGAAGGAGAAGGTGAAGACTGGAGGGTGAATCAGAAGAAGTAGAAGAAGGAGAAGGAGAAATTGAAGTCTGGAGGGTGATTCAGAAGAAGTAGAAGAAGGAGAAGGAGAAGGTGAAGTCTGGAGGGTGAATCAGAAGAAGCAGAAGAAGGAGAAGGAGAAGGTGAAGTCTGGAGGGTGAATCAGAAGAAGCAGAAGAAGGAGAAGGAGAAGATGAAATCTGGAGGGTGAATCAGAAGAAGTAGAAGAAGGAGAAGGAGAAGGTGAGGTCTGGAGGGTGAATCAGAAAAAGCAGAAGAAGGAGAAGGAGAAGGTGAAGTCTGGAGGGTGAATCAGAAGAAGCAGAAGAAGGAGAAGGAGAAGGTGAAGTCTGGAGGGTGAATCAGAAGTAGCAGAAGAAGGAGAAGGAGAAGGTGCAGTCAGGAGGGTGAATCAGAAGAAGCAGAAGAAGGAGAAGGAGAAGGTGAAGTTAGGAGTATGAATCAGAAGAAGCAGAAGAAGGAGAAGGAGAAGTTGAAGTCAGGGGGGTGAAGCAGAAGAAGTAGAAGAAGGAGAAGGAGATGGTGAAGTCAGGAGGGTGAAGCAGAAGAAGCAGAAGAAGGAGAAGGAGAAGGTGAAGTCTGGAGGGCGCAGCAGAAGAAGTAGAAGAAGGAGAAGGAGAAGGTGTAGTCTGGAGGGTGAATCAGAAGAAGTAGACGAAGGAGAAGGAGAAGGTGAAGTCTGGCGGGTGAATCAGAAGAAGTAGACGAAGGAGAAGGAGAAGGTGAAGTCTGGAGGGTGAATCAGAAGAAGCAGAAGAAGGAGAAGGAGAAGGTGAAGACTGGCGGGTGAATCAGAAGAAGTAGAAGATGGAGAAGGAGAAGATGAAGTCTGGAGTGTGAATCAGAAGAAGCAGAAGAAGGAGAAGGAGAAGGTGATGTCTGGAGGGTGAATCAGAAGAAGCAGAAGAAGGAGAAGGACAACGTGAAGTCTGGAGGGTGAATCAGAAGAAGCAGAAGAAGGAGAAGGAGAAGGTGAAGTCTGGAGGGTGAATCAGAAGAAGCAGAAGAAGTAGAAGGAGAAGGTGAAGTCTGGAGGGTGAATCAGAAGAAGTAGAAGAAGGAGAAGGAGAAGGTGAAGTCTGGAGGGTGAATCAGAAGAAGCAGAAGAAGGAGAAGGAGAAGGTGAAGTCAGGAGGGTGAAGCAGAAGAAGCAGAAGAAGGAGAAGGAGAAGGTGAAGACTGGAGGGTGAATCAGAAGAAGTAGAAGAAGGAGAAGGAGAAATTGAAGTCTGGAGGGTGATTCAGAAGAAGTAGAAGAAGGAGAAGGAGAAGGTGAAGTCTGGAGGGTGAATCAGAAGAAGCAGAAGAAGGAGAAGGAGAAGGTGAAGTCTGGAGGGTGAATCAGAAGAAGCAGAAGAAGGAGAAGGAGAAGATGAAATCTGGAGGGTGAATCAGAAGAAGTAGAAGAAGGAGAAGGAGAAGGTGAGGTCTGGAGGGTGAATCAGAAAAAGCAGAAGAAGGAGAAGGAGAAGGTGAAGTCTGGAGGGTGAATCAGAAGTAGCAGAAGAAGGAGAAGGAGAAGGTGCAGTCAGGAGGGTGAATCAGAAGAAGCAGAAGAAGGAGAAGGAGAAGGTGAAGTTAGGAGTATGAATCAGAAGAAGCAGAAGAAGGAGAAGGAGAAGGTGAAGTCAGGGGGGTGAAGCAGAAGAAGTAGAAGAAGGAGAAGGAGATGGTGAAGTCAGGAGGGTGAAGCAGAAGAAGCAGAAGAAGGAGAAGGAGAAGGTGAAGTCTGGAGGGCGCAGCAGAAGAAGTAGAAGAAGGAGAAGGAGAAGGTGTAGTCTGGAGGGTGAATCAGAAGAAGTAGACGAAGGAGAAGGAGAAGGTGAAGTCTGGCGGGTGAATCAGAAGAATTAGACGAAGGAAAAGGAGAAGGTGAAGTCTGGAGGGTGAATCAGAAGAAGCAGAAGAAGGAGAAGGAGAAGGTGAAGACTGGCGGGTGAATCAGAAGAAGTAGAAGATGGAGAAGGAGAAGATGAAGTCTGGAGTGTGAATCAGAAGAAGCAGAAGAAGGAGAAGGAGAAGGTGAAGTCTGGAGGGTGAATCAGAAGAAGCAGAAGAAGGAGAAGGAGAACGTGAAGTCTGGAGGGTGAATCAGAAGAAGCAGAAGAAGTAGAAGGAGAAGGTGAAGTCTGGAGGGTGAATCAGAAGAAGTAGAAGAAGGAGAAGGAGAAGGTGAAGTCTGGAGGGTGAATCAGAAGAAGCAGAAGAAGGAGAAGGAGAAGGTGAAGTCTGGAGGGTGAATCAGAAGAAGCAGAAGAAGGAGAAGGAGAAGGTGAAGACTGGCGGGTGAATCAGAAGAAGTAGAAGATGGAGAAGGAGAAGATGAAGTCTGGAGTGTGAATCAGAAGAAGCAGAAGAAGGAGAAGGAGAAGGTGAAGTCTGGAGGGTGAATCAGAAGAAGCAGAAGAAGGAGAAGGAGAAGGTGAAGTCTGGAGGGTGAATCAGAAGAAGCAGAAGAAGTAGAAGGAGAAGGTGAAGTCTGGAGGGTGAATCAGAAGAAGTAGAAGAAGGAGAAGGAGAAGGTGAAGTCTGGAGGGTGAATCAGAAGAAGCAGAAGAAGGAGAAGGAGAAGGTGAAGTCAGGAGGGTGAATCAGAAGAAGCAATAGAAGGAGAAGGAGAAGGTGAAGTCTGGAGGGTGAATCAGAAGAAGTAGAAGAAGGAGAAGGAGAAGGTGAAGTCTGGAGGGTGAATCAGAAGAAGTAGAAGAAGGAGAAGGAGAAGATGAAGCCTGGAGGGTGAAGCAGAAGAAATAGAAGAAGGAGAAGGAGATGGTGAAGTCAGGAGGGTGAATCAGAAGAAGTAGAAGAAGGAGAAGGAGAAGGTGAAGTTAGGAGGGTGAATCAGAAGAAGCAGAAGAAGGAGAAGGAGAAGGTGAAGTCTGGAGGGTGAATCAGAAGAATCAGAAGAAGGAGAAGGAGAAGGTGAGGTCTGGAAGGTGAATCAGAAGAAGCAGAAGAAAGAGAAGGAGAAGGTGAAGTCTGGAGGGTGAAGCAGAAGAAGCAGAAGAAGGAGAAGGAGAAGATGAAATCTGGAGGGTGAATCAGAAGAAGTAGAAGAAGGAGAAGGAGAAGGTGAGGTCTGGAGGGTGAATCAGAAGAAGCAGAAGAAGGAGAAGGAGAAGGTGAAGTCTGGAGGGTGAATCAGAAGAAGCAGAAGAAGGAGGAGAAGGTGAAGTCTGGAGGGTGAATCAGAAGAAGCAGAAGAAGGAGAAGGAGATGGTGAAGTCAGGAGGGTGAATCAGAAGAAGCAGAAGAAGGAGAAGGAGAAGGTGAAGTTAGGAGGGTGAATCAGAAGAAGCAGAAGGAGAAGGAGAAGGTGAAGTCAGGGGGGTGAAGCAGAAGAAGCAGAAGAAGGAGAAGGAGAAGGTGAAGTCTGGAGGGTGAATCAGAAGAAGCAGAAGAAGGAGAAGGAGAAGGTGAAGTCAGGAGGGTGAATCGGAAGAAGCAGAAGAAGGAGAAGGAGGAGGTGAAGTCTGGAGTGTGAGTCAGATGAAGCAGAAGAAGGAGAAGGAGAAGGTGAAGACTGGAGGGTGAATCAGAAGAAGTAGAAGAAGGAGAAGGAGAAGGTGAAGTCTGGAGAGTGAATCAGAAGAAGTAGAAGAAGGAGAAGGAGAAGGCGAAGACTGGGGAGTGGGGGGGATCAGAAGAAGCAGAAGAAGGAGAAGGAGAAGGTGAAGTCTGGAGGGTGAATCAGAAAAAGCAGAAGAAGGAGAAGGAGAAGATGAAGTCTGGAGGGTGAATCAGAAGAAGTAGAAGAAGGAGAAGGAGAAGGTGAGGTCTGGAGGGTGAATCAGAAGATGCAGAAGAAGGAGAAGGAGAAGGTGAAGTCTGAAGGGTGGATCAGAAGAAGCAGAAGAAGGAGAAGGAGAAGGTGAAGTCTGGAGGGTGAATCAGAAGAAGCAGAAGAAGGAGAAGGAGAAAGTGAAGTCTGGAGGGTGAATCAGAAGAAGCAGAAGAAGGAGAAGGAGAAGGTGAAGTCTGGAGGGTGAATCAGAAGAAGTAGAAGAAGGAGAAGGAGAAGGTGAAGTCTGGAGGGTGAATCAGAAGAAGCAGAAGAAGGAGAAGGAGAAAATGAAGTCTGGAGGGTGAATCAGAAGATGCAGAAGAAGGAGAAGGAGAAGGTGAAGTCTGGAGGGTGAATCAGAAGAAGTAGAAGAAGGAGAAGGAGAAGGTGAAGTCTGGAGGGTGAATCAGAAGAAGTAGAAGAAGGAGAAGGAGAAGATGAAGTCTGGAGGGTGAATCAGAAGAAGCAGAAGAAGGAGAAGGAGAAGGTGAAGTCTGGAGGGTGAATCAGAAGAAGCAGAAGAAGGAGAAGGAGAAGGTGAAGTCTGGAGGGTGAATCAGAAGAAGCAGAAGAAGGAGAAGGAGAAGGTGAAGTCTGGAGGGTGAATCAGAAGAAGCAGGATAAGGAGAAGGAGAAGGTGAAGTCTGGAGAGTGAATCAGAAGAAGCAGAAGAAGGAGAAGGAGAAGGTGAAGTCTGGAGGGTGAATCAGAAGAAGTAGAAGAAGGAGAAGGAGAAGGTGAAGTCTGGAGGGTGAAGCAGAAGAAGCAGAAGAAGGAGAAGGAGAAGGAGAAGTCAGGAGGGTGAATCAGAAGAAGGAGAAGAAGGAGAAGGAGAAGGTGAAGTCAGAAGGGTGAATCAGAAGAAGCAGAAGAAGGAGAAGGAGAAGGTGAAGTCTGGAGGGTGAATCAGAAGTAGCAGAAGAAGGAGAAGGAGAAGGTGCAGTCAGGAGGGTGAATCAGAAGAAGCAGAAGAAGGAGAAGGAGAAGGTGAAGTTAGGAGTATGAATCAGAAGAAGCAGAAGAAGGAGAAGGAGAAGGTGAAGTCAGGAGGGTGAAGCAGAAGAAGTAGAAGAAGGAGAAGGAGATGGTGAAGTCAGGAGGGTGAAGCAGAAGAAGGAGAAGGAGAAGGTGAAGTCTGAAGGGTGAATCAGAAGAAGCAGAAGAAGGAGAAGGAGAAGGTGAAGTCTGGAGGGTGAATCAGAAGAAGCAGAAGAAGTAGAAGGAGAAGGTGAAGTCTGGAGGGTGAATCAGAAGAAGCAGAAGAAGGAGAAGGAGAAGGTGAAGTCTGGAGGGTGAATCAGAAGAAGTAGAAGAAGGAGAAGGAGAAGGTGCAGTCTGGAGGGTGAATCAGAAGAAGTAGACGAAGGAGAAGGAGAAGATGAAGTCTGGAGGGTGAATCAGAAGACGCAGAAGAAGGAGAAGGAGAAGGTGAAGTCTGGAGGGTGAATCAGAAGAAGCAGAAGAAGGAGAAGTAGAAGGTGAAGTCTGGAGGGTGAATCAGAAGAAGCAGTAGAAGGAGAAGGAGAAGGTGAAGTCTGGAATGTGAATCAGAAGAAGCAGAAGAAGGAGAAGGAGAAGGTGAAGTCTGGAGGGTGAATCAGAAGAAGAAGAAGAAGGAGAAGGAGAAGGTGAAGTCCGGATGGTGAATCAGAAGAAGCAGAAGAAGGAGAAGGAGAAGGTGAAGTCAGGAGAGTGAATCAGAAGAAGCAGAAGAAGGAGAAGGAGAAGGTGAAGTCTGGAAGGTGAATCAGAAGAAGCAGAAGAAGGAGAAGGAGAAGGTGAAGTCTGGAGGGTGAATCAGAAGAAGTAGAAGAAGGAGAAGGAGAAGGTGAAGTCTGGAGGGTGAATCAGAAGAAGTAGAAGAAGGAGAAGGAGAAGGTGAAGTCTGGAGGGTGAATCAGAAGAAGCAGAAGAAGGAGAAGGAGAAGGTGAAGTCTGGAGGGTGAATCAGAAGAAGTAGAAGAAGGAGAAGGAGAAGGTGTAGTCTGGAGGTTGAATCAGAAGAAGTAGACGAAGGAGAAGGAGAAGGTGAAGTCTGGAGGGTGAATCAGAAGAAGCAGAACAAGGAGAAGGAGAAGGTGAAGACTGGCGGGTGAATCAGAAGAAGTAGAAGAAGGAGAAGGAGAAGGTGAAGTCTGGAGGGTGAATCAGAAGAAGTAGAAGATGGAGAAGGAGAAGATGAAGTCTGGAGTGTGAATCAGAAGAAGCAGAAGAAGGAGAAGGAGAAGGTGAAGTCTGGAGGGTGAATCAGAAGAAGCAGAAGAAGGAGAAGGAGAAGGTGAAGTCTGGAGGGTGAATCAGAAGAAGCAGAAGAAGTAGAAGGAGAAGGTGAAGTCTGGAGGGTGAATCAGAAGAAGTAGAAGAAGGAGAAGGAGAAGGTGAAGTCTGGAGGGTGAATCAGAAGAAGCAGAAGAAGGAGAAGGAGAAGGTGAAGTCAGGAGGGTGAATCAGAAGAAGCAATAGAAGGAGAAGGAGAAGGTGAAGTCTGGAGGGTGAATCAGAAGAAGTAGAAGAAGGAGAAGGAGAAGGTGAAGTCTGGAGGGTGAATCAGAAGAAGTAGAAGAAGGAGAAGGAGAAGATGAAGCCTGGAGGGTGAAGCAGAAGAAATAGAAGAAGGAGAAGGAGATGGTGAAGTCAGGAGGGTGAATCAGAAGAAGTAGAAGAAGGAGAAGGAGAAGGTGAAGTTAGGAGGGTGAATCAGAAGAAGCAGAAGAAGGAGAAGGAGAAGGTGAAGTCTGGAGGGTGAATCAGAAGAATCAGAAGAAGGAGAAGGAGAAGGTGAGGTCTGGAAGGTGAATCAGAAGAAGCAGAAGAAAGAGAAGGAGAAGGTGAAGTCTGAAGGGTGAAGCAGAAGAAGCAGAAGAAGGAGAAGAAGAAGGTGAAGACTGGAGGGTGAATCAGAAGAAGTAGAAGAAGGAGAAGGAGAAGGTGAAGTCTGGAGGGTGAATCAGAAGAAGTAGAAGAAGGAGAAGGAGAAGGTGAAGTCTGGAGGGTGAATCAGAAGAAGCAGAAGAAGGAGAAGGAGAAGGTGAAGTCTGGAAGGTGAATCAGAAGAAGCAGAAGAAGGAGAAGGAGAAGGTGAAGTCTGGAGGGTGAATCAGAAGAAGTAGAAGAAGGAGAAGGAGAAGGTGAAGTCTGGAGGGTGAATCAGAAGAAGTAGAAGAAGGAGAAGGAGAAGGTGAAGTCTGGAGGGTGAATCAGAAGAAGCAGAAGAAGGAGAAGGAGAAGGTGAAGTCTGGAGGGTGAATCAGAAGAAGTAGAAGAAGGAGAAGGAGAAGGTGTAGTCTGGAGGTTGAATCAGAAGAAGTAGACGAAGGAGAAGGAGAAGGTGAAGTCTGGAGGGTGAATCAGAAGAAGCAGAACAAGGAGAAGGAGAAGGTGAAGACTGGCGGGTGAATCAGAAGAAGTAGAAGAAGGAGAAGGAGAAGGTGAAGTCTGGAGGGTGAATCAGAAGAAGTAGAAGATGGAGAAGGAGAAGATGAAGTCTGGAGTGTGAATCAGAAGAAGCAGAAGAAGGAGAAGGAGAAGGTGAAGTCTGGAGGGTGAATCAGAAGAAGCAGAAGAAGGAGAAGGAGAAGGTGAAGTCTGGAGGGTGAATCAGCAGAAGCAGAAGAAGTAGAAGGAGAAGGTGAAGTCTGGAGGGTGAATCAGAAGAAGTAGAAGAAGGAGAAGGAGAAGGTGAAGTCTGGAGGGTGAATCAGAAGAAGCAGAAGAAGGAGAAGGAGAAGGTGAAGTCAGGAGGGTGAATCAGAAGAAGCAATAGAAGGAGAAGGAGAAGGTGAAGTCTGGAGGGTGAATCAGAAGAAGTAGAAGAAGGAGAAGGAGAAGGTGAAGTCTGGAGGGTGAATCAGAAGAAGTAGAAGAAGGAGAAGGAGAAGATGAAGCCTGGAGGGTGAAGCAGAAGAAATAGAAGAAGGAGAAGGAGATGGTGAAGTCAGGAGGGTGAATCAGAAGAAGTAGAAGAAGGAGAAGGAGAAGGTGAAGTTAGGAGGGTGAATCAGAAGAAGCAGAAGAAGGAGAAGGAGAAGGTGAAGTCTGGAGGGTGAATCAGAAGAATCAGAAGAAGGAGAAGGAGAAGGTGAGGTCTGGAAGGTGAATCAGAAGAAGCAGAAGAAAGAGAAGGAGAAGGTGAAGACTGGAGGGTGAAGCAGAAGAAGGAGAAGAAGAAGGTGAAGACTGGAGGGTGAATCAGAAGAAGTAGAAGAAGGAGAAGGAGAAGGTGAAGTCTGGAGGGTGAATCAGAAGAAGTAGAAGAAGGAGAAGGAGAAGGTGAAGTCTGGAGGGTGAATCAGAAGAAGCAGAAGAAGGAGAAGGAGAAGGTGAAGTCTGGAGGGTGAATCAGAAGAAGCAGAAGAAGGAGAAGGAGAAGATGAAATCTGGAGGGTGAATCAGAAGAAGTAGAAGAAGGAGAAGGAGAAGGTGAGGTCTGGAGGGTGAATCAGATGAAGCAGAAGAAGGAGAAGGAGAAGGTGAAGTCTGGAGGGTGAATCAGAAGAAGCAGAAGAAGGAGGAGAAGGTGAAGTCCGGAGGGTGAATCAGAAGAAGCAGAAGAAGGAGAAGGAGAAGGTGAAGTCAGGAGGGTGAATCAGAAGAAGCAGAAGAAGGAGAAGGAGAAGGTGAAGTTAGGAGGGTGAATCAGAAGAAGCAGAAGAAGGAGAAGGAGAAGGTGAAGTCTGGAGGGTGAATCAGAAGAAGTAGAAGAAGGAGAAGGAGAAGGTGAAGTCTGGAGGGTGAATCAGAAGAAGCAGAAGAAGGAGAAGGAGAAAATGAAGTCTGGAGGGTGAATCAGAAGATGCAGAAGAAGGAGAAGGAGAAGGTGAAGTCTGGAGGGTGAATCAGAAGAAGTAGAAGAAGGAGAAGGAGAAGGTGAAGTCTGGAGGGTGAATCAGAAGAAGTAGAAGAAGGAGAAGGAGAAGATGAAGTCTGGAGGGTGAATCAGAAGAAGCAGAAGAAGGAGAAGGAGAAGGTGAAGTCTGGAGGGTGAATCAGAAGAAGCAGAAGAAGGAGAAGGAGAAGGTGAAGTCTGGAGGGTGAATCAGAAGAAGCAGAAGAAGGAGAAGGAGAAGGTGAAGTCTGGAGGGTGAATCAGAAGAAGCAGGATAAGGAGAAGGAGAAGGTGAAGTCTGGAGAGTGAATCAGAAGAAGCAGAAGAAGGAGAAGGAGAAGGTGAAGTCTGGAGGGTGAATCAGAAGAAGTAGAAGAAGGAGAAGGAGAAGGTGAAGTCTGGAGGGTGAAGCAGAAGAAGCAGAAGAAGGAGAAGGAGAAGGAGAAGTCAGGAGGGTGAATCAGAAGAAGGAGAAGAAGGAGAAGGAGAAGGTGAAGTCAGAAGGGTGAATCAGAAGAAGCAGAAGAAGGAGAAGGAGAAGGTGAAGTCTGGAGGGTGAATCAGAAGTAGCAGAAGAAGGAGAAGGAGAAGGTGCAGTCAGGAGGGTGAATCAGAAGAAGCAGAAGAAGGAGAAGGAGAAGGTGAAGTTAGTAGTATGAATCAGAAGAAGCAGAAGAAGGAGAAGGAGAAGGTGAAGTCAGGAGGGTGAAGCAGAAGAAGTAGAAGAAGGAGAAGGAGATGGTGAAGTCAGGAGGGTGAAGCAGAAGAAGCAGAAGAAGGAGAAGGAGAAGGTGAAGTCTGAAGGGTGAATCAGAAGAAGCAGAAGAAGGAGAAGGAGAAGGTGAAGTCTGGAGGGTGAATCAGAAGAAGCAGAAGAAGTAGAAGGAGAAGGTGAAGTCTGGAGGGTGAATCAGAAGAAGCAGAAGAAGGAGAAGGAGAAGGTGAAGTCTGGAGGGTGAATCAGAAGAAGTAGAAGAAGGAGAAGGAGAAGGTGCAGTCTGGAGGGTGAATCAGAAGAAGTAGACGAAGGAGAAGGAGAAGATGAAGTCTGGAGGGTGAATCAGAAGACGCAGAAGAAGGAGAAGGAGAAGGTGAAGTCTGGAGGGTGAATCAGAAGAAGCAGAAGAAGGAGAAGTAGAAGGTGAAGTCTGGAGGGTGAATCAGAAGAAGCAGTAGAAGGAGAAGGAGAAGGTGAAGTCTGGAATGTGAATCAGAAGAAGCAGAAGAAGGAGAAGGAGAAGGTGAAGTCTGGAGGGTGAATCAGAAGAAGAAGAAGAAGGAGAAGGAGAAGGTGAAGTCCGGATGGTGAATCAGAAGAAGCAGAAGAAGGAGAAGGAGAAGGTGAAGTCAGGAGAGTGAATCAGAAGAAGCAGAAGAAGGAGAAGGAGAAGGTGAAGTCTGGAAGGTGAATCAGAAGAAGCAGAAGAAGGAGAAGGAGAAGGTGAAGTCTGGAGGGTGAATCAGAAGAAGTAGAAGAAGGAGAAGGAGAAGGTGAAGTCTGGAGGGTGAATCAGAAGAAGTAGAAGAAGGAGAAGGAGAAGGTGAAGTCTGGAGGGTGAATCAGAAGAAGCAGAAGAAGGAGAAGGAGAAGGTGAAGTCTGGAGGGTGAATCAGAAGAAGTAGAAGAAGGAGAAGGAGAAGGTGTAGTCTGGAGGTTGAATCAGAAGAAGTAGACGAAGGAGAAGGAGAAGGTGAAGTCTGGAGGGTGAATCAGAAGAAGCAGAACAAGGAGAAGGAGAAGGTGAAGACTGGCGGGTGAATCAGAAGAAGTAGAAGAAGGAGAAGGAGAAGGTGAAGTCTGGAGGGTGAATCAGAAGAAGTAGAAGATGGAGAAGGAGAAGATGAAGTCTGGAGTGTGAATCAGAAGAAGCAGAAGAAGGAGAAGGAGAAGGTGAAGTCTGGAGGGTGAATCAGAAGAAGCAGAAGAAGGAGAAGGAGAAGGTGAAGTCTGGAGGGTGAATCAGAAGAAGCAGAAGAAGTAGAAGGAGAAGGTGAAGTCTGGAGGGTGAATCAGAAGAAGTAGAAGAAGGAGAAGGAGAAGGTGAAGTCTGGAGGGTGAATCAGAAGAAGCAGAAGAAGGAGAAGGAGAAGGTGAAGTCAGGAGGGTGAATCAGAAGAAGCAATAGAAGGAGAAGGAGAAGGTGAAGTCTGGAGGGTGAATCAGAAGAAGTAGAAGAAGGAGAAGGAGAAGGTGAAGTCTGGAGGGTGAATCAGAAGAAGTAGAAGAAGGAGAAGGAGAAGATGAAGCCTGGAGGGTGAAGCAGAAGAAATAGAAGAAGGAGAAGGAGATGGTGAAGTCAGGAGGGTGAATCAGAAGAAGTAGAAGAAGGAGAAGGAGAAGGTGAAGTTAGGAGGGTGAATCAGAAGAAGCAGAAGAAGGAGAAGGAGAAGGTGAAGTCTGGAGGGTGAATCAGAAGAATCAGAAGAAGGAGAAGGAGAAGGTGAGGTCTGGAAGGTGAATCAGAAGAAGCAGAAGAAAGAGAAGGAGAAGGTGAAGTCTGAAGGGTGAAGCAGAAGAAGCAGAAGAAGGAGAAGAAGAAGGTGAAGACTGGAGGGTGAATCAGAAGAAGTAGAAGAAGGAGAAGGAGAAGGTGAAGTCTGGAGGGTGAATCAGAAGAAGTAGAAGAAGGAGAAGGAGAAGGTGAAGTCTGGAGGGTGAATCAGAAGAAGCAGAAGAAGGAGAAGGAGAAGGTGAAGTCTGGAAGGTGAATCAGAAGAAGCAGAAGAAGGAGAAGGAGAAGGTGAAGTCTGGAGGGTGAATCAGAAGAAGTAGAAGAAGGAGAAGGAGAAGGTGAAGTCTGGAGGGTGAATCAAAAGAAGTAGAAGAAGGAGAAGGAGAAGGTGAAGTCTGGAGGGTGAATCAGAAGAAGCAGAAGAAGGAGAAGGAGAAGGTGAAGTCTGGAGGGTGAATCAGAAGAAGTAGAAGAAGGAGAAGGAGAAGATGTAGTCTGGAGGTTGAATCAGAAGAAGTAGACGAAGAAGAAGGAGAAGGTGAAGTCTGGAGGGTGAATCAGAAGAAGCAGAACAAGGAGAAGGAGAAGGTGAAGACTGGCGGGTGAATCAGAAGAAGTAGAAGAAGGAGAAGGAGAAGGTGAAGTCTGGAGGGTGAATCAGAACAAGTAGAAGATGGAGAAGGAGAAGATGAAGTCTGGAGTGTGAATCAGAAGAAGCAGAAGAAGGAGAAGGAGAAGGTGAAGTCTGGAGGGTGAATCAGAAGAAGCAGAAGAAGGAGAAGGAGAAGGTGAAGTCTGGAGGGTGAATCAGCAGAAGCAGAAGAAGTAGAAGGAGAAGGTGAAGTCTGGAGGGTGAATCAGAAGAAGTAGAAGAAGGAGAAGGAGAAGGTGAAGTCTGGAGGGTGAATCAGAAGAAGCAGAAGAAGGAGAAGGAGAAGGTGAAGTCAGGAGGGTGAATCAGAAGAAGCAATAGAAGGAGAAGGAGAAGGTGAAGTCTGGAGGGTGAATCAGAAGAAGTAGAAGAAGGAGAAGGAGAAGGTGAAGTCTGGAGGGTGAATCAGAAGAAGTAGAAGAAGGAGAAGGAGAAGATGAAGCCTGGAGGGTGAAGCAGAAGAAATAGAAGAAGGAGAAGGAGATGGTGAAGTCAGGAGGGTGAATCAGAAGAAGTAGAAGAAGGAGAAGGAGAAGGTGAAGTTAGGAGGGTGAATCAGAAGAAGCAGAAGAAGGAGAAGGAGAAGGTGAAGTCTGGAGGGTGAATCAGAAGAATCAGAAGAAGGAGAAGGAGAAGGTGAGGTCTGGAAGGTGAATCAGAAGAAGCAGAAGAAAGAGAAGGAGAAGGTGAAGTCTGGAGGGTGAAGCAGAAGAAGCAGAAGAAGGAGAAGAAGAAGGTGAAGACTGGAGGGTGAATCAGAAGAAGTAGAAGAAGGAGAAGGAGAAGGTGAAGTCTGGAGGGTGAATCAGAAGAAGTAGAAGAAGGAGAAGGAGAAGGTGAAGTCTGGAGGGTGAATCAGAAGAAGCAGAAGAAGGAGAAGGAGAAGGTGAAGTCTGGAGGGTGAATCAGAAGAAGCAGAAGAAGGAGAAGGAGAAGATGAAATCTGGAGGGTGAATCAGAAGAAGTAGAAGAAGGAGAAGGAGAAGGTGAGGTCTGGAGGGTGAATCAGAAGAAGCAGAAGAAGGAGAAGGAGAAGGTGAAGTCTGGAGGGTGAATCAGAAGAAGCAGAAGAAGGAGGAGAAGGTGAAGTCCGGAGGGTGAATCAGAAGAAGCAGAAGAAGGAGAAGGAGAAGGTGAAGTCAGGAGGGTGAATCAGAAGAAGCAGAAGAAGGAGAAGGAGAAGGTGAAGTTAGGAGGGTGAATCAGAAGAAGCAGAAGGAGAAGGAGAAGGTGAAGTCAGGGGGGTGAAGCAGAAGAAGCAGAAGAAGGAGAAGGAGAAGGTGATGTCTGGAGGGTGAATCAGAAGAAGCAGAAGAAGGAGAAGGAGAAGGTGAAGTCAGGAGGGTGAATCGGAAGAAGCAGAAGAAGGAGAAGGAGGAGGTGAAGTCTGGAGTGTGAGTCAGATGAAGCAGAAGAAGGAGAAGGAGAAGGTGAAGTCTGGAGGGTGAATCAGAAGAAGCAGAAGAAGGAGAAGGAGAAGGTGAAGTCTGGAGGGTGAATCAGAAGAAGCAGGATAAGGAGAAGGAGAAGGTGAAGTCTGGAGAGTGAATCAGAAGAAGCAGAAGAAGGAGAAGGAGAAGGTGAAGTCTGGAGGGTGAATCAGAAGAAGTAGAAGAAGGAGAAGGAGAAGGTGAAGTCTGGAGGGTGAAGCAGAAGAAGCAGAAGAAGGAGAAGGAGAAGGAGAAGTCAGGAGGGTGAATCAGAAGAAGGAGAAGAAGGAGAAGGAGAAGGTGAAGTCAGAAGGGTGAATCAGAAGAAGCAGAAGAAGGAGAAGGAGAAGGTGAAGTCTGTAGGGTGAATCAGAAGTAGCAGAAGAAGGAGAAGGAGAAGGTGCAGTCAGGAGGGTGAATCAGAAGAAGCAGAAGAAGGAGAAGGAGAAGGTGAAGTTAGGAGTATGAATCAGAAGAAGCAGAAGAAGGAGAAGGAGAAGGTGAAGTCAGGAGGGTGAAGCAGAAGAAGTAGAAGAAGGAGAAGGAGATGGTGAAGTCAGGAGGGTGAAGCAGAAGAAGCAGAAGAAGGAGAAGGAGAAGGTGAAGTCTGAAGGGTGAATCAGAAGAAGCAGAAGAAGGAGAAGGAGAAGGTGAAGTCTGGAGGGTGAATCAGAAGAAGCAGAAGAAGTAGAAGGAGAAGGTGAAGTCTGGAGGGTGAATCAGAAGAAGCAGAAGAAGGAGAAGGAGAAGGTGAAGTCTGGAGGGTGAATCAGAAGAAGTAGAAGAAGGAGAAGGAGAAGGTGCAGTCTGGAGGGTGAATCAGAAGAAGTAGACGAAGGAGAAGGAGAAGATGAAGTCTGGAGGGTGAATCAGAAGACGCAGAAGAAGGAGAAGGAGAAGGTGAAGTCTGGAGGGTGAATCAGAAGAAGCAGAAGAAGGAGAAGTAGAAGGTGAAGTCTGGAGGGTGAATCAGAAGAAGCAGTAGAAGGAGAAGGAGAAGGTGAAGTCTGGAATGTGAATCAGAAGAAGCAGAAGAAGGAGAAGGAGAAGGTGAAGTCTGGAGGGTGAATCAGAAGAAGAAGAAGAAGGAGAAGGAGAAGGTGAAGTCCGGATGGTGAATCAGAAGAAGCAGAAGAAGGAGAAGGAGAAGGTGAAGTCAGGAGAGTGAATCAGAAGAAGCAGAAGAAGGAGAAGGAGAAGGTGAAGTCTGGAAGGTGAATCAGAAGAAGCAGAAGAAGGAGAAGGAGAAGGTGAAGTCTGGAGGGTGAATCAGAAGAAGTAGAAGAAGGAGAAGGAGAAGGTGAAGTCTGGAGGGTGAATCAGAAGAAGTAGAAGAAGGAGAAGGAGAAGGTGAAGTCTGGAGGGTGAATCAGATGAAGCAGAAGAAGGAGAAGGAGAAGGTGAAGTCTGGAGGGTGAATCAGAAGAAGTAGAAGAAGGAGAAGGAGAAGGTGTAGTCTGGAGGTTGAATCAGAAGAAGTAGACGAAGGAGAAGGAGAAGGTGAAGTCTGGAGGGTGAATCAGAAGAAGCAGAACAAGGAGAAGGAGAAGGTGAAGACTGGCGGGTGAATCAGAAGAAGTAGAAGAAGGAGAAGGAGAAGGTGAAGTCTGGAGGGTGAATCAGAAGAAGTAGAAGATGGAGAAGGAGAAGATGAAGTCTGGAGTGTGAATCAGAAGAAGCAGAAGAAGAAGGTGAAGTCTGGAGGGTGAATCAGAAGAAGCAGAAGAAGGAGAAGGAGAAGGTGAAGTCTGGAGGGTGAATCAGAAGAAGCAGAAGAAGTAGAAGGAGAAGGTGAAGTCTGGAGGGTGAATCAGAAGAAGTAGAAGAAGGAGAAGGAGAAGGTGAAGTCTGGAGGGTGAATCAGAAGAAGCAGAAGAAGGAGAAGGAGAAGGTGAAGTCAGGAGGGTGAATCAGAAGAAGCAATAGAAGGAGAAGGAGAAGGTGAAGTCTGGAGGGTGAATCAGAAGAAGTAGAAGAAGGAGAAGGAGAAGGTGAAGTCTGGAGGGTGAATCAGAAGAAGTAGAAGAAGGAGAAGGAGAAGATGAAGCCTGGAGGGTGAAGCAGAAGAAATAGAAGAAGGAGAAGGAGATGGTGAAGTCAGGAGGGTGAATCAGAAGAAGTAGAAGAAGGAGAAGGAGAAGGTGAAGTTAGGAGGGTGAATCAGAAGAAGCAGAAGAAGGAGAAGGAGAAGGTGAAGTCTGGAGGGTGAATCAGAAGAATCAGAAGAAGGAGAAGGAGAAGGTGAGGTCTGGAAGGTGAATCAGAAGAAGCAGAAGAAAGAGAAGGAGAAGGTGAAGTCTGAAGGGTGAAGCAGAAGAAGCAGAAGAAGGAGAAGAAGAAGGTGAAGACTGGAGGGTGAATCAGAAGAAGTAGAAGAAGGAGAAGGAGAAGGTGAAGTCTGGAGGGTGAATCAGAAGAAGTAGAAGAAGGAGAAGGAGAAGGTGAAGTCTGGAGGGTGAATCAGAAGAAGCAGAAGAAGGAGAAGGAGAAGGTGAAGTCTGGAAGGTGAATCAGAAGAAGCAGAAGAAGGAGAAGGAGAAGGTGAAGTCTGGAGGGTGAATCAGAAGAAGTAGAAGAAGGAGAAGGAGAAGGTGAAGTCTGGAGGGTGAATCAGAAGAAGTAGAAGAAGGAGAAGGAGAAGGTGAAGTCTGGAGGGTGAATCAGAAGAAGCAGAAGAAGGAGAAGGAGAAGGTGAAGTCTGGAGGGTGAATCAGAAGAAGTAGAAGAAGGAGAAGGAGAAGGTGTAGTCTGGAGGTTGAATCAGAAGAAGTAGACGAAGGAGAAGGAGAAGGTGAAGTCTGGAGGGTGAATCAGAAGAAGCAGAACAAGGAGAAGGAGAAGGTGAAGACTGGCGGGTGAATCAGAAGAAGTAGAAGAAGGAGAAGGAGAAGGTGAAGTCTGGAGGGTGAATCAGAAGAAGTAGAAGATGGAGAAGGAGAAGATGAAGTCTGGAGTGTGAATCAGAAGAAGCAGAAGAAGGAGAAGGAGAAGGTGAAGTCTGGAGGGTGAATCAGAAGAAGCAGAAGAAGGAGAAGGAGAAGGTGAAGTCTGGAGGGTGAATCAGCAGAAGCAGAAGAAGTAGAAGGAGAAGGTGAAGTCTGGAGGGTGAATCAGAAGAAGTAGAAGAAGGAGAAGGAGAAGGTGAAGTCTGGAGGGTGAATCAGAAGAAGCAGAAGAAGGAGAAGGAGAAGGTGAAGTCAGGAGGGTGAATCAGAAGAAGCAATAGAAGGAGAAGGAGAAGGTGAAGTCTGGAGGGTGAATCAGAAGAAGTAGAAGAAGGAGAAGGAGAAGGTGAAGTCTGGAGGGTGAATCAGAAGAAGTAGAAGAAGGAGAAGGAGAAGATGAAGCCTGGAGGGTGAAGCAGAAGAAATAGAAGAAGGAGAAGGAGATGGTGAAGTCAGGAGGGTGAATCAGAAGAAGTAGAAGAAGGAGAAGGAGAAGGTGAAGTTAGGAGGGTGAATCAGAAGAAGCAGAAGAAGGAGAAGGAGAAGGTGAAGTCTGGAGGGTGAATCAGAAGAATCAGAAGAAGGAGAAGGAGAAGGTGAGGTCTGGAAGGTGAATCAGAAGAAGCAGAAGAAAGAGAAGGAGAAGGTGAAGTCTGGAGGGTGAAGCAGAAGAAGCAGAAGAAGGAGAAGAAGAAGGTGAAGACTGGAGGGTGAATCAGAAGAAGTAGAAGAAGGAGAAGGAGAAGGTGAAGTCTGGAGGGTGAATCAGAAGAAGTAGAAGAAGGAGAAGGAGAAGGTGAAGTCTGGAGGGTGAATCAGAAGAAGCAGAAGAAGGAGAAGGAGAAGGTGAAGTCTGGAGGGTGAATCAGAAGAAGCAGAAGAAGGAGAAGGAGAAGATGAAATCTGGAGGGTGAATCAGAAGAAGTAGAAGAAGGAGAAGGAGAAGGTGAGGTCTGGAGGGTGAATCAGAAGAAGCAGAAGAAGGAGAAGGAGAAGGTGAAGTCTGGAGGGTGAATCAGAAGAAGCAGAAGAAGGAGGAGAAGGTGAAGTCCGGAGGGTGAATCAGAAGAAGCAGAAGAAGGAGAAGGAGAAGGTGAAGTCAGGAGGGTGAATCAGAAGAAGCAGAAGAAGGAGAAGGAGAAGGTGAAGTTAGGAGGGTGAATCAGAAGAAGCAGAAGAAGGAGAAGGAGAAGGTGAAGTCTGGAGGGTGAATCAGAAGAAGTAGAAGAAGGAGAAGGAGAAGGTGAAGTCTGGAGGGTGAATCAGAAGAAGCAGAAGAAGGAGAAGGAGAAACTGAAGTCTGGAGGGTGAATCAGAAGATGCAGAAGAAGGAGAAGGAGAAGGTGAAGTCTGGAGGGTGAATCAGAAGAAGTAGAAGAAGGAGAAGGAGAAGGTGAAGTCTGGAGGGTGAATCAGAAGAAGTAGAAGAAGGAGAAGGAGAAGATGAAGTCTGGAGGGTGAATCAGAAGAAGCAGAAGAAGGAGAAGGAGAAGGTGAAGTCTGGAGGGTGAATCAGAAGAAGCAGAAGAAGGAGAAGGAGAAGGTGAAGTCTGGAGGGTGAATCAGAAGAAGCAGAAGAAGGAGAAGGAGAAGGTGAAGTCTGGAGGGTGAATCAGAAGAAGCAGGATAAGGAGAAGGAGAAGGTGAAGTCTGGAGAGTGAATCAGAAGAAGCAGAAGAAGGAGAAGGAGAAGGTGAAGTCTGGAGGGTGAATCAGAAGAAGTAGAAGAAGGAGAAGGAGAAGGTGAAGTCTGGAGGGTGAAGCAGAAGAAGCAGAAGAAGGAGAAGGAGAAGGAGAAGTCAGGAGGGTGAATCAGAAGAAGGAGAAGAAGGAGAAGGAGAAGGTGAAGTCAGAAGGGTGAATCAGAAGAAGCAGAAGAAGGAGAAGGAGAAGGTGAAGTCTGGAGGGTGAATCAGAAGTAGCAGAAGAAGGAGAAGGAGAAGGTGCAGTCAGGAGGGTGAATCAGAAGAAGCAGAAGAAGGAGAAGGAGAAGGTGAAGTTAGGAGTATGAATCAGAAGAAGCAGAAGAAGGAGAAGGAGAAGGTGAAGTCAGGAGGGTGAAGCAGAAGAAGTAGAAGAAGGAGAAGGAGATGGTGAAGTCAGGAGGGTGAAGCAGAAGAAGCAGAAGAAGGAGAAGGAGAAGGTGAAGTCTGAAGGGTGAATCAGAAGAAGCAGAAGAAGGAGAAGGAGAAGGTGAAGTCTGGAGGGTGAATCAGAAGAAGCAGAAGAAGTAGAAGGAGAAGGTGAAGTCTGGAGGGTGAATCAGAAGAAGCAGAAGAAGGAGAAGGAGAAGGTGAAGTCTGGAGGGTGAATCAGAAGAAGTAGAAGAAGGAGAAGGAGAAGGTGCAGTCTGGAGGGTGAATCAGAAGAAGTAGACGAAGGAGAAGGAGAAGATGAAGTCTGGAGGGTGAATCAGAAGACGCAGAAGAAGGAGAAGGAGAAGGTGAAGTCTGGAGGGTGAATCAGAAGAAGCAGAAGAAGGAGAAGTAGAAGGTGAAGTCTGGAGGGTGAATCAGAAGAAGCAGTAGAAGGAGAAGGAGAAGGTGAAGTCTGGAATGTGAATCAGAAGAAGCAGAAGAAGGAGAAGGAGAAGGTGAAGTCTGGAGGGTGAATCAGAAGAAGAAGAAGAAGGAGAAGGAGAAGGTGAAGTCTGGAAGGTGAATCAGAAGAAGCAGAAGAAGGAGAAGGAGAAGGTGAAGTCTGGAGGGTGAATCAGAAGAAGTAGAAGAAGGAGAAGGAGAAGGTGAAGTCTGGAGGGTGAATCAGAAGAAGTAGAAGAAGGAGAAGGAGAAGGTGAAGTCTGGAGGGTGAATCAGAAGAAGCAGAAGAAGGAGAAGGAGAAGGTGAAGTCTGGAGGGTGAATCAGAAGAAGTAGAAGAAGGAGAAGGAGAAGGTGTAGTCTGGAGGTTGAATCAGAAGAAGTAGACGAAGGAGAAGGAGAAGGTGAAGTCTGGAGGGTGAATCAGAAGAAGCAGAACAAGGAGAAGGAGAAGGTGAAGACTGGCGGGTGAATCAGAAGAAGTAGAAGAAGGAGAAGGAGAAGGTGAAGTCTGGAGGGTGAATCAGAAGAAGTAGAAGATGGAGAAGGAGAAGATGAAGTCTGGAGTGTGAATCAGAAGAAGCAGAAGAAGGAGAAGGAGAAGGTGAAGTCTGGAGGGTGAATCAGAAGAAGCAGAAGAAGGAGAAGGAGAAGGTGAAGTCTGGAGGGTGAATCAGAAGAAGCAGAAGAAGTAGAAGGAGAAGGTGAAGTCTGGAGGGTGAATCAGAAGAAGTAGAAGAAGGAGAAGGAGAAGGTGAAGTCTGGAGGGTGAATCAGAAGAAGCAGAAGAAGGAGAAGGAGAAGGTGAAGTCAGGAGGGTGAATCAGAAGAAGCAATAGAAGGAGAAGGAGAAGGTGAAGTCTGGAGGGTGAATCAGAAGAAGTAGAAGAAGGAGAAGGAGAAGGTGAAGTCTGGAGGGTGAATCAGAAGAAGTAGAAGAAGGAGAAGGAGAAGATGAAGCCTGGAGGGTGAAGCAGAAGAAATAGAAGAAGGAGAAGGAGATGGTGAAGTCAGGAGGGTGAATCAGAAGAAGTAGAAGAAGGAGAAGGAGAAGGTGAAGTTAGGAGGGTGAATCAGAAGAAGCAGAAGAAGGAGAAGGAGAAGGTGAAGTCTGGAGGGTGAATCAGAAGAATCAGAAGAAGGAGAAGGAGAAGGTGAGGTCTGGAAGGTGAATCAGAAGAAGCAGAAGAAAGAGAAGGAGAAGGTGAAGTCTGAAGGGTGAAGCAGAAGAAGCAGAAGAAGGAGAAGAAGAAGGTGAAGACTGGAGGGTGAATCAGAAGAAGTAGAAGAAGGAGAAGGAGAAGGTGAAGTCTGGAGGGTGAATCAGAAGAAGTAGAAGAAGGAGAAGGAGAAGGTGAAGTCTGGAGGGTGAATCAGAAGAAGCAGAAGAAGGAGAAGGAGAAGGTGAAGTCTGGAAGGTGAATCAGAAGAAGCAGAAGAAGGAGAAGGAGAAGGTGAAGTCTGGAGGGTGAATCAGAAGAAGTAGAAGAAGGAGAAGGAGAAGGTGAAGTCTGGAGGGTGAATCAGAAGAAGTAGAAGAAGGAGAAGGAGAAGGTGAAGTCTGGAGGGTGAATCAGAAGAAGCAGAAGAAGGAGAAGGAGAAGGTGAAGTCTGGAGGGTGAATCAGAAGAAGTAGAAGAAGGAGAAGGAGAAGGTGTAGTCTGGAGGTTGAATCAGAAGAAGTAGACGAAGGAGAAGGAGAAGGTGAAGTCTGGAGGGTGAATCAGAAGAAGCAGAACAAGGAGAAGGAGAAGGTGAAGACTGGCGGGTGAATCAGAAGAAGTAGAAGAAGGAGAAGGAGAAGGTGAAGTCTGGAGGGTGAATCAGAAGAAGTAGAAGATGGAGAAGGAGAAGATGAAGTCTGGAGTGTGAATCAGAAGAAGCAGAAGAAGGAGAAGGAGAAGGTGAAGTCTGGAGGGTGAATCAGAAGAAGCAGAAGAAGGAGAAGGAGAAGGTGAAGTCTGGAGGGTGAATCAGCAGAAGCAGAAGAAGTAGAAGGAGAAGGTGAAGTCTGGAGGGTGAATCAGAAGAAGTAGAAGAAGGAGAAGGAGAAGGTGAAGTCTGGAGGGTGAATCAGAAGAAGCAGAAGAAGGAGAAGGAGAAGGTGAAGTCAGGAGGGTGAATCAGAAGAAGCAATAGAAGGAGAAGGAGAAGGTGAAGTCTGGAGGGTGAATCAGAAGAAGTAGAAGAAGGAGAAGGAGAAGGTGAAGTCTGGAGGGTGAATCAGAAGAAGTAGAAGAAGGAGAAGGAGAAGATGAAGCCTGGAGGGTGAAGCAGAAGAAATAGAAGAAGGAGAAGGAGATGGTGAAGTCAGGAGGGTGAATCAGAAGAAGTAGAAGAAGGAGAAGGAGAAGGTGAAGTTAGGAGGGTGAATCAGAAGAAGCAGAAGAAGGAGAAGGAGAAGGTGAAGTCTGGAGGGTGAATCAGAAGAATCAGAAGAAGGAGAAGGAGAAGGTGAGGTCTGGAAGGTGAATCAGAAGAAGCAGAAGAAAGAGAAGGAGAAGGTGAAGTCTGGAGGGTGAAGCAGAAGAAGCAGAAGAAGGAGAAGAAGAAGGTGAAGACTGGAGGGTGAATCAGAAGAAGTAGAAGAAGGAGAAGGAGAAGGTGAAGTCTGGAGGGTGAATCAGAAGAAGTAGAAGAAGGAGAAGGAGAAGGTGAAGTCTGGAGGGTGAATCAGAAGAAGCAGAAGAAGGAGAAGGAGAAGGTGAAGTCTGGAGGGTGAATCAGAAGAAGCAGAAGAAGGAGAAGGAGAAGATGAAATCTGGAGGGTGAATCAGAAGAAGTAGAAGAAGGAGAAGGAGAAGGTGAGGTCTGGAGGGTGAATCAGAAGAAGCAGAAGAAGGAGAAGGAGAAGGTGAAGTCTGGAGGGTGAATCAGAAGAAGCAGAAGAAGGAGGAGAAGGTGAAGTCCGGAGGGTGAATCAGAAGAAGCAGAAGAAGGAGAAGGAGAAGGTGAAGTCAGGAGGGTGAATCAGAAGAAGCAGAAGAAGGAGAAGGAGAAGGTGAAGTTAGGAGGGTGAATCAGAAGAAGCAGAAGGAGAAGGAGAAGGTGAAGTCAGGGGGGTGAAGCAGAAGAAGCAGAAGAAGGAGAAGGAGAAGGTGATGTCTGGAGGGTGAATCAGAAGAAGCAGAAGAAGGAGAAGGAGAAGGTGAAGTCAGGAGGGTGAATCGGAAGAAGCAGAAGAAGGAGAAGGAGGAGGTGAAGTCTGGAGTGTGAGTCAGATGAAGCAGAAGAAGGAGAAGGAGAAGGTGAAGACTGGAGGGTGAATCAGAAGAAGTAGAAGAAGGAGAAGGAGAAGGTGAAGTCTGGAGAGTGAATCAGAAGAAGTAGAAGAAGGAGAAGGAGAAGGCGAAGACTGGGGAGTGGGGGGGATCAGAAGAAGCAGAAGAAGGAGAAGGAGAAGGTGAAGTCTGGAGGGTGAATCAGAAAAAGCAGAAGAAGGAGAAGGAGAAGATGAAGTCTGGAGGGTGAATCAGAAGAAGTAGAAGAAGGAGAAGGAGAAGGTGAGGTCTGGAGGGTGAATCAGAAGATGCAGAAGAAGGAGAAGGAGAAGGTGAAGTCTGAAGGGTGGATCAGAAGAAGCAGAAGAAGGAGAAGGAGAAGGTGAAGTCTGGAGGGTGAATCAGAAGAAGCAGAAGAAGGAGAAGGAGAAAGTGAAGTCTGGAGGGTGAATCAGAAGAAGCAGAAGAAGGAGAAGGAGAAGGTGAAGTCTGGAGGGTGAATCAGAAGAAGTAGAAGAAGGAGAAGGAGAAGGTGAAGTCTGGAGGGTGAATCAGAAGAAGCAGAAGAAGGAGAAGGAGAAAATGAAGTCTGGAGGGTGAATCAGAAGATGCAGAAGAAGGAGAAGGAGAAGGTGAAGTCTGGAGGGTGAATCAGAAGAAGTAGAAGAAGGAGAAGGAGAAGGTGAAGTCTGGAGGGTGAATCAGAAGAAGTAGAAGAAGGAGAAGGAGAAGATGAAGTCTGGAGGGTGAATCAGAAGAAGCAGAAGAAGGAGAAGGAGAAGGTGAAGTCTGGAGGGTGAATCAGAAGAAGCAGAAGAAGGAGAAGGAGAAGGTGAAGTCTGGAGGGTGAATCAGAAGAAGCAGAAGAAGGAGAAGGAGAAGGTGAAGTCTGGAGGGTGAATCAGAAGAAGCAGGATAAGGAGAAGGAGAAGGTGAAGTCTGGAGAGTGAATCAGAAGAAGCAGAAGAAGGAGAAGGAGAAGGTGAAGTCTGGAGGGTGAATCAGAAGAAGTAGAAGAAGGAGAAGGAGAAGGTGAAGTCTGGAGGGTGAAGCAGAAGAAGCAGAAGAAGGAGAAGGAGAAGGAGAAGTCAGGAGGGTGAATCAGAAGAAGGAGAAGAAGGAGAAGGAGAAGGTGAAGTCAGAAGGGTGAATCAGAAGAAGCAGAAGAAGGAGAAGGAGAAGGTGAAGTCTGGAGGGTGAATCAGAAGTAGCAGAAGAAGGAGAAGGAGAAGGTGCAGTCAGGAGGGTGAATCAGAAGAAGCAGAAGAAGGAGAAGGAGAAGGTGAAGTTAGGAGTATGAATCAGAAGAAGCAGAAGAAGGAGAAGGAGAAGGTGAAGTCAGGAGGGTGAAGCAGAAGAAGTAGAAGAAGGAGAAGGAGATGGTGAAGTCAGGAGGGTGAAGCAGAAGAAGCAGAAGAAGGAGAAGGAGAAGGTGAAGTCTGAAGGGTGAATCAGAAGAAGCAGAAGAAGGAGAAGGAGAAGGTGAAGTCTGGAGGGTGAATCAGAAGAAGCAGAAGAAGTAGAAGGAGAAGGTGAAGTCTGGAGGGTGAATCAGAAGAAGCAGAAGAAGGAGAAGGAGAAGGTGAAGTCTGGAGGGTGAATCAGAAGAAGTAGAAGAAGGAGAAGGAGAAGGTGCAGTCTGGAGGGTGAATCAGAAGAAGTAGACGAAGGAGAAGGAGAAGATGAAGTCTGGAGGGTGAATCAGAAGACGCAGAAGAAGGAGAAGGAGAAGGTGAAGTCTGGAGGGTGAATCAGAAGAAGCAGAAGAAGGAGAAGTAGAAGGTGAAGTCTGGAGGGTGAATCAGAAGAAGCAGTAGAAGGAGAAGGAGAAGGTGAAGTCTGGAATGTGAATCAGAAGAAGCAGAAGAAGGAGAAGGAGAAGGTGAAGTCTGGAGGGTGAATCAGAAGAAGAAGAAGAAGGAGAAGGAGAAGGTGAAGTCCGGATGGTGAATCAGAAGAAGCAGAAGAAGGAGAAGGAGAAGGTGAAGTCAGGAGAGTGAATCAGAAGAAGCAGAAGAAGGAGAAGGAGAAGGTGAAGTCTGGAAGGTGAATCAGAAGAAGCAGAAGAAGGAGAAGGAGAAGGTGAAGTCTGGAGGGTGAATCAGAAGAAGTAGAAGAAGGAGAAGGAGAAGGTGAAGTCTGGAGGGTGAATCAGAAGAAGTAGAAGAAGGAGAAGGAGAAGGTGAAGTCTGGAGGGTGAATCAGAAGAAGCAGAAGAAGGAGAAGGAGAAGGTGAAGTCTGGAGGGTGAATCAGAAGAAGTAGAAGAAGGAGAAGGAGAAGGTGTAGTCTGGAGGTTGAATCAGAAGAAGTAGACGAAGGAGAAGGAGAAGGTGAAGTCTGGAGGGTGAATCAGAAGAAGCAGAACAAGGAGAAGGAGAAGGTGAAGACTGGCGGGTGAATCAGAAGAAGTAGAAGAAGGAGAAGGAGAAGGTGAAGTCTGGAGGGTGAATCAGAAGAAGTAGACGAAGGAGAAGGAGAAGGTGAAGTCTGGAGGGTGAATCAGAAGAAGCAGAAGAAGGAGAAGGAGAAGGTGATGTCTGGAGGGTGAATCAGAAGAAGCAGAAGAAGTAGAAGGAGAAGGTGAAGTCTGGAGGGTGAATCAGAAGAAGTAGAAGAAGGAGAAGGAAAAGGTGAAGTCTGGAGGGTGAATTAGAAGAAGCAGAAGAAGGAGAAGGAGAAGGTGAAGTCAGGAGGGTGAATCAGAAGAAGCAGAAGAAGGAGAAGGAGAAGGTGAAGTCTGGAGGGTGAATCAGAAGAAGCAGAAGAAGGAGAAGGAGAAGGTGAAGTCTGGTGGGTGAATCAGAAGAAGTAGAAGAAGGAGAAGGAGAAGGTGAAGTCTGGAGGGTGAAGCAGAAGAAGTAGAAGAAGGAGAAGGAGAAGGTGAAGTCAGGAGGGTGAATCAGAAGAAGGAGAAGAAGGAGAAGGAGAAGGTGAAGTCAGGAGGGTGAATCAGAAGAAGCAGAAGAAGGAGAAGGAGAAGGTGAAGTCTGGAGGGTGTATCAGAAGAATCAGAAGAAGGAGAAGGAGAAGGTGAAGTCTGGAGGGTGAATCAGAAGAAGCAGAAGAAAGAGAAGGAGAAGGTGTAGTCTGGAGGGTGAAGCAGAAGAAGCAGAAGAAGGAGAAGGAGAAGGTGAAGACTGGAGGGTGAATCAGAAGAAGTAGAAGAAGGAGAAGGAGAAGGTGAAGTCTGGAGGGTGAATCAGAAGAATAGAAGAAGGAGAAGGAGAAGGTGAAGTCTGGAGGGTGAATCAGAAGAAGCAGAAGAAGGAGAAGGAGAAGGTGAAGTCTGGAGGGTGAATCAGAAGAAGCAGAAGAAGGAGAAGGAGAAGATGAAATCTGGAGGGTGAATCAGAAGAAGTAGAAGAAGGAGAAGGAGAAGGTGAGGTCTGGAGGGTGAATCAGAAGAAGCAGAAGAAGGAGAAGGAGAAGATGAAATCTGGAGGGTGAATCAGAAGAGGCAGAAGAAGGAGAAGGAGAAGGTGAAGTCTGGAGGGTGAATCAGAAGAAGCAGAAAAAGGAGAAGGAGAAGGTGAAGTCAGGAGGGTGAATCAGCAGAAGCAGAAGAAGGAGAAGTAGAAGGTGAAGTTAGGAGTATGAATCAGAAGAAGCAGAAGAAGGAGAAGGAGAAGGTGAAGTCAGGGGGGTGAAGCAGAAGAAGTAGAAGAAGGAGAAGGAGAAGGTGAAGTCAGGAGGGTGAAGCAGAAGAAGCAGAAGAAGGAGAAGGAGAAGCTGAAGTCTGGAGGGCGCAGCAGAAGAAGTAGAAGAAGGAGAAGGAGAAGGTGTAGTATGGAGGGTGAATCAGAAGAAGTAGACGAAGGAGAAGGAGAAGGTGAAGTCTGGAGGGTGAATCAGAAGAAGCAGAAGAAGGAGAAGGAGAAGGTGAAGTCTGGCGGGTGAATCAGAAGAAGTAGAAGAAGGAAAGGAGAAGGTGAAGTCTGGAGGGTGAATCAGAAGAAGCAGAAGAAGGAGAAGGAGAAGGTGAAGTCTGGAGGGTGAATCAGAAGAAGCAGAAGAAGGAGAAGGAGAAGATGAAATCTGGAGGGTGAATCAGAAGAAGTAGAAGAAGGAGAAGGAGAAGGTGAGGTCTGGAGGGTGAATCAGAAAAAGCAGAAGAAGGAGAAGGAGAAGGTGAAGTCTGGAGGGTGAATCAGAAGAAGCAGAAGAAGGAGAAGGAGAAGGTGAAGTCTGGAGGGTGAATCAGAAGTAGCAGAAGAAGGAGAAGGAGAAGGTGCAGTCAGGAGGGTGAATCAGAAGAAGCAGAAGAAGGAGAAGGAGAAGGTGAAGTTAGGAGTATGAATCAGAAGAAGCAGAAGAAGGAGAAGGAGAAGGTGAAGTCAGGGGGGTGAAGCAGAAGAAGTAGAAGAAGGAGAAGGAGATGGTGAAGTCAGGAGGGTGAAGCAGAAGAAGGAGAAGGAGAAGGTGAAGTCTGGAGGGCGCAGCAGAAGAAGTAGAAGAAGGAGAAGGAGAAGGTGTAGTCTGGAGGGTGAATCAGAAGAAGTAGACGAAGGAGAAGGAGAAGGTGAAGTCTGGCGGGTGAATCAGAAGAAGTAGACGAAGGAGAAGGAGAAGGTGAAGTCTGGAGGGTGAATCAGAAGAAGCAGAAGAAGGAGAAGGAGAAGGTGAAGACTGGCGGGTGAATCAGAAGAAGTAGAAGATGGAGAAGGAGAAGATGAAGTCTGGAGTGTGAATCAGAAGAAGCAGAAGAAGGAGAAGGAGAAGGTGAAGTCTGGAGGGTAAATCAGAAGAAGCAGAAGAAGGAGAAGGAGAACGTGAAGTCTGGAGGGTGAATCAGAAGAAGCAGAAGAAGGAGAAGGAGAAGGTGAAGTCTGGAGGGGGAATCAGAAGAAGCAGAAGAAGTAGAAGGAGAAGGTGAAGTCTGGAGGGTGAATCAGAAGAAGTAGAAGAAGGAGAAGGAGAAGGTGAAGTCTGGAGGGTGAATCAGAAGAAGCAGAAGAAGGAGAAGGAGAAGGTGAAGTCAGGAGGGTGAAGCAGAAGAAGCACAAGAAGGAGAAGGAGAAGGTGAAGACTGGAGGGTGAATCAGAAGAAGTAGAAGAAGGAGAAGGAGAAATTGAAGTCTGGAGGGTGATTCAGAAGAAGTAGAAGAAGGAGAAGGAGAAGGTGAAGTCTGGAGGGTGAATCAGAAGAAGCAGAAGAAGGAGAAGGAGAAGGTGAAGTCTGGAGGGTGAATCAGAAGAAGCAGAAGAAGGAGAAGGAGAAGATGAAATCTGGAGGGTGAATCAGAAGAAGTAGAAGACGGAGAAGGAGAAGGTGAGGTCTGGAGGATGAATCAGAAAAAGCAGAAGAAGGAGAAGGAGAAGGTGAAGTCTGGAGGGTGAATCAGAAGAAGCAGAAGAAGGAGAAGGAGAAGGTGAAGTCTGGAGGGTGAATCAGAAGTAGCAGAAGAAGGAGAAGGAGAAGGTGCAGTCAGGAGGGTGAATCAGAAGAAGCAGAAGAAGGAGAAGGAGAAGGTGAAGTTAGGAGTATGAATCAGAAGAAGCAGAAGAAGGAGAAGGAGAAGGTGAAGTCAGGGGGGTGAAGCAGAAGAAGTAGAAGAAGGAGAAGGAGATGGTGAAGTCAGGAGGGTGAAGCAGAAGAAGCAGAAGAAGGAGAAGGAGAAGGTGAAGTCTGGAGGGCGCAGCAGAAGAAGTAGAAGAAGGAGAAGGAGAAGGTGTAGTCTGGAGGGTGAATCAGAAGAAGTAGACGAATGAGAAGGAGAAGGTGAAGTCTGGCGGGTGAATCAGAAGAAGTAGACGAAGGAGAAGGAGAAGGTGAAGTCTGGAGGGTGAATCAGAAGAAGCAGAAGAAGGAGAAGGAGAAGGTGAAGACTGGCGGGTGAATCAGAAGAAGTAGAAGATGGAGAAGGAGAAGATGAAGTCTGGAGTGTGAATCAGAAGAAGCAGAAGAAGGAGAAGGAGAAGGTGAAGTCTGGAGGGTGAATCAGAAGAAGCAGAAGAAGGAGAAGGAGAAGGTGAAGTCTGGAGGGTGAATCAGAAGAAGCAGAAGAAGGAGAAGGAGAAGGTGAAGTCTGGAGGGTGAATCAGAAGAAGCAGAAGAAGTAGAAGGAGAAGGTGAAGTCTGGAGGGTGAATCAGAAGAAGTAGAAGAAGGAGAAGGAGAAGGTGAAGTCTGGAGGGTGAATCAGAAGAAGCAGAAGAAGGAGAAGGAGAAGGTGAAGTCAGGAGGGTGAATCAGAAGAAGCAATAGAAGGAGAAGGAGAAGGTGAAGTCTGGAGGGTGAATCAGAAGAAGTAGAAGAAGGAGAAGGAGAAGGTGAAGTCTGGAGGGTGAATCAGAAGAAGTAGAAGAAGGAGAAGGAGAAGATGAAGCCTGGAGGGTGAAGCAGAAGAAATAGAAGAAGGAGAAGGAGATGGTGAAGTCAGGAGGGTGAATCAGAAGAAGTCGAAGAAGGAGAAGGAGAAGGTGAAGTCAGGAGGGTGAATCAGAAGAAGCAGAAGAAGGAGAAGGAGAAGGTGAAGTCTGGAGGGTGAATCAGAAGAATCAGAAGAAGGAGAAGGAGAAGGTGAGGTCTGGAAGGTGAATCAGAAGAAGCAGAAGAAAGAGAAGGAGAAGGTGAAGTCTGGAGGGTGAAGCAGAAGAAGCAGAAGAAGGAGAAGGAGAAGGTGAAGACTGGAGGGTGAATCAGAAGAAGTTGAAGAAGGAGAAGGAGAAGGTGAAGTCTGGAGGGTGAATCAGAAGAAGTAGAAGAAGGAGAAGGAGAAGGTGAAGTCTGGAGGGTGAATCAGAAGAAGCAGAAGAAGGAGAACGAGAAGGTGAAGTCTGGAGGGTGAATCAGAAGAAGCAGAAGAAGGAGAAGGAGAAGATGAAATCTGGAGGGTGAATCAGAAGAAGTAGAAGAAGGAGAAGGAGAAGGTGAGGTCTGGAGGGTGAATCAGAAGAAGCAGAAGAAGGAGAAGGAGAAGGTGAAGTCTGGAGGGTGAATCAGAAGAAGCAGAAGAAGGAGGAGAAGGTGAAGTCTGGAGGGTGAATCAGAAGAAGCAGAAGAAGGAGAAGGAGAAGGTGAAGTCAGGAGGGTGAATCAGAAGAAGCAGAAGAAGGAGAAGGAGAAGGTGAAGTTAGGAGGGTGAATCAGAAGAAGCAGAAGGAGAAGGAGAAGGTGAAGTCAGGGGGGTGAAGCAGAAGAAGCAGAAGAAGGAGAAGGAGAAGGTGAAGTCTGGAGGGTGAATCAGAAGAAGCAGAAGAAGGAGAAGGAGAAGGTGAAGTCAGGAGGGTGAATCGGAAGAAGCAGAAGAAGGAGAAGGAGGAGGTGAAGTCTGGAGTGTGAGTCAGATGAAGCAGAAGAAGGAGAAGGAGAAGGTGAAGACTGGAGGGTGAATCAGAAGAAGTAGAAGAAGGAGAAGGAGAAGGTGAAGTCTGGAGAGTGAATCAGAAGAAGTAGAAGAAGGAGAAGGAGAAGGCGAAGACTGGGGAGTGGGGGGGATCAGAAGAAGCAGAAGAAGGAGAAGGAGAAGGTGAAGTCTGGAGGGTGAATCAGAAAAAGCAGAAGAAGGAGAAGGAGAAGATGAAGTCTGGAGGGTGAATCAGAAGAAGTAGAAGAAGGAGAAGGAGAAGGTGAGGTCTGGAGGGTGAATCAGAAGATGCAGAAGAAGGAGAAGGAGAAGGTGAAGTCTGAAGGGTGAATCAGAAGAAGCAGAAGAAGGAGAAGGAGAAGGTGAAGTCTGGAGGGTGAATCAGAAGAAGCAGAAGAAGGAGAAGGAGAAAGTGAAGTCTGGAGGGTGAATCAGAAGAAGCAGAAGAAGGAGAAGGAGAAGGTGAAGTCTGGAGGGTGAATCAGAAGAAGTAGAAGAAGGAGAAGGAGAAGGTGAAGTCTGGAGGGTGAATCAGAAGAAGCAGAAGAAGGAGAAGGAGAAAATGAAGTCTGGAGGGTGAATCAGAAGATGCAGAAGAAGGAGAAGGAGAAGGTGAAGTCTGGAGGGTGAATCAGAAGAAGTAGAAGAAGGAGAAGGAGAAGGTGAAGTCTGGAGGGTGAATCAGAAGAAGTAGAAGAAGGAGAAGGAGAAGATGAAGTCTGGAGGGTGAATCAGAAGAAGCAGAAGAAGGAGAAGGAGAAGGTGAAGTCTGGAGGGTGAATCAGAAGAAGCAGAAGAAGGAGAAGGAGAAGGTGAAGTCTGGAGGGTGAATCAGAAGAAGCAGAAGAAGGAGAAGGAGAAGGTGAAGTCTGGAGGGTGAATCAGAAGAAGCAGGATAAGGAGAAGGAGAAGGTGAAGTCTGGAGAGTGAATCAGAAGAAGCAGAAGAAGGAGAAGGAGAAGGTGAAGTCTGGAGGGTGAATCAGAAGAAGTAGAAGAAGGAGAAGGAGAAGGTGAAGTCTGGAGGGTGAAGCAGAAGAAGCAGAAGAAGGAGAAGAAGAAGGAGAAGTCAGGAGGGTGAATCAGAAGAAGTAGAAGAAGGAGAAGGAGAAGGTGAAGTCAGAAGGGTGAATCAGAAGAAGCAGAAGAAGGAGAAGGAGAAGGTGAAGTCTGGAGGGTGAATCAGAAGTAGCAGAAGAAGGAGAAGGAGAAGGTGCAGTCAGGAGGGTGAATCAGAAGAAGCAGAAGAAGGAGAAGGAGAAGGTGAAGTTAGGAGTATGAATCAAAAGAAGCAGAAGAAGGAGAGGGAGAAGGTGAAGTCAGGAGGGTGAAGCAGAAGAAGTAGAAGAAGGAGAAGGAGATGGTGAAGTCAGGAGGGTGAAGCAGAAGAAGCAGAAGAAGGAGAAGGAGAAGGTGAAGTCTGAAGGGTGAATCAGAAGAAGCAGAAGAAGGAGAAGGAGAAGGTGAAGTCTGGAGGGTGAATCAGAAGAAGCAGAAGAAGTAGAAGGAGAAGGTGAAGTCTGGAGGGTGAATCAGAAGAAGCAGAAGAAGGAGAAGGAGAAGGTGAAGTCTGGAGGGTGAATCAGAAGAAGTAGAAGAAGGAGAAGGAGAAGGTGTAGTCTGGAGGGTGAATCAGAAGAAGTAGACGAAGGAGAAGGAGAAGATGAAGTCTGGAGGGTGAATCAGAAGACGCAGAGGAAGGAGAAGGAGAAGGTGAAGTCTGGAGGGTGAATCAGAAGAAGCAGAAGAAGGAGAAGGAGAAGGTGAAGTCTGGAGGGTGAATCAGAAGAAGCAGTTGAAGGAGAAGGAGAAGGTGAAGTCTCGAATGTGAATCAGAAGAAGCAGAAGAAGGAGAAGGCGAAGGTGAAGTCTGGAGGGTGAATCAGAAGAAGAAGAAGAAGGAGAAGGAGAAGGTGAAGTCCGGAGGGTGAATCAGAAGAAGCAGAAGAAGGAGAAGGAGAAGGTGAAGTCAGGAGAGTGAATCAGAAGAAGCAGAAGAAGGAGAAGGAGAAGGTGAAGTCTGGAAGGTGAATCAGAAGAAGCAGAAGAAGGAGAAGGAGAAGGTGAAGTCTGGAGGGTGAATCAGAAGAAGTAGAAGAAGGAGAAGGAGAAGGTGAAGTCTGGAGGGTGAATCAGAAGAAGTAGAAGAAGGAGAAGGAGAAGGTGAAGTCTGGAGGGTGAATCAGAAGAAGCAGAAGAAGGAGAAGGAGAAGGTGAAGTCTGGAGGGTGAATCAGAAGAAGTAGAAGAAGGAGAAGGAGAAGGTGTAGTCTGGATGTTGAATCAGAAGAAGTAGACGAAGGAGAAGGAGAAGGTGAAGTCTGGAGGGTGAATCAGAAGAAGCAGAACAAGGAGAAGGAGAAGGTGAAGTCTGGCGGGTGAATCAGAAGAAGTAGAAGAATGAGAAGGAGAAGGTGAAGTCTGGAGGGTGAATCAGAAGAAGTAGACGAAGGAGAAGGAGAAGGTGAAGTCTGGAGGGTGAATCAGAAGAAGCAGAAGAAGGAGAAGGAGAAGGTGATGTCTGGAGGGTGAATCAGAAGAAGCAGAAGAAGTAGAAGGAGAAGGTGAAGTCTGGAGGGTGAATCAGAAGAAGTAGAAGAAGGAGAAGGAAAAGGTGAAGTCTGGAGGGTGAATTAGAAGAAGCAGAAGAAGGAGAAGGAGAAGGTGAAGTCAGGAGGGTGAATCAGAAGAAGCAGAAGAAGGAGAAGGAGAAGGTGAAGTCTGGAGGGTGAATCAGAAGAAGCAGAAGAAGGAGAAGGAGAAGGTGAAGTCTGGAGGGTGAATCAGAAGAAGTAGAAGAAGGAGAAGGAGAAGGTGAAGTCTGGAGGGTGAAGCAGAAGAAGTAGAAGAAGGAGAAGGAGAAGGTGAAGTCAGGAGGGTGAATCAGAAGAAGGAGAAGAAGGAGAAGGAGAAGGTGAAGTCAGGAGGGTGAATCAGAAGAAGCAGAAGAAGGAGAAGGAGAAGGTGAAGTCTGGAGGGTGAATCAGAAGAATCAGAAGAAGGAGAAGGAGAAGGTGAAGTCTGGAGGGTGAATCAGAAGAAGCAGAAGAAAGAGAAGGAGAAGGTGTAGTCTGGAGGGTGAAGCAGAAGAAGCAGAAGAAGGAGAAGGAGAAGGTGAAGACTGGAGGGTGAATCAGAAGAAGCAGAAGAAGGAGAAGGAGAAGGTGAAGTCTGGAGGGTGAATCAGAAGAATAGAAGAAGGAGAAGGAGAAGGTGAAGTCTGGAGGGTGAATCAGAAGAAGCAGAAGAAGGAGAAGGAGAAGGTGAAGTCTGGAGGGTGAATCAGAAGAAGCAGAAGAAGGAGAAGGAGAAGATGAAATCTGGAGGGTGAATCAGAAGAAGTAGAAGAAGGAGAAGGAGAAGGTGAGGTCTGGAGGGTGAATCAGAAGAAGCAGAAGAAGGAGAAGGAGAAGATGAAATCTGGAGGGTGAATCAGAAGAAGCAGAAGAAGGAGAAGGAGAAGGTGAAGTCTGGAGGGTGAATCAGAAGAAGCAGAAAAAGGAGAAGGAGAAGGTGATGTCAGGAGGGTGAATCAGCAGAAGCAGAAGAAGGAGAAGTAGAAGGTGAAGTTAGGAGTATGAATCAGAAGAAGCAGAAGAAGGAGAAGGAGAAGGTGAAGTCAGGGGGGTGAAGCAGAAGAAGTAGAAGAAGGAGAAGGAGAAGGTGAAGTCAGGAGGGTGAAGCAGAAGAAGCAGAAGAAGGAGAAGGAGAAGCTGAAGTCTGGAGGGCGCAGCAGAAGAAGTAGAAGAAGGAGAAGGAGAAGGTGTAGTATGGAGGGTGAATCAGAAGAAGTAGACGAAGGAGAAGGAGAAGGTGAAGTCTGGAGGGTGAATCAGAAGAAGCAGAAGAAGGAGAAGGAGAAGGTGAAGTCTGGCGGGTGAATCAGAAGAAGTAGAAGAAGGAGAAGGAGAAGATGAAGTCTGGAGGGTGAATCAGAAGAAGCAGAAGAAGGAGAAGGAGAAGGTGAAGTCTGGAGGGTGAATCAGAAGAAGCAGAAGAAGTAGAAGGAGAAGGTGAAGTCTGGAGGGTGAATCAGAAGAAGTAGAAGAAGGAGAAGGAGAAGGTGAAGTCTGGAGGGTGAAACAGAAGAAGCAGAAGAAGGAGAAGGAGAAGGTGAAGTCAGGAGGGTGAATCAGAAGAAGCAGAAGAAGGAGAAGGAGAAGGTGAAGTCTGGAGGGTGAATCAGAAGAAACAGAAGAAGGAGAAGGAGAAGATGAAGTCTGGAGGGTGAATCAGAATAAGTAGAAGAAGGAGAAGGAGAAGGTGAAGTCTGGAGGGTGAAGTAGAAGAAGTAGAAGAAGGAGAAGGAGAAGGTGAAATCAGGAGGGTGAATCAGAAGAAGTAGAAGAAGGAGAAGGAGAAGGTGAAGTCAGGAGGGTGAATCAGAAGAAGCAGAAGAAGGAGAAGGAGAAGGTGAAGTCTGGAGGGTGAATCAGAAGAATCAGAAGAAGGAGAAGGAGAAGGTGAAGTCTGGAGGGTGAATCAGAAGAAGCAGAAGAAGGAGAAGGAGAAGTTGAAGTCTGGAGGGTGAATCAGAAGAATCAGAAGAAGGAGAAGGAGAAGATGAAATCTGGAGGGTGAATCAGAAGAAGTAGAAGAATGAGAAGGAGAAGGTGAGGTCTGGAGGGTGAATCAGAAGAAGCAGAAGAAGGAGTAGGAGAAGGTGAAGTCTGGAGGGTGAATCAGAAGAAGCAGAAGAAGGAGAAAGAGAAGGTGAAGTCTGGAGGGTGAATCAGAAGAAGCAGAAGAAGGAGAAGGAGAAGGTGAAGTCAGGAGGGTGAATCAGAAGAAGCAGAAGAAGGAGAAGGAGAAGGTGAAGTTAGGAGGGTGAATCAGAAGAAGCAGAAGAAGGAGAAGGAGAAGGTGAAGTCAGGGGGGTGAAGCAGAAGAAGTAGAAGAAGGAGAAGGAGAAGGTGAAGTCAGGAGGGTGAAGCAGAAGAAGCAGAAGAAGGAGAAGGAGAAGATGAAGTCTGGAGGGCGCAGCAGAAGAAGCAGAAGAAGGAAAAGGAGAAGGTGAAGTCTGGAGGGTAAAGCAGAAGAAGCAGAAGAAGGAGAAGGAGAAGGTGAAGTCTGGAGGGTGAATCAGAAGAAGTAGAAGAAGGAGAAGGAGAAGGTGAAGTCAGGAGGGTGAAGCAGAAGAAGCAGAAGAAGGAGAAGGAGAATGTGAAGTCTGGAGGGTGAAGCAGAAGAAGCAGAAGAAGGAGAAGGAGAAGGTGAAGTCTGGAGGGTGAATCAGAAGAAGTAGAAGAAGGAGAAGGAAAAGGTGAAGTCTGGAGGGTGAATTAGAAGAAGCAGAAGAAGGAGAAGGAGAAGGTGAAGTCAGGAGGGTGAATCAGAAGAAGCAGAAGAAGGAGAAGGAGAAGGTGAAGTCTGGAGGGTGAATCAGAAGAAGCAGAAGAAGGAGAAGGAGAAGGTGAAGTCTGGAGGGTGAATCAGAAGAAGTAGAAGAAGGAGAAGGAGAAGGTGAAGTCTGGAGGGTGAAGCAGAAGAAGTAGAAGAAGGAGAAGGAGAAGGTGAAGTCAGGAGGGTGAATCAGAAGAAGCAGAAGAAGGAGAAGGAGAAGGTGAAGTCTGGAGGGTGAATCAGAAGAAGCAGAAGAAGGAGAAGGAGAAGGTGAAGTCTGGAGGGTGAATCAGAAGAAGTAGAAGAAGGAGAAGGAGAAGGTGAAGTCTGGAGGGTGAAGCAGAAGAAGTAGAAGAAGGAGAAGGAGAAGGTGAAGTCAGGAGGGTGAATCAGAAGAAGGAGAAGAAGGAGAAGGAGAAGGTGAAGTCAGGAGGGTGAATCAGAAGAAGCAGAAGAAGGAGAAGGAGAAGGTGAAGTCTGGAGGGTGAATCAGAAGAATCAGAAGAAGGAGAAGGAGAAGGTGAAGTCTGGAGGGTGAATCAGAAGAAGCAGAAGAAAGAGAAGGAGAAGGTGTAGTCTGGAGGGTGAAGCAGAAGAAGCAGAAGAAGGAGAAGGAGAAGGTGAAGACTGGAGGGTGAATCAGAAGAAGTAGAAGAAGGAGAAAGAGAAGGTGAAGTCTGGAGGGTGAATCAGAAGAATAGAAGAAGGAGAAGGAGAAGGTGAAGTCTGGAGGGTGAATCAGAAGAAGCAGAAGAAGGAGAAGGAGAAGGTGAAGTCTGGAGGGTGAATCAGAAGAAGCAGAAGAAGGAGAAGGAGAAGATGAAATCTGGAGGGTGAATCAGAAGAAGTAGAAGAAGGAGAAGGAGAAGGTGAAGTCTGGAGGGTGAATCAGAAGAAGCAGAAGAAGGAGAAGGAGAAGGTGAAGTCAGGAGGGTGAATCAGCAGAAGCAGAAGAAGGAGAAGTAGAAGGTGAAGTTAGGAGTATGAATCAGAAGAAGCAGAAGAAGGAGAAGGAGAAGGTGAAGTCAGGGGGGTGAAGCAGAAGAAGTAGAAGAAGGAGAAGGAGAAGGTGAAGTCAGGAGGGTGAAGCAGAAGAAGCAGAAGAAGGAGAAGGAGAAGCTGAAGTCTGGAGGGCGCAGCAGAAGAAGTAGAAGAAGGAGAAGGAGAAGGTGTAGTGTGGAGGGTGAATCAGAAGAAGTAGACGAAGGAGAAGGAGAAGGTGAAGTCTGCAGGGTGAATCAGAAGAAGCAGAAGAAGGAGAAGGAGAAGGTGAAGTCTGGCGGGTGAATCAGAAGAAGTAGAAGAAGGAGAAGGAGAAGATGAAGTCTGGAGGGTGAATCAGAAGAAGCAGAAGAAGGAGAAGGAGAAGGTGAAGTCTGGAGGGTGAATCAGAAGAAGCAGAAGAAGTAGAAGGAGAAGGTGAAGTCTGGAGGGTGAATCAGAAGAAGTAGAAGAAGGAGAAGGAGAAGGTGAAGTCTGGAGGGTGAAACAGAAGAAGCAGAAGAAGGAGAAGGAGAAGGTGAAGTCAGGAGGGTGAATCAGAAGAAGCAGAAGAAGGAGAAGGAGAAGGTGAAGTCTGGAGGGTGAATCAGAAGAAACAGAAGAAGGAGAAGGAGAAGATGAAGTCTGGAGGGTGAATCAGAAGAAGTAGAAGAAGGAGAAGGAGAAGGTGAAGTCTGGAGGGTGAAGCAGAAGAAGTAGAAGAAGGAGAAGGAGAAGGTGAAATCAGGAGGGTGAATCAGAAGAAGTAGAAGAAGGAGAAGGAGAAGGTGAAGTCAGGAGGGTGAATCAGAAGAAGCAGAAGAAGGAGAAGGAGAAGGTGAAGTCTGGAGGGTGAATCAGAAGAATCAGAAGAAGGAGAAGGAGAAGGTGAAGTCTGGAGGGTGAATCAGAAGAAGCAGAAGAAGGAGAAGGAGAAGGTGAAGTCTGGAGGGTGAATCAGAAGAATCAGAAGAAGGAGAAGGAGAAGATGAAATCTGGAGGGTGAATCAGAAGAAGTAGAAGAAGGAGAAGGAGAAGGTGAGGTCTGGAGGGTGAATCAGAAGAAGCAGAAGAAGGAGTAGGAGAAGGTGAAGTCTGGAGGGTGAATCAGAAGAAGCAGAAGAAGGAGAAAGAGAAGGTGAAGTCTGGAGGGTGAATCAGAAGAAGCAGAAGAAGGAGAAGGAGAAGGTGAAGTCAGGAGGGTGAATCAGAAGAAGCAGAAGAAGGAGAAGGAGAAGGTGAAGTTAGGAGGGTGAATCAGAAGAAGCAGAAGAAGGAGAAGGAGAAGGTGAAGTCAGGAGGGTGAAGCAGAAGAAGCAGAAGAAGGAGAAGGAGAAGATGAAGTCTGGAGGGCGCAGCAGAAGAAGCAGAAGAAGGAAAAGGAGAAGGTGAAGTCTGGAGGGTGAAGCAGAAGAAGCAGAAGAAGGAGAAGGAGAAGGTGAAGTCTGGAGGGTGAATCAGAAGAAGTAGAAGAAGGAGAAGGAGAAGATGAAGTCAGGAGGGTGAAGCAGAAGAAGCAGAAGAAGGAGAAGGAGAATGTGAAGTCTGGAGGGTGAAGCAGAAGAAGCAGAAGAAGGAGAAGGAGAAGGTGAAGTCTGGAGGGCGAAGCAGAAGAAGCAGGTGAAGGAGAAGGAGAAGGTGAAGTCTGGAGGGTGAAGCAGAAGAAGCAGAAGAATGAGAAGCAGAAGGTGAAGTCTGGAGGGTGAATCAGAAGAAGTAGAAGAAGGAGAAGGAGAAGGTGAAGTCAGGAGGGTGAAGCAGAAGAAGCAGAAGAAGGAGAAGGAGAAGGTGAAGTCTGGAGGGTGAAGCAGAAGAAGCAGAAGAAAGAGAACGAGAAGGTGAAGTCTGGAGGGTGAAGCAGAAGAAGCAGAAGAAGGAGAAGGAGAAGGTGAAGTCAGGAGGGTGAATCAGAAGAAGTAGAAGAAGGAGAAGGAGAAGGTGAAGTCTGGAGGGTGAATCAGAAGAAGTAGAAGAAGGAGAAGGAGAAGGTGATGTCCGGAGGGTGAATCAGAAGAAGTAGAAGAAGGAGAAGGAGGAGGTGAAGTCTGGAGGGTGAATCAGAAGAAGCAGAAGAAGGAGAAGGAGAAGGTGAAGTCTGGAGGGAGAAGCAGAAGAAGTAGAAGAAGGAGAAGGAGAAGGTGAAGTCTGGAGGGTGAATCAGAAGAAGGAGAAGGAGAAGGTGAAGTCTGGAGGGTGAATCAGAAGAAGTAGAAGAAGGAGAAGGAGAAGGTGAAGTCTGGAGGGTGAATCAGAAGAAGCAGAAGAAGGAGAAGGAGAAGGTGAAGTCTGGAGGGTGAATCAGAAGAAGTAGAAGAAGGAGAAGGAGAAGGTGTAGTCTGGAGGGTGAATCAGAAGAAGTAGACGAAGGAGAAGGAGAAGGTGAAGTCTGGAGGGTGAATCAGAAGAAGCAGAAGAAGGAGAAAGAGAAGGTGAAGTCTGGAGGGTGAATCAGAAGAAGCAGAAGAAGGAGAAGGAGAAGGTGAAGTCAGGAGGGTGAATCAGAAGAAGCAGAAGAAGGAGAAGGAGAAGGTGAAGTTAGGAGGGTGAATCAGAAGAAGCAGAAGAAGGAGAAGGAGAAGGTGAAGTCAGGGGGGTGAAGCAGAAGAAGTAGAAGAAGGAGAAGGAGAAGGTGAAGTCAGGAGGGTGAAGCAGAAGAAGCAGAAGAAGGAGAAGGAGAAGATGAAGTCTGGAGGGCGCAGCAGAAGAAGCAGAAGAAGGAAAAGGAGAAGGTGAAGTCTGGAGGGTGAAGCAGAAGAAGCAGAAGAAGGAGAAGGAGAAGGTGAAGTCTGGAGGGTGAATCAGAAGAAGTAGAAGAAGGAGAAGGAGAAGGTGAAGTCAGGAGGGTGAAGCAGAAGAAGCAGAAGAAGGAGAAGGAGAATGTGAAGTCTGGAGGGTGAAGCAGAAGAAGCAGAAGAAGGAGAAGGAGAAGGTGAAGTATGGAGGGCGAAGCAGAAGAAGCAGATGAAGGAGAAGGAGAAGGTGAAGTCTGGAGGGTGAAGCAGAAGAAGCAGAAGAAGGAGAAGGAGAAGGTGAAGCCTGGAGGGTGAATCAGAAGAAGGAGAAGAAGGAGAAGGAGAAGGTGATGTCTGGAGGGTGAATCAGAAGAAGCAGAAGAAGTAGAAGGAGAAGGTGAAGTCTGGAGGGTGAATCAGAAGAAGTAGAAGAAGGAGAAGGAAAAGGTGAAGTCTGGAGGGTGAATTAGAAGAAGCAGAAGAAGGAGAAGGAGAAGGTGAAGTCTGGATGGTGAATCAGAAGAAGCAGAAGAAGGAGAAGGAGAAGGTGATGTCTGGAGGGTGAATCAGAAGAAGCAGAAGAAGTAGAAGGAGAAGGTGAAGTCTGGAGGGTGAATCAGAAGAAGTAGAAGAAGGAGAAGGAAAAGGTGAAGTCTGGAGGGTGAATTAGAAGAAGCAGAAGAAGGAGAAGGAGAAGGTGAAGTCAGGAGGGTGAATCAGAAGAAGCAGAAGAAGGAGAAGGAGAAGGTGAAGTCTGGAGGGTGAATCAGAAGAAGCAGAAGAAGGAGAAGGAGAAGGTGAAGTCTGGAGGGTGAATCAGAAGAAGTAGAAGAAGGAGAAGGAGAAGGTGAAGTCTGGAGGGTGAAGCAGAAGAAGTAGAAGAAGGAGAAGGAGAAGGTGAAGTCAGGAGGGTGAATCAGAAGAAGGAGAAGAAGGAGAAGGAGAAGGTGAAGTCAGGAGGGTGAATCAGAAGAAGCAGAAGAAGGAGAAGGAGAAGGTGAAGTCTGGAGGGTGAATCAGAAGAATCAGAAGAAGGAGAAGGAGAAGGTGAAGTCTGGAGGGTGAATCAGAAGAAGCAGAAGAAAGAGAAGGAGAAGGTGTAGTCTGGAGGGTGAAGCAGAAGAAGCAGAAGAAGGAGAAGGAGAAGGTGAAGACTGGAGGGTGAATCAGAAGAAGTAGAAGAAGGAGAAAGAGAAGGTGAAGTCTGGAGGGTGAATCAGAAGAATAGAAGAAGGAGAAGGAGAAGGTGAAGTCTGGAGGGTGAATCAGAAGAAGCAGAAGAAGGAGAAGGAGAAGGTGAAGTCTGGAGGGTGAATCAGAAGAAGCAGAAGAAGGAGAAGGAGAAGATGAAATCTGGAGGGTGAATCAGAAGAAGTAGAAGAAGGAGAAGGAGAAGGTGAAGTCTGGAGGGTGAATCAGAAGAAGCAGAAGAAGGAGAAGGAGAAGGTGAAGTCAGGAGGGTGAATCAGCAGAAGCAGAAGAAGGAGAAGTAGAAGGTGAAGTTAGGAGTATGAATCAGAAGAAGCAGAAGAAGGAGAAGGAGAAGGTGAAGTCAGGGGGGTGAAGCAGAAGAAGTAGAAGAAGGAGAAGGAGAAGGTGAAGTCAGGAGGGTGAAGCAGAAGAAGCAGAAGAAGGAGAAGGAGAAGCTGAAGTCTGGAGGGCGCAGCAGAAGAAGTAGAAGAAGGAGAAGGAGAAGGTGTAGTGTGGAGGGTGAATCAGAAGAAGTAGACGAAGGAGAAGGAGAAGGTGAAGTCTGCAGGGTGAATCAGAAGAAGCAGAAGAAGGAGAAGGAGAAGGTGAAGTCTGGCGGGTGAATCAGAAGAAGTAGAAGAAGGAGAAGGAGAAGATGAAGTCTGGAGGGTGAATCAGAAGAAGCAGAAGAAGGAGAAGGAGAAGGTGAAGTCTGGAGGGTGAATCAGAAGAAGCAGAAGAAGTAGAAGGAGAAGGTGAAGTCTGGAGGGTGAATCAGAAGAAGTAGAAGAAGGAGAAGGAGAAGGTGAAGTCTGGAGGGTGAAACAGAAGAAGCAGAAGAAGGAGAAGGAGAAGGTGAAGTCAGGAGGGTGAATCAGAAGAAGCAGAAGAAGGAGAAGGAGAAGGTGAAGTCTGGAGGGTGAATCAGAAGAAACAGAAGAAGGAGAAGGAGAAGATGAAGTCTGGAGGGTGAATCAGAAGAAGTAGAAGAAGGAGAAGGAGAAGGTGAAGTCTGGAGGGTGAAGCAGAAGAAGTAGAAGAAGGAGAAGGAGAAGGTGAAATCAGGAGGGTGAATCAGAAGAAGTAGAAGAAGGAGAAGGAGAAGGTGAAGTCAGGAGGGTGAATCAGAAGAAGCAGAAGAAGGAGAAGGAGAAGGTGAAGTCTGGAGGGTGAATCAGAAGAATCAGAAGAAGGAGAAGGAGAAGGTGAAGTCTGGAGGGTGAATCAGAAGAAGCAGAAGAAGGAGAAGGAGAAGGTGAAGTCTGGAGGGTGAATCAGAAGAATCAGAAGAAGGAGAAGGAGAAGATGAAATCTGGAGGGTGAATCAGAAGAAGTAGAAGAAGGAGAAGGAGAAGGTGAGGTCTGGAGGGTGAATCAGAAGAAGCAGAAGAAGGAGTAGGAGAAGGTGAAGTCTGGAGGGTGAATCAGAAGAAGCAGAAGAAGGAGAAAGAGAAGGTGAAGTCTGGAGGGTGAATCAGAAGAAGCAGAAGAAGGAGAAGGAGAAGGTGAAGTCAGGAGGGTGAATCAGAAGAAGCAGAAGAAGGAGAAGGAGAAGGTGAAGTTAGGAGGGTGAATCAGAAGAAGCAGAAGAAGGAGAAGGAGAAGGTGAAGTCAGGGGGGTGAAGCAGAAGAAGTAGAAGAAGGAGAAGGAGAAGGTGAAGTCAGGAGGGTGAAGCAGAAGAAGCAGAAGAAGGAGAAGGAGAAGATGAAGTCTGGAGGGCGCAGCAGAAGAAGCAGAAGAAGGAAAAGGAGAAGGTGAAGTCTGGAGGGTGAAGCAGAAGAAGCAGAAGAAGGAGAAGGAGAAGGTGAAGTCTGGAGGGTGAATCAGAAGAAGTAGAAGAAGGAGAAGGAGAAGATGAAGTCAGGAGGGTGAAGCAGAAGAAGCAGAAGAAGGAGAAGGAGAATGTGAAGTCTGGAGGGTGAAGCAGAAGAAGCAGAAGAAGGAGAAGGAGAAGGTGAAGTCTGGAGGGCGAAGCAGAAGAAGCAGGTGAAGGAGAAGGAGAAGGTGAAGTCTGGAGGGTGAAGCAGAAGAAGCAGAAGAAGGAGAAGGAGAAGGTGAAGTCTGGAGGGTGAATCAGAAGAAGTAGAAGAAGGAGAAGGAGAAGGTGAAGTCAGGAGGGTGAAGCAGAAGAAGCAGAAGAAGGAGAAGGAGAAGGTGAAGTCTGGAGGGTGAAGCAGAAGAAGCAGAAGAAAGAGAACGAGAAGGTGAAGTCTGGAGGGTGAAGCAGAAGAAGCAGAAGAAGGAGAAGGAGAAGGTGAAGTCAGGAGGGTGAATCAGAAGAAGTAGAAGAAGGAGAAGGAGAAGGTGAAGTCTGGAGGGTGAATCAGAAGAAGTAGAAGAAGGAGAAGGAGAAGGTGATGTCCGGAGGGTGAATCAGAAGAAGTAGAAGAAGGAGAAGGAGGAGGTGAAGTCTGGAGGGTGAATCAGAAGAAGCAGAAGAAGGAGAAGGAGAAGGTGAAGTCTGGAGGGAGAAGCAGAAGAAGTAGAAGAAGGAGAAGGAGAAGGTGAAGTCTGGAGGGTGAATCAGAAGAAGGAGAAGGAGAAGGTGAAGTCTGGAGGGTGAATCAGAAGAAGTAGAAGAAGGAGAAGGAGAAGGTGAAGTCTGGAGGGTGAATCAGAAGAAGCAGAAGAAGGAGAAGGAGAAGGTGAAGTCTGGAGGGTGAATCAGAAGAAGTAGAAGAAGGAGAAGGAGAAGGTGTAGTCTGGAGGGTGAATCAGAAGAAGTAGACGAAGGAGAAGGAGAAGGTGAAGTCTGGAGGGTGAATCAGAAGAAGCAGAATAAGGAGAAGGAGAAGGTGAAGTCTGGAGGGTGAATCAGAAGAAGCAGAAGAAGTAGAAGGAGAAGGCGAAGTCTGGAGGGTGAATCAGAAGAAGTAGAAGAAGGAGAAGGAGAAGGTGAAGTCTGGAGGGTGAATCAGAAGAAGCAGAAGAAGGAGAAGGAGAAGGTGAAGTCAGGAGGGTGAATCAGATGAAGCAGAAGAAGGAGAAGGAGAAGGTGAAGTCTGGAGGGTGAATCAGAAGAAGCAGAAGAAGGAGATGGAGAAGGTGAAGACTGAGGATGAATCAGAAGAAGTAGAAGAAAGAGAAGGAGAAGGTGAAGTCTGGAGTGTGAATCAGAAGAAGTAGAAGAAGGAGAAGGAGAAGGCGAAGTCTGGAGGGTGAATCAGAAGAAGCAGAAGAAGGAGAAGGAGAAGGTGAAGTCTGGAGGGTGAATCAGAAGAAGCAGAAGAAGGAGACGGAGAAGATGAAGTCTGGAGGGTGAATCAGAAGAAGTAGAAGAAGGAGAAGGAGAAGTTGAGGTCTGGAGGGTGAATCAGAAGAAGCAGAAGAAGGAGAAGGAGAAGGTGAAGTCTGAAGGGTGAATCAGAAGAAGTAGAAGAAGGAGAAGGAGAAGGTGAAGTCTGGAGGGTGAATCAGAAGAAGTAGAAGAAGGAGAAGGAGAAGTTGAAGTCTGGAGGGTGAATCAGAAGAAGCAGAAGAAGGAGAAGGAGAAGGTGATGTCTGGAGGGTGAATCAGAAGAAGCAGAAGAAGGAGAAGGAGAAGATGAAATCTGGAGGGTGAATCAGAAGAAGTAGAAGAAGGAGAAGGAGAAGGTGAAGTCTGGAGGGTGAATCAGAAGAAGCAGAAGAAGGAGAAGGAGAAGGTGAAGTCTGGAGGGTGAAGCAGAAGAAGCAGAAGAAGGAGAAGGAGAAGGTGAAGTCTGGAGGGTGAATCAGAAGAAGCAGAATAAGGAGAAGGAGAAGGTGAAGTCTGGAGGGTGAACCAGAAGAAGCAGAAGAAGGAGAAGGAGAAGGTGAAGTCTGGAGGGTGAATCAGAAGAAGTAGAAGAAGGAGAAGGAGAAGGTGAAGTCTGGAGGGTGAAGCAGAAGAAGTAGAAGAAGGAGAAGGAGAAGGTGAAGTCAGGAGGGTGAATCAGAAGAAGTAGAAGAAGGAGAAGGAGAAGGTGAAGTCAGGAGAGTGAATCAGAAGAAGCAGAAGAAGGAGAAGGAGAAGATGAAGTCTGGAGGGTGAATCAGAAGAATCAGAAGAAGGAGAAGGAGAAGGTGAAGTCTGGAGGGTGAATCAGAAGAAGCAGAAGAAAGAGAAGGAGAAGGTGAAGTCTGGAGGGTGAATCAGAAGAAGCAGAAGAAGGAGAAGGAGAAGATGAAGTCTGGAGGGTGAATCAGAAGAAGTAGAAGAAGGAGAAGGAGAACGTGAGGTCTGGAGGGTGAATCAGAAGAAGCAGAAGGAGAAGGTGAAGTCTGGAGGGTGAATCAGAAGAAGCAGAAGAAGGAGAAGGAGAAGGTGAAGTCTGGAAAGTGAATCAGAAGAAGCAGAAGAAGGAGAAGGAGAAGGTGAAGTCAGGAGAGAGAATCAGAAGAAGCAGAAGAAGGAGAAGGAGAAGGTGAAGTTAGGAGGGTGAATCAGAAGAAGTAGAAGAAGGAGAAGGTGAAGGTGAGGTCTGGAGGGTGAATCAGAAGAAGCAGAAAAGGAGAAGGAGAAGGTGAAGTCTGAAGGGTGAATCAGAAGAAGTAGAAGAAGGAGAAGGAGAAGGTGAAGTCTGGAGGGTGAATCAGAAGAAGTAGAAGAAGGAGAAGGAGAAGGTGAAGTCTGGAGGGTGAATCAGAAGAAGCAGAAGAAGGAGAAGGAGAAGGTGATGTCTGGAGGGTGAATCAGAAGAAGCAGAAGAAGGAGAAGGAGAAGATGAAATCTGGAGGGTGAATCAGAAGAAGTAGAAGAAGGAGAAGGAGAAGGTGAAGTCTGGAGGGTGAATCAGAAGAAGCAGAAGAAGGAGAAGGAGAAGGTGAAGTCTGGAGGGTGAAGCAGAAGAAGCAGAAGAAGGAGAAGGAGAAGGTGAAGCCTGGAGGGTGAATCAGAAGAAGCAGAATAAGGAGAAGGAGAAGCGGAAGTCTGGAGGGTGAATCAGAAGAAGCAGAAGAAGGAGAAGGAGAAGGTGAAGTCTGGAGGGTGTATCAGAAGAAGTAGAAGAAGGAGAAGGAGAAGATGAAGTCTGGAGGGTGAAGCAGAAGAAGTAGAAGAAGGAGAAGGGGAAGGTGAAGTCAGGAGGGTGAATCAGAAGAAGTAGAAGAAGGAGAAGGAGAAGGTGAAGTCAGGAGAGTGAATCAGAAGAAGCAGAAGAAGGAGAAGGAGAAGGTGAAGTCTGGAGGGTGAATCAGAAGAATCAGAAGAAGGAGAAGGAGAAGGTGAAGTCTGGAGGGTGAATCAGAAGAAGCAGAAGAAAGAGAAGGAGAAGGTGAAGTCTGGAGGGTGAATCAGAAGAAGCAGAAGAAGGAGAAGGAGAAGATGAAGTCTGGAGGGTGAATCAGAAGAAGTCGAAGAAGGAGAAGGAGAAGGTGAGGTCTGGAGGGTGAATCAGAAGAAGCAGAAGAAGGAGAAGGAGAAGGTGAATTCTGGAGGGTGAATCAGAAGAAGCAGAAGAAGGAGAAGGAGAAGGTGAAGTCTGGAAAGTGAATCAGAAGAAGCAGAAGAAGGAGAAGGAGAAGGTGAAGTCAGGAGGGAGAATCAGAAGAAGGAGAAGGAGAAGGTGAAGTCTGGAGGGTGAAGCAGAAGAAGCAGAAGAAGGAGAAGGAGAAGGTGAAGTCTGGAGGGTGAATCAGAAGAAGTAGAAGAAGGAGAAGGAGAAGGTGAAGTCAGGAGGGTGAAGCAGAAGAAGCAGTAGAAGGAGAAGGAGAAGGTGAAGTCTGGAGGGTGAAGCAGAAGAAGCAGAAGAAGGAGAAGGAGAAGGTGAAGTCTGGAGGGTGAATCAGAAGAAGCAGAAGAAGGAGAAGGAGAAGGTGAAGTCAGGAGGGTGAATCGGAAGAAGCAGAAGAAGGAGAAGGAGAAGATGAAGTCTGGAGTGTGAGTCAGATGAAGCAGAAGAAGGAGAAGGAGAAGGTGAAGACTGGAGGGTGAATCAGAAGAAGTAGAAGAAGGAGAAGGAGAAGGTGAAGTCTGGAGGGTGAATCAGAAGAAGTAGAAGAAGGAGAAGGAGAAGGCGAAGGCTGGGGGGGGAATCAGAAGAAGCAGAAGAAGGAGAAGGAGAAGGTGAAGTCTGGAGGGTGAATCAGAAAAAGCAGAAGAAGGAGAAGGAGAAGATGAAGTCTGGAGGGTGAATCAGAAGAAGTAGAAGAAGGAGAAGGAGAAGGTGAGGTCTGGAGGGTGAATCAGAAGAAGCAGAAGAAGGAGAAGGAGAAGGTGAAGTCTGAAGGGTGAATCAGAAGAAGCAGAAGAAGGAGAAGGAGAAGGTGAAGTCTGGAGGGTGAATCAGAAGAAGCAGAAGAAGGAGAAGTAGAAGGTGAAGTCTGGAGGGTGAATCAGAAGAAGCAGAAGAAGGAGAAGGAGAAGGTGAAGTCTGGAGGGTGAATCAGAAGAAGTAGAAGGAGAAGGAGAAGGTGAGGTCTGGAGCGTGAATCAGAAGAAGCAGAAGAAGGAGAAGGAGAAGGTGAAGTCTGGAGGGTGAAACAGAAGAAGCAGAAGAAGGAGAAGGAGAAGGTGAAGTCTGGAAAGTGAATCAGAAGAAGCAGAAGAAGGAGAAGGAGAAGGTGAATTCAGGAGGGAGAATCAGAAGAAGCAGAAGAAGGAGAAGGAGAAGGTGAAGTCTGGAGGGTGAAGCAGAAGAAGCAGAAGAAGGAGAAGGAGAAGGTGAAGTCTGGAGGGTGAATCAGAAGAAGTAGAAGAAGGAGAAGGAGAAGGTGAAGTCAGGAGGGTGAAGCAGAAGAAGCAGTAGAAGGAGAAGGAGAAGGTGAAGTCTGGAGGGTGAAGCAGAAGAAGCAGAAGAAGGAGAAGGAGAAGGTGAAGTCTGGAGGGTGAATCAGAAGAAGCAGAAGAAGGAGAAGGAGAAGGTGAAGTCAGGAGGGTGAATCGGAAGAAACAGAAGAAGGAGAAGGAGAAGGTGAAGTCTGGAGTGTGAGTCAGATGAAGCAGAAGAAGGAGAAGGAGAAGGTGAAGACTGGAGGGTGAATCAGAAGAAGTAGAAGAAGGAGAAGGAGAAGGTGAAGTCTGGAGGGTGAATCAGAAGAAGTAGAAGAAGGAGAAGGAGAAGGCGAAGACTGGGGGGGGAATCAGAAGAAGCAGAAGAAGGAGAAGGAGAAGGTGAAGTCTGGAGGGTGAATCAGAAAAAGCAGAAGAAGGAGAAGGAGAAGATGAAGTCTGGAGGGTGAATCAGAAGAAGTAGAAGAAGGAGAAGGAGAAGGTGAAGTCTGGAGGGTGAATCAGAAGAAGCAGAAGAAGGAGAATGAGAAGGTGAAGTCTGAAGGGTGAATCAGAAGAAGCAGAAGAAGGAGAAGGAGAAGGTGAAGTCTGGAGGGTGAATCAGAAGAAGCAGAAGAAGGAGAAGGAGAAGTTGAAGTCTGGAGGGTGAATCAGAAGAAGCAGAAGAAGGAGAAGGAGAAGGTGAAGTCTGGAGGGTGATTCAGAAGAAGTAGAAGAAGGAGAAGGAGAAGGTGAAGTCTGGAGGGTGAATCAGAAGAAGTAGAAGAAGGAGAAGGAGAAGATGAAGTCTGGAGGGTGAATCAGAAGACGCAGAAGAAGGAGAAGGAGAAGGTGAAGCCTGGAGGGTGAATCAGAAGAAGTAGAAGAAGGAGAAGGAGAAGGTGAAGTCTGGAGGTTGAATCAGAAGAAGTAGAAGAAGGAGAAGGAGAAGATGAAGTCTGGAGGGTGAATCAGAAGAAGCAGAAGAAGGAGAAGGAGAAGGTGAAGTCTGGAGGGTGAATCAGAAGAAGCAGAAGAAGGAGAAGGAAAAGGTGAAGTCTGGAGGGTGTATCAGAAGAAGCAGAAGAAGGAGAAGGAGAAGGTGAAGTCTGGAGGGTGAATCAGAAGAAGCAGAAGAAGGAGAAGGAGAAGGTGAAGTCTGGAATGTGAATCAGAAGAAGCAGAAGAAGGAGAAGGAGATGGTGAAGTCTGGAGGGTGAATCAGAAGAAGTAGAAGAAGGAGAAGGAGAAGGTGAAGTCTGGAGGGTGAATCAGAAGAAGCAGAAGAAGGAGAAGGAGAAGGTGAAGTCAGGAGAGTGAGTCAGAAGAAGCAGAAGAAGGAGAAGGAGAAGGTGAAGTCTGGAAGGTGAATCAGAAGAAGCAGAAGAAGGAGAAGGAGAAGGTGAAGTCTGGAGGGAGAAGCAGAAGAAGTAGAAGAAGGAGAAGGAGAAGGTGAAGTTTGGAGGGTGAATCAGAAGAAGTAGAAGAAGGAGAAGGAGAAGGTGAAGTCTGGAGGGTGAATCAGAAGAAGTAGAAGAAGGAGAAGGAGAAGGTGAAGTCTGGAGGGTGAATCAGAAGAAGCAGAAGAAGGAGAAGGAGAAGGTGAAGTCAGGGGGGTGAAGCAGAAGAAGTAGAAGAAGGAGAAGGAGAAGGTGAAGTCAGGAGGGTGAAGCAGAAGAAGCAGAAGAAGGAGAAGGAGAAGCTGAAGTCTGGAGGGCGCAGCAGAAGAAGTAGAAGAAGGAGAAGGAGAAGGTGTAGTATGGAGGGTGAATCAGAAGAAGTAGACGAAGGAGAAGGAGAAGGTGAAGTCTGGAGGGTGAATCAGAAGAAGCAGAAGAAGGAGAAGGAGAAGGTGAAGTCTGGCGGGTGAATCAGAAGAAGTAGAAGAAGGAGAAGGAGAAGATGAAGTCTGGAGGATGAATCAGAAGAAGCAGAAGAAGGAGAAGGAGAAGGTGAAGTCTGGAGGGTGAATCAGAAGAAGCAGAAGAAGTAGAAGGAGAAGGTGAAGTCTGGAGGGTGAATCAGAAGAAGTAGAAGAAGGAGAAGGAGAAGGTGAAGTCTGGAGGGTGAAACAGAAGAAGCAGAAGAAGGAGAAGGAGAAGGTGAAGTCAGGAGGGTGAATCAGAAGAAGCAGAAGAAGGAGAAGGAGAAGGTGAAGTCTGGAGGGTGAATCAGAAGAAACAGAAGAAGGAGAAGGAGAAGATGAAGTCTGGAGGGTGAATCAGAATAAGTAGAAGAAGGAGAAGGAGAAGGTGAAGTCTGGAGGGTGAAGTAGAAGAAGTAGAAGAAGGAGAAGGAGAAGGTGAAATCAGGAGGGTGAATCAGAAGAAGTAGAAGAAGGAGAAGGAGAAGGTGAAGTCAGGAGGGTGAATCAGAAGAAGCAGAAGAAGGAGAAGGAGAAGGTGAAGTCTGGAGGGTGAATCAGAAGAATCAGAAGAAGGAGAAGGAGAAGGTGAAGTCTGGAGGGTGAATCAGAAGAAGCAGAAGAAGGAGAAGGAGAAGGTGAAGTCTGGAGGGTGAATCAGAAGAATCAGAAGAAGGAGAAGGAGAAGATGAAATCTGGAGGGTGAATCAGAAGAAGTAGAAGAATGAGAAGGAGAAGGTGAGGTCTGGAGGGTGAATCAGAAGAAGCAGAAGAAGGAGTAGGAGAAGGTGAAGTCTGGAGGGTGAATCAGAAGAAGCAGAAGAAGGAGAAAGAGAAGGTGAAGTCTGGAGGGTGAATCAGAAGAAGCAGAAGAAGGAGAAGGAGAAGGTGAAGTCAGGAGGGTGAATCAGAAGAAGCAGAAGAAGGAGAAGGAGAAGTTGAAGTTAGGAGGGTGAATCAGAAGAAGCAGAAGAAGGAGAAGGAGAAGGTGAAGTCAGGGGGGTGAAGCAGAAGAAGTAGAAGAAGGAGAAGGAGAAGGTGAAGTCAGGAGGGTGCAGCAGAAGAAGCAGAAGAAGGAGAAGGAGAAGATGAAGTCTGGAGGGCGCAGCAGAAGAAGCAGAAGAAGGAAAAGGAGAAGGTGAAGTCTGGAGGGTGAAGCAGAAGAAGCAGAAGAAGGAGAAGGAGAAGGTGAAGTCTGGAGGGTGAATCAGAAGAAGTAGAAGAAAGAGAAGGAGAAGGTGAAGTCAGGAGGGTGAAGCAGAAGAAGCAGAAGAAGGAGAAGGAGAATGTGAAGTCTGGAGGGTGAAGCAGAAGAAGCAGAAGAAGGAGAAGGAGAAGGTGAAGTATGGAGGGCGAAGCAGAAGAAGCAGATGAAGGAGAAGGAGAAGGTGAAGTCTGGAGGGTGAAGCAGAAGAAGCAGAAGAAGGAGAAGGAGAAGGTGAAGTCTGGAGGGTGAATCAGAAGAAGGAGAAGAAGGAGAAGGAGAAGGTGATGTCTGGAGGGTGAATCAGAAGAAGCAGAAGAAGTAGAAGGAGAAGGTGAAGTCTGGAGGGTGAATCAGAAGAAGTAGAAGAAGGAGAAGGAAAAGGTGAAGTCTGGAGGGTGAATTAGAAGAAGCAGAAGAAGGAGAAGGAGAAGGTGAAGTCTGGATGGTGAATCAGAAGAAGCAGAAGAAGGAGAAGGAGAAGGTGATGTCTGGAGGGTGAATCAGAAGAAGCAGAAGAAGTAGAAGGAGAAGGTGAAGTCAGGAGGGTGAATCAGAAGAAGCAGAAGAAGGAGAAGGAGAAGGTGAAGTCTGGAGGGTGAATCAGAAGAAGGAGAAGAAGGAGAAGGAGAAGGTGATGTCTGGAGGGTGAATCAGAAGAAGTAGAAGAAGGAGAAGGAAAAGGTGAAGTCTGGAGGGTGAATTAGAAGAAGCAGAAGAAGGAGAAGGAGAAGGTGAAGTCTGGATGGTGAATCAGAAGAAGCAGAAGAAGGAGAAGGAGAAGGTGATGTCTGGAGGGTGAATCAGAAGAAGCAGAAGAAGTAGAAGGAGAAGGTGAAGTCAGGAGGGTGAATCAGAAGAAGCAGAAGAAGGAGAAGGAGAAGGTGAAGTCTGGAGGGTGAATCAGAAGAAGCAGAAGAAGGAGAAGGAGAAGGTGAAGTCTGGAGGGTGAATCAGAAGAAGTAGAAGAAGGAGAAGGAGAAGGTGAAGTCTGGAGGGTGAATCAGAAGAAGTAGAAGAAGGAGAAGAAGAAGGTGTAGTCTGGAGGGTGAATCAGAAGAAGTAGACGAAGGAGAAGGAGAAGGTGAAGTCTGGAGAGTGAATCAGAAGAAGCAGAAGAAGGAGAAGGAGAAGGTGAAGTCTGGCGGGTGAATCAGAAGAAGTAGAAGAAGGAGAAGGAGAAGGTGAAGTCTGGAGGGTGAATCAGAAGAAGCAGAAGAAGGAGAAGGAGAAGGTGAAGTCTGGAGGGTGAATCAGAAGAAGCAGAAGAAGGAGAAGGAGAAGGTGAAGTCAGGGGGGTGAAGCAGAAGAAGTAGAAGAAGGAGAAGGAGAAGGTGAAGTCAGGAGGGTGAAGCAGAAGAAGCAGAAGAAGGAGAAGGAGAAGCTGAAGTCTGGAGGGCGCAGCAGAAGAAGTAGAAGAAGGAGAAGGAGAAGGTGTAGTATGGAGGGTGAATCAGAAGAAGTAGACGAAGGAGAAGGAGAAGGTGAAGTCTGGAGGGTGAATCAGAAGAAGCAGAAGAAGGAGAAGGAGAAGGTGAAGTCTGGCGGGTGAATCAGAAGAAGTAGAAGAAGGAGAAGGAGAAGATGAAGTCTGGAGGGTGAATCAGAAGAAGTAGAAGAAGGAGAAGGAAAAGGTGAAGTCTGGAGGGTGAATTAGAAGAAGCAGAAGAAGGAGAAGGAGAAGGTGAAGTCAGGAGGGTGAATCAGAAGAAGCAGAAGAAGGAGAAGGAGAAGGTGAAGTCTGGAGGGTGAATCAGAAGAAGCAGAAGAAGGAGAAGGAGAAGGTGAAGTCTGGAGGGTGAATCAGAAGAAGTAGAAGAAGGAGAAGGAGAAGGTGAAGTCTGGAGGGTGAAGCAGAAGAAGTAGAAGAAGGAGAAGGAGAAGGTGAAGTCAGGAGGGTGAATCAGAAGAAGGAGAAGAAGGAGAAGGAGAAGGTGAAGTCAGGAGGGTGAATCAGAAGAAGCAGAAGAAGGAGAAGGAGAAGGTGAAGTCTGGAGGGTGAATCAGAAGAATCAGAAGAAGGAGAAGGAGAAGGTGAAGTCTGGAGGGTGAATCAGAAGAAGCAGAAGAAAGAGAAGGAGAAGGTGTAGTCTGGAGGGTGAAGCAGAAGAAGCAGAAGAAGGAGAAGGAGAAGGTGAGGTCTGGAGGGTGAATCAGAAGAATCAGAAGAAGGAGAAGGAGAAGGTGAAGTCTGGAGGGTGAATCAGAAGAAGCAGAAGAAAGAGAAGGAGAAGGTGTAGTCTGGAGGGTGAAGCAGAAGAAGCAGAAGAAGGAGAAGGAGAAGGTGAAGACTGGAGGGTGAATCAGAAGAAGTAGAAGAAGGAGAAAGAGAAGGTGAAGTCTGGAGGGTGAATCAGAAGATAGAAGAAGGAGAAGGAGAATGTGAAGTCTGGAGGGTGAATCAGAAGAAGCAGAAGAAGGAGAAGGAGAAGGTGAAGTCTGGAGGGTGAATCAGAAGAAGCAGAAGAAGGAGAAGGAGAAGATGAAATCTGGAGGGTGAATCAGAAGAAGTAGAAGAAGGAGAAGGAGAAGGTGAGGTCTGGAGGGTGAATCAGAAGAAGCAGAAGAAGGAGAAGGAGAAGATGAAATCTGGAGGGTGAATCAGAAGAAGCAGAAGAAGGAGAAGGAGAAGGTGAAGTCTGGAGGGTGAATCAGAAGAAGCAGAAGAAGGAGAAGGAGAAGGTGAAGTCAGGAGGGTGAATCAGCAGAAGCAGAAGAAGGAGAAGTAGAAGGTGAAGTTAGGAGTATGAATCAGAAGAAGCAGAAGAAGGAGAAGGAGAAGGGGAAGTCAGGGGGGTGAAGCAGAAGAAGTAGAAGAAGGAGAAGGAGAAGGTGAAGTCAGGAGGGTGAAGCAGAAGAAGCAGAAGAAGGAGAAGGAGAAGCTGAAGTCTGGAGGGCGCAGCAGAAGAAGTAGAAGAAGGAGAAGGAGAAGGTGTAGTGTGGAGGGTGAATCAGAAGAAGTAGACGAAGGAGAAGGAGAAGGTGAAGTCTGGAGGGTGAATCAGAAGAAGCAGAAGAAGGAGAAGGAGAAGGTGAAGTCTGGCGGGTGAATCAGAAGAAGTAGAAGAAGGAGAAGGAGAAGATGAAGTCTGGAGGGTGAATCAGAAGAAGCAGAAGAAGGAGAAGGAGAAGGTGAAGTCTGGAGGGTGAATCAGAAGAAGCAGAAGAAGTAGAAGGAGAAGGTGAAGTCTGGAGGGTGAATCAGAAGAAGTAGAAGAAGGAGAAGGAGAAGGTGAAGTCTGGAGGGTGAAACAGAAGAAGCAGAAGAAGGAGAAGGAGAAGGTGAAGTCAGGAGGGTGAATCAGAAGAAGCAGAAGAAGGAGAAGGAGAAGGTGAAGTCTGGAGGGTGAATCAGAAGAAACAGAAGAAGGAGAAGGAGAAGATGAAGTCTGGAGGGTGAATCAGAAGAAGTAGAAGAAGGAGAAGGAGAAGGTGAAGTCTGGAGGGTGAAGCAGAAGAAGTAGAAGAAGGAGAAGGAGAAGGTGAAATCAGGAGGGTGAATCAGAAGAAGTAGAAGAAGGAGAAGGAGAAGGTGAAGTCAGGAGGGTGAATCAGAAGAAGCAGAAGAAGGAGAAGGAGAAGGTGAAGTCTGGAGGGTGAATCAGAAGAATCAGAAGAAGGAGAAGGAGAAGGTGAAGTCTGGAGGGTGAATCAGAAGAAGCAGAAGAAGGAGAAGGAGAAGGTGAAGTCTGGAGGGTGAATCAGAAGAATCAGAAGAAGGAGAAGGAGAAGATGAAATCTGGAGGGTGAATCAGAAGAAGTAGAAGAAGGAGAAGGAGAAGGTGAGGTCTGGAGGGTGAATCAGAAGAAGCAGAAGAAGGAGTAGGAGAAGGTGAAGTCTGGAGGGTGAATCAGAAGAAGCAGAAGAAGGAGAAAGCGAAGGTGAAGTCTGGAGGGTGAATCAGAAGAAGCAGAAGAAGGAGAAGGAGAAGTTGAAGTCAGGAGGGTGAATCAGAAGAAGCAGAAGAAGGAGAAGGAGAAGGTGAAGTTAGGAGGGTGAATCAGAAGAAGCAGAAGAAGGAGAAGGAGAAGGTGAAGTCAGGGGGGTGAAGCAGAAGAAGTAGAAGAAGGAGAAGGAGAAGGTGAAGTCAGGAGGGTGAAGCAGAAGAAGCAGAAGAAGGAGAAGGAGAAGATGAAGTCTGGAGGGCGCAGCAGAAGAAGCAGAAGAAGGAAAAGGAGAAGGTGAAGTCTGGAGGGTGAAGCAGAAGAAGCAGAAGAAGGAGAAGGAGAAGGTGAAGTCTGGAGGGTGAATCAGAAGAATTAGAAGAAGGAGAAGGAGAAGATGAAGTCAGGAGGGTGAAGCAGAAGAAGCAGAAGAAGGAGAAGGAGAATGTGAAGTCTGGAGGGTGAAGCAGAAGAAGCAGAAGAAGGAGAAGGAGAAGGTGAAGTCTGGAGGGCGAAGCAGAAGAAGCAGGTGAAGGAGAAGGAGAAGGTGAAGTCTGGAGGGAGAAGCAGAAGAAGCAGAAGAAGGAGAAGGAGAAGGTGAAGTCTGGAGGGTGAATCAGAAGAAGTAGAAGAAGGAGAAGGAGAAGGTGAAGTCAGGAGGGTGAAGCAGAAGAAGCAGAAGAAGGAGAAGGAGAAGGTGAAGTCTGGAGGGTGAAGCAGAAGAAGCAGAAGAAAGAGAACGAGAAGGTGAAGTCTGGAGGGTGAAGCAGAAGAAGCAGAAGAAGGAGAAGGAGAAGGTGAAGTCAGGAGGGTGAATCAGAAGAAGTAGAAGAAGGAGAAGGAGAAGGTGAAGTCTGGAGGGTGAATCAGAAGAAGTAGAAGAAGGAGAAGGAGAAGGTGATGTCTGGAGGGTGAATCAGAAGAAGTAGAAGAAGGAGAAGGAGGAGGTGAAGTCTGGAGGGTGAATCAGAAGAAGCAGAAGAAGGAGAAGGAGAAGGTGAAGTCTGGAGGGAGAAGCAGAAGAAGTAGAAGAAGGAGAAGGAGAAGGTGAAGTCTGGAGGGTGAATCAGAAGAAGGAGAAGGAGAAGGTGAAGTCTGGAGGGTGAATCAGAAGAAGTAGAAGAAGGAGAAGGAGAAGGTGAAGTCTGGAGGGTGAATCAGAAGAAGCAGAAGAAGGAGAAGGAGAAGGTGAAGTCTGGAGGGTGAATCAGAAGAAGTAGAAGAAGGAGAAGGAGAAGGTGTAGTCTGGAGGGTGAATCAGAAGAAGTAGACGAAGGAGAAGGAGAAGGTGAAGTCTGGAGGGTGAATCAGAAGAAGCAGAATAAGGAGAAGGAGAAGGTGAAGTCTGGAGGGTGAATCAGAAGAAGCAGAAGAAGTAGAAGGAGAAGGCGAAGTCTGGAGGGTGAATCAGAAGAAGTAGAAGAAGGAGAAGGAGAAGGTGAAGAGTGGAGGGTGAATCAGAAGAAGCAGAAGAAGGAGAAGGAGAAGGTGAAGTCAGGAGGGTGAATCAGATGAAGCAGAAGAAGGAGAAGGAGAAGGTGAAGTCTGGAGGGTGAATCAGAAGAAGCAGAAGAAGGAGATGGAGAAGGTGAAGACTGAGGATGAATCAGAAGAAGTAGAAGAAAGAGAAGGAGAAGGTGAAGTCTGGAGGGTGAATCAGAAGAAGTAGAAGAAGGAGAAGGAGAAGGCGAAGTCTGGAGGGTGAATCAGAAGAAGCAGAAGAAGGAGAAGGAGAAGGTGAAATCTGGAGGGTGAATCAGAAGAAGCAGAAGAAGGAGACGGAGAAGATGAAGTCTGGAGGGTGAATCAGAAGAAGTAGAAGAAGGAGAAGGAGAAGTTGAGGTCTGGAGGGTGAATCAGAAGAAGCAGAAGAAGGAGAAGGAGAAGGTGAAGTCTGAAGGGTGAATCAGAAGAAGTAGAAGAAGGAGAAGGAGAAGGTGAAGTCTGGAGGGTGAATCAGAAGAAGTAGAAGAAGGAGAAGGAGAAGTTGAAGTCTGGAGGGTGAATCAGAAGAAGCAGAAGAAGGAGAAGGAGAAGGTGATGTCTGGAGGGTGAATCAGAAGAAGCAGAAGAAGGAGAAGGAGAAGATGAAATCTGGAGGGTGAATCAGAAGAAGTAGAAGAAGGAGAAGGAGAAGGTGAAGTCTGGAGGGTGAATCAGAAGAAGCAGAAAAAGGAGAAGGAGAAGGTGAAGTCTGGAGGGTGAAGCAGAAGAAGCAGAAGAAGGAGAAGGAGAAGGTGAAGTCTGGAGGGTGAATCAGAAGAAGCAGAATAAGGAGAAGGAGAAGGTGAAGTCTGGAGGGTGAACCAGAAGAAGCAGAAGAAGGAGAAGGAGAAGGTGAAGTCTGGAGGGTGAATCAGAAGAAGTAGAAGAAGGAGAAGGAGAAGGTGAAGTCTGGAGGGTGAAGCAGAAGAAGTAGAAGAAGGAGAAGGAGAAGGTGAAGTCAGGAGGGTGAATCAGAAGAAGTAGAAGAAGGAGAAGGAGAAGGTGAAGTCAGGAGAGTGAATCAGAAGAAGCAGAAGAAGGAGAAGGAGAAGGTGAAGTCTGGAGGGTGAATCAGAAGAATCAGAAGAAGGAGAAGGAGAAGGTGAAGTCTGGAGGGTGAATCAGAAGAAGCAGAAGAAAGAGAAGGAGAAGGTGAAGTCTGGATGGTGAATCAGAAGAAGCAGAAGAAGGAGAAGGAGAAGATGAAGTCTGGAGGGTGAATCAGAAGAAGTAGAAGAAGGAGAAGGAGAACGTGAGGTCTGGAGGGTGAATCAGAAGAAGCAGAAGAAGGAGAAGGAGAAGGTGAAGTCTGGAGGGTGAATCAGAAGAAGTAGAAGAAGGAGAAGGAGAAGGTGAAGTCAGGAGGGTGAAGCAGAAGAAGCAGAAGAAGGAGAAGGAGAAGATGAAGTCTGGAGGGCGCAGCAGAAGAAGCAGAAGAAGGAAAAGGAGAAGGTGAAGTCTGGAGGGTGAAGCAGAAGAAGCAGAAGAAGGAGAAGGAGAAGGTGAAGTCTGGAGGGTGAATCAGAAGAAGTAGAAGAAGGAGAAGGAGAAGATGAAGTCAGGAGGGTGAAGCAGAAGAAGCAGAAGAAGGAGAAGGAGAATGTGAAGTCTGGAGGGTGAAGCAGAAGAAGCAGAAGAAGGAGAAGGAGAAGGTGAAGTCTGGAGGGCGAAGCAGAAGAAGCAGGTGAAGGAGAAGGAGAAGGTGAAGTCTGGAGGGTGAAGCAGAAGAAGCAGAAGAAGGAGAAGGAGAAGGTGAAGTCTGGAGGGTGAATCAGAAGAAGTAGAAGAAGGAGAAGGAGAAGGTGAAGTCAGGAGGGTGAAGCAGAAGAAGCAGAAGAAGGAGAAGGAGAAGGTGAAGTCTGGAGGGTGAAGCAGAAGAAGCAGAAGAAAGAGAACGAGAAGGTGAAGTCTGGAGGGTGAAGCAGAAGAAGCAGAAGAAGGAGAAGGAGAAGGTGAAGTCAGGAGGGTGAATCAGAAGAAGTAGAAGAAGGAGAAGGAGAAGGTGAAGTCTGGAGGGTGAATCAGAAGAAGTAGAAGAAGGAGAAGGAGAAGGTGATGTCTGGAGGGTGAATCAGAAGAAGTAGAAGAAGGAGAAGGAGGAGGTGAAGTCTGGAGGGTGAATCAGAAGAAGCAGAAGAAGGAGAAGGAGAAGGTGAAGTCTGGAGGGAGAAGCAGAAGAAGTAGAAGAAGGAGAAGGAGAAGGTGAAGTCTGGAGGGTGAATCAGAAGAAGGAGAAGGAGAAGGTGAAGTCTGGAGGGTGAATCAGAAGAAGTAGAAGAAGGAGAAGGAGAAGGTGAAGTCTGGAGGGTGAATCAGAAGAAGCAGAAGAAGGAGAAGGAGAAGGTGAAGTCTGGAGGGTGAATCAGAAGAAGTAGAAGAAGGAGAAGGAGAAGGTGTAGTCTGGAGGGTGAATCAGAAGAAGTAGACGAAGGAGAAGGAGAAGGTGAAGTCTGGAGGGTGAATCAGAAGAAGCAGAATAAGGAGAAGGAGAAGGTGAAGTCTGGAGGGTGAATCAGAAGAAGCAGAAGAAGTAGAAGGAGAAGGCGAAGTCTGGAGGGTGAATCAGAAGAAGTAGAAGAAGGAGAAGGAGAAGGTGAAGTCTGGAGGGTGAATCAGAAGAAGCAGAAGAAGGAGAAGGAGAAGGTGAAGTCAGGAGGGTGAATCAGATGAAGCAGAAGAAGGAGAAGGAGAAGGTGAAGTCTGGAGGGTGAATCAGAAGAAGCAGAAGAAGGAGATGGAGAAGGTGAAGACTGAGGATGAATCAGAAGAAGTAGAAGAAAGAGAAGGAGAAGGTGAAGTCTGGAGGGTGAATCAGAAGAAGTAGAAGAAGGAGAAGGAGAAGGCGAAGTCTGGAGGGTGAATCAGAAGAAGCAGAAGAAGGAGAAGGAGAAGGTGAAATCTGGAGGGTGAATCAGAAGAAGCAGAAGAAGGAGACGGAGAAGATGAAGTCTGGAGGGTGAATCAGAAGAAGTAGAAGAAGGAGAAGGAGAAGTTGAGGTCTGGAGGGTGAATCAGAAGAAGCAGAAGAAGGAGAAGGAGAAGGTGAAGTCTGAAGGGTGAATCAGAAGAAGTAGAAGAAGGAGAAGGAGAAGGTGAAGTCTGGAGGGTGAATCAGAAGAAGTAGAAGAAGGAGAAGGAGAAGTTGAAGTCTGGAGGGTGAATCAGAAGAAGCAGAAGAAGGAGAAGGAGAAGGTGATGTCTGGAGGGTGAATCAGAAGAAGCAGAAGAAGGAGAAGGAGAAGATGAAATCTGGAGGGTGAATCAGAAGAAGTAGAAGAAGGAGAAGGAGAAGGTGAAGTCTGGAGGGTGAATCAGAAGAAGCAGAAAAAGGAGAAGGAGAAGGTGAAGTCTGGAGGGTGAAGCAGAAGAAGCAGAAGAAGGAGAAGGAGAAGGTGAAGTCTGGAGGGTGAATCAGAAGAAGCAGAATAAGGAGAAGGAGAAGGTGAAGTCTGGAGGGTGAACCAGAAGAAGCAGAAGAAGGAGAAGGAGAAGGTGAAGTCTGGAGGGTGAATCAGAAGAAGTAGAAGAAGGAGAAGGAGAAGGTGAAGTCTGGAGGGTGAAGCAGAAGAAGTAGAAGAAGGAGAAGGAGAAGGTGAAGTCAGGAGGGTGAATCAGAAGAAGTAGAAGAAGGAGAAGGAGAAGGTGAAGTCAGGAGAGTGAATCAGAAGAAGCAGAAGAAGGAGAAGGAGAAGGTGAAGTCTGGAGGGTGAATCAGAAGAATCAGAAGAGGGAGAAGGAGAAGGTGAAGTCTGGAGGGTGAATCAGAAGAAGCAGAAGAAAGAGAAGGAGAAGGTGAAGTCTGGAGGGTGAATCAGAAGAAGCAGAAGAAGGAGAAGGAGAAGATGAAGTCTGGAGGGTGAATCAGAAGAAGTAGAAGAAGGAGAAGGAGAACGTGAGGTCTGGAGGGTGAATCAGAAGAAGCAGAAGAAGGAGAAGGAGAAGGTGAAGTCTGGAGGGTGAATCAGAAGAAGCAGAAGAAGGAGAAGGAGAAGGTGAAGTCTGGAAAGTGAATCAGAAGAAGCAGAAGAAGGAGAAGGAGAAGGTGAAGTCAGGAGGGAGAATCAGAAGAAGCAGAAGAAGGAGAAGGAGAAGGTGAAGTTAGGAGGGTGAATCAGAAGAAGTAGAAGAAGGAGAAGGTGAAGGTGAGGTCTGGAGGGTGAATCAGAAGAAGCAGAAAAGGAGAAGGAGAAGGTGAAGTCTGAAGGGTGAATCAGAAGAAGTAGAAGAAGGAGAAGGAGAAGGTGAAGTCTGGAGGGTGAATCAGAAGAAGTAGAAGAAGGAGAAGGAGAAGGTGAAGTCTGGAGGGTGAAGCAGAAGAAGCAGAAGAAAGAGAACGAGAAGGTGAAGTCTGGAGGGTGAAGCAGAAGAAGCAGAAGAAGGAGAAGGAGAAGGTGAAGTCAGGAGGGTGAATCAGAAGAAGTAGAAGAAGGAGAAGGAGAAGGTGAAGTCTGGAGGGTGAATCAGAAGAAGTAGAAGAAGGAGAAGGAGAAGGTGATGTCTGGAGGGTGAATCAGAAGAAGTAGAAGAAGGAGAAGGAGGAGGTGAAGTCTGGAGGGTGAATCAG